>NC_067283.1:112707038-113022871 GCF_020740795.1 Apus apus | reverse complement strand
TAGATTCTGCCCCATTGACTACAACTCTGACTTCTTCCTTTCAACCAGTTCTTGATCCACCTCACTGCCTGATCATCAAACCCATACTTGATCAACTTATCTACAAGGATGCTGTGGGAGACGGTGTCAAATGCTTTCCTGAAATCAAGATAGACCACATCCACCGCTCTACCATCATCTATCCACCTAGTAATTTCCTCATAGAAGGCTATAAGGTTAGTCAAACATGACTTACCCTTGGTAAAACCATGTTGACTGCTCTTGATGACCCCCATGTCCTTGATATGCCTAGAGATAGTGCCAAGGACAAGTTGTTCCATCACCTTTCCAGGGATACCAAGCTGTGTGGTTGATACCTTAGAGGGAAGGAACACTGTCCAGAGGGACCCTGACAGGCTGGAGAGCTGGGCCAGTGCCAACCTCATGAAGTTCAACAAGGCCAAGTACAAGTTCCTGCACCTGGGTTGGCACAACCCCAGGCACAAATACAGGGTAAGGGGAGAATGGCTGGAGGGCAGTCCTGAGGAGAAGGACTTGGGGGTGGTGGTAGATGAGAAGCTCGACATGAGCCACCAGCGTGCACTCGCAGGCCAGAGAGCAACTGCATCCTGGGCTGCATCAAAAGCAGTGTGGCCAGCAGGGCCAGGGAGGTGATTCTGCCCCTCTGCTCTGCTCTGGTCAGACCCCACCTGGAATACTGTGTACAGTTCTGGAGCCCTCAGCACAGGAAGGACATGGAGCTGTTGGAGAGGGTCCAGAGAAGGGCCACCAAGATGATCAAGGGCCTGGAGCACCTCTGCTATGAAGACAGGCTGCAAGAGTTGGGGCTATTTCAGCCTGCGGAAGAGAAGGCTCCAGGGAGACCTTGTAGCGGCCTTCCAGTGCCTGAAGGGGCTACAGGAAAGCTGGGGAAGAGCTTTTCACCAGAGAGAGCAGTGATAGGTCAAGGGGGAATGGTTTTAAACTGAAAGGGGGGAGATTTAGGTTAGACATCAGGGAAAAATTCTTCACCATGAGGGTACTAAGGTACTGGAATAGGTTGCCTAGGGAGACTGTGGAAGCCCCCTCCCTGGAGGTGTTTAAGGCCAGGCTGGATGAGGCTTGTGCAGCCTGATCTAGTGTGAAGTGTCCCTGCTCATAGCAGGGAGGCTGGAACCTGATGATCTTTAAGGTCCCTTCCAACCTTAACCATTCTATGACTCTATGATGCTATGACTGCCAGAAGTCACCATGATGTGAACACAAGTGAGGATCCCTGGATATGGTAAAACTTAGCCAGCTCCTGCACCATTGCTCTATAGCATGGAAGAAACCTTGTTTTTGAATTCAATGAGCCACACATTAAGCTTTGGAAGGATGTGAGAGGAAACCAATAAATCTTGCATTGACAAAGTTGCAACTATTAAATAAATTACATAGACAGGTGCACTCTTCACTGGGTATAAAACTGGCAGGATGGCCAAGCCCAGAGAGTTGTAGTGAACAGGGTTGGATCCAGTTGTTGGCCAGTCACCACTGTTGTCCCCCAGGGCTCAGTTTGGGGGTCAGTCTTGTTCAATATTCTTATTAATGATCTAGATGAGGGGATTGAGTGCTTCCTTAGGAAGTTTGTAGATGACACCAAATTGGGTGGGTGTTGATCTCCTCAGGAGTAAGAAGGCTCTGCAGAGGGACCTGGACAGGCTGGATTGATGGCCCAAGGCCAATTGTATGAGGTTCAATAAGGCCAAATGCTGGGTCTTGCATTTTGGTCACAACAACCCCAGTCAATGCTACAGGCTTGGGGAAGAGTGGCTGGAGATCTGCCCAGCAGAAAAGGACTTCAGGGTGCTGGTGGACAGCTGGCTTAACATGAGTCAGCAGTGTGCCCAGGTGGTCAAGAAAGCCAATAGCATCCTGGCTTTTATCAGGGATAGTGTGGCCAGAAGGAGAAGGGAGGTGATTGTGCCCTTGTACTCAGCACTGGTGAGGCCACACCTCGAGTACTGTGTTCAGTTCTGGGTCACTCACTTCAAGAACGACACTGAGGTGCTGGAGCATGTCCAGAGAAGAGCAACCAAGCTGGTTAAGTGTCTAGAGAACAAGTTCTTTGAGGAGCGGCTGAGGGAACTGGGATTGTTTAGTTTGGAGAAGAGGAGGCTGAGGGGAGACCTCATTGCCCTCTCCAACTAACTGAAAGGAGGTTGTAGGGAGGTGGGATTTGGCCTCTTCTCCCAAGTGAATAATGACAGCACGAAAGGAAACGGCCTGAAGTTGCACCAGGGGAGGTTTGGACTAGGAAGAATTTATTTTCTAGAAGAGTGGTCAGGCACTGGAATGAGCTGCTGAGGGAGGTGGTGGAGTCCCCATTCCTGGAGGTATTCAAGAAACATGCATATGTGGCACTTCAAGGCATGCTCCAGTGGGCATGGTAGGTTTCTTGTGGGTTGTGTCTTGTCGCTGATTTTGTGGAGTGTGTTGTTATGGTTGCGCGTGGGGTTGTTTGGTTTTGTTGTTGTTGTTTGTCTGTTTGGTTTTGGGTTCTGTGGTGGTGTGTTTTTTTGTTTGTTTTTTTGTCTTCCCTGGGTGGACGGTGGTTGGACTCAGTGATTTTAAGAGGACATTTCTAACTGTTAGAATTTTGTGAAAAGCAACTCTTGATTTTCATTTATGGGCCTATTTGCATTTTTTTTCCTAGTTCACACTTTGGGATGTATTGGGATTTCTCTCCCTGAATCTCTTTGAAAACATGTTAATATTTTTTGGGTTTTGTTTGGTTTTGTTTTGTTTTTAATTTAGCAAAAGTAAAACCAGACAGATTCAGCAAACCTAATACGACTCAGAAAGAAGTGACACTAACTAAATATGGCACCATCAGCAGCAATTACAATAATGTGTAAGTGTAACTTCATCTATCTGCTATTAGTCTGAAAAGGTAAGTATGAGAAATAGCATGGTGATGAATGTAAAAGCCTTTCTGGAGAAAACTTTAAGGAAAATATGACTAAAAACAGTGGGTAAATTACAATACTTTTTTTTACACTACTTTAACCAAAGCAAACCTGACATTCCTGTTGGGAGTATGGTAAAGTACATAGTTGTATAGGAACAAAAGGAAAGATGGAAGAGAGACTGCCAGCAGATACCCCCTTGCTAGTGCACAGAAAGACTGTCAACACCACCTAACAGCATCTGGAAAACAAAGGGGCAAGAGGATGAGAGAGAGTGGAAACTGAAATATCTGGGAGAGGTTTCACCCCTGAACTGGGTCACTGGGGAGTCCATCTGCACTCAAGTGGATGGAGTCAAGGCTGTGGGGAACACAAGTAGTGCTGAAGCCAACAGCCTGGTTTGCCTCCTCCTGACATTTATCCAACTGGTTTCCCTTAAAAAACATCCCAGAAAGAGTTCTGGCAGAAGGGGTTCTTGAAGCGAAGTCTAAAAAGAGTTAATACATTTGGTTTCCAGATGTGGCAGGCTGGATTCCTTTCCTACTTTCATTGCAAATGACAATAAATTCAATCTTTTCCCTGTGCTTTTCCACAAAAAAAAAGAAGCTCCCATTCCATTTCAGTAGATAAGCAGCCTTTTGCTCTGGAGAGGCCAGTGAGAAAAAGCAAAGGAGTGATGTTGATTAAAAAAAGAAGCAAACCAGTCCTTGCCTTCCTGAAGAGACTTGCATGTCTTACAATCATACTGAGACCACTTTGTGCTTCAGAAAGAAGTGACTCAGGTGACAATCCTTTGGACTGTGTTCCTGATCATTTAAAAATACAGCATCAACCCAAAATGCATTTGTGCTAAGTCAAACAGCAGTTTTAACTAATTTTCACCAAACAAGGGCATTTCTTCATTAACTTCTAAAGGATGTCATCAAACAAGTTTTAGCAATTTCACTGTTGTTGATTTAAGCTCTACTTTTAATATCAGCTGAGAAATAGAAAAGTATTATCTTAAAATGAGTTTATAATCTTTGTTTTAGCAATGTTTAATTTCTTTCATTCTTACCTAAATTGAACTACTGATACTTTTCTTTCAATACCAATATTTGGTATTTGTACCAGACAATCACCATAGCGAGGAAATATGTGTAATTGTGAACCCAACCGAACCGAGTGTTATCAAAATAGTTCTCAAAACAATGTCTGACAATTTACAAAATGCCACAGAGGGCAATACTCAGGGTCATACTTTTCCTTGAAAACAAAAAGAATGGAAAACTAATTTCTAGCTTACATTATGGGTAAGGTTCAAAACATAACTGACGAGTCTCTCTCACCCTGCCCCTGATCCCCTGACCAAGCCAAAAGTCAGCAATCAAATGGAAGTGTGCTCCCTCAGCCTTCAGATTTTGGGCCAAGAAGCATATACAGGACTGTCGTCCATTGTATGAAAGGTGAGACAGGACAAGAATTAAAATAGGGTTTTTGCTTGACTGCATATGAAAGATGAGCAGAGATGCCTGGGAAGCCAGATCTCCTGAGGCCAGGAAATGTTTCGCCTACAGCTGTCCTAAAACACATCACTGAATTCATGAATGCTACTGTCTTCTCTCACAGACTGTCAGTTGCCTGTCAAATCAGCTATATCTTAACCATGTCTCACTTCAACTGTATCCTCAAATTTCCCACTCTAATTCCACCAGAAGACACACACTTGTGTGAACCTGTGGAAAAGGCAAGAACTCCACAATATTGCATGCACTACCAAAACCCATGCAATTTCTGCCTCTGCTCTGAGAAATTATGCTTTATTTCATGTGTACCTCGCATGTGGGAAGAGAGGCCAGCACCCCAGTTCTCACTTCCTCACACCTGAGAGACACTGAAAGTCCTGGACTGTGGATGGGAGCTTGAGGACATGTTGACCTAATCCCTTCCACATCCAGCCCTTTCTAAAGATGGAGGAGCTTCCAGTCCAGGCTACTGCCAAGAAAGCCAGCAGCTTGATTCCTGCTTCTCTGGCATACAGGTGTAAAAGGCATGGTGGCACTGCTGCCCAACAGGCATTGATGCATTCTGAAATTTATGGAATCACAGAATGGGTTGGAAGGGACCTTAGAGATCCTCTAGTTCCAACCCCCCTGCCATGGGCAGGCACACCTCCCACTAGACCAGGTTGCTCAAAGCCCCATCCAACCTGATCTTGAACACTTCCAGGGAGAGGGCATCTACAACCTCCCTGGGCAACCAGTTCCAGTGCATCACTACCCTCATACTGAAGAATTTCTTCCACTTGTCCAACCTAAATCTCCCCTCTTCCAGCTTGAAACCATTACCCTTTGTCCTATCACTACACACCTCCCCATGTTCAAGCAAGCACCCCTAATCTCACCCTTCTTCTGGATGTAAACCAACAAAACATGAAGCACAACAGAAAGCACTTCTTTCTGCTACTACTCACCTGCAATAGAAGCTCTGAAGTGCCCCTAAAATACCCTCTAAACCCCGTACTTATCCTGAACTTTGTGGGATCTACTTTTCCTTAGCCAGCTTTGAGCATCTTAAAAGCAGTAGTTTGTCCTCATCCCACTGCAGAACTGCACCATGTTCTCTGCCCTAAAACACCTCTTCAGTGGCTCTGGACAAAAGAAAATGTGCGTCACTGGTTGTTGGTGTAAGGGGGAGAGGATGTTTACATTGCACAAGAATCCTCTTGTATTTCAACCTGCAAGTGGAAAGGACAGACTAACAGCTACTCATTCTCAGGGATGATTCTCCATGTTAAGCACTGTAGTAGAAAACCCTCTGTGACCTAATGAGTTAAGTGTCCTGTGGCCTAGGAAACAGAGGTGACTTTGCCCTCTTGGGATTCAGGCACATGGAAATGACTGATGAATTACACTGTGGACCTCCAAATGGAGCTCTTGTGTAAATATAGATAATCTTGACATTACCCTTTTCTATCTTTACAGATATTATTAATATATCTAAGGATAAATACTGGGGGAAGATAGCTAGGAATATGTATTCAAAGCAACCAAGTCAAATACAGATACAACTGATTAAAATAGCTTTAATTTAACTATTACTGAGACAGCCAGTCAGCACTGAATGCAAATAAAGTGTCTCCTTGTCTGTAAAACTGTGAGCTGAGACTCCTGGGCGTGCTGGGAGTCCCGGGCATCCCACCTGTGGAGCCAGGGCTGCAGTCACTGCAGAGCAGCCACCCTGCTGAAATGCAGATCACAAAGCAACCACAGCTAACGTTGAGTGTGACAGGTCACTCAACTGTGGTAAAAAGATGTATAATGAAACAGATTGAGACTCCCACATTTTAAAATTAAAGCCTTCCAGGGTGGGGGAAGTAATGACCCAAATGCAGACCATATAGATCTACATATTTATCTCATTATACTTTAGGAGAAGGGAAAAATATAAAAGGCACCAAGTTGCTCTTATGCTAAATCCATCCTGATTGTCCTCAAATACCATCAGCACAACAGACCTGTTTACCTTGCCTGTGACGGGTTCTTATGATGTCAAACTATGTCAAACTTTTCAGAGATGCAATAATCTAAAATTATTTTTCAAACGATCTGTGTGTGAGCAGGGTTCACATTTACCTTGCAAATACTTTACTCACATAATTAGTTATAAATCAAAGCTATTGATGTTCAGGAAACACAGTGGATTTCCCTTTTTTACTTTCTCTTTTGAACATTCTGCCCCTGAACTTGACACCTGACTTGAACACCTGACACCAAGCCCATCGTTCATCTACAGTTCAGTAGCAACAAGGTTGGTGTCCGCATGGAAGACATACTGGACACTTTGCATAAATACTTCAAAATGAAATGTGGCTTTTAAATTAAAGCCAATTGTTATTTACATTTTAATATCACTGAAAAAAAATATATATTTGAAAAAACGTTCCACAGAGGGATAAGAGGCAAGCTGTAAAGTCTGAAGGAATACAATAAAAGCAACATCATTCATAACTGGATACATAACTTTTGGCTTGCAGCAGGAAATTGGTTTTGGAAAAAAACAAATGCAAAGGGACACTTATGTTAGAAATCACTTGTATCCAACAGTATTTGCCATAAATACTTAAGACTAGTAGCTGAGTGTGAAGGGAACTTTACAGTTCTGCTGCCATTATTTGTGCTGGCCTTCAATTTTACCAGATAAGCAGAAGGATCCTGGGCTCAAATTCTCTTGAGCCTGGAGGAATGACTGGGGAGGTGCACCTAGGACTTGTTTCCAGCCTCCTGATTCTCCCCACATAGACATAAAATGAGGGCAAGTTTCAGATAATATGCTAGGCACCTGCATACCTTAGCTGGTCTACAGAGTTTAAATGCCTCACAGAGAGTGCATCAGAAAGCCCATGTAGGTCTGATTTCTGAAATGGGAAACTCTGCTAGGAGTTCTTCTGTTTGGTTAATGCTTCTTGCTTAGTACAGTTGGGAGGAAAGAGAATGATTAAAATGAGGTTGTCACTGTAGCTCAGGAGCCTTGAAACTGGGATGCCATTGGGAAAAGCCATCCTCCTAACTTCTGGGCTGTTGCAATGTATGCATGTAGGAATCCATCTCTGTACGGTGTTTTGAAAAGAAATAACTTAGTTTTCAACCAATGATTAACGAAAAAAACCCAATACTATAAACACTGACAGATTTCAACATGAAGAGAACAATACTGTGTACACTTTTGAAAACAACATAGTTCCCTAATTCCTTCCTTCCTCTGCTATAGTCACCATCCCTAAACCAGAACAGCCTTGGAACTGTGTTGCTTCCCTCCACTTTTTGCATTCTTTTGCAGTTGTACTTTAAAAAAACTGTCCAGGGAAACTGAAACAAAGAGCATATTCATAAAGATGGCATTATTGTACTAATTTGCAATTTAGGAGACTCTGGCTTAATTCCCTATTCACTCTGACTTCAGTCCACTGCCTATAAAACCAGATTAATAGCACATCCTAGCTCACAGCATTTTTCTGGGGCCACAGACATTTATGAGCCTGATGTGGTAAGATGATCCCATAGACAAGGAACTTAGAAATCTCCAAGGCAGACCTTTGCCAGAGTAGTCCTGCTAGCATCTCCCTGGACTATACAACCATGCAGGCCCAGCACCAGGCTGATACTGAAGACAAGGACCTCCTACCTGTCCCCCCGAGCCCAGAGTCAGTGTTCATTACACTGAGGAGGCAAGCAAGCAAGCAAGCCAGACTATATGGCAGTGGTCAGAAGAGAGAGGAGCTCCCGGGGAGGAGGGTGGAAAGAGGAGCCAGAAAAGACTGGGGAGGAGGAGGAGCAGGGGGTAAGAAGAAGGCAGAGTACACAGGTAAGGACATGAAGAAAGACAGGATCAGAACAGGAGAGCAGGGACATAGCAGAGGCACATGATGGTGACAATACACAGGGGAAGGTGTAGGCAGGTACACAGGAAAATTTCTTGCTCAAGACATGTGCCTTACCTATGAATTGTAACTATATTAACAATCATTAATGGATGCTCATATGAACCTATCAGTAGTTTTTGAAGCTGCTCAGGAAACCCAGCTGGAATCAGCTCCAGTTTAAAATCAGTTTTTTTCAGAAGTTTCAGTTCATATGTTCCCTGTGTCTTGTAACAACATCTGCAGCATCAGCTCCAAGCAGCCTGAATACTTCATGGTTCTCACTCCATGCAAACATACAAAAGGACAATTAACTTATCCCACATAACACACACACTACATTTCCCTTCCTTTACCTCTTAACCAAAGGCATCTCTCCCTGCACGAGGATCAACATAAAGATCAGCTATGAAGAGCCTAAGTGAGGGAAACTGAGCAGTTGATTTTCAGCTATCGCTTGTGTGATGCACCAGATGTCCTGAACACTCAGCCCTTAATATTTCATCAGTTACATGTCTCTTAGCCTCTCTCTAAACTGCCACATAAATAAGGAGATAAGAAAATAGCAACTGGTATTGCAACATGCCTTGTATTTCACTGCTCATTGTGAAAAGATAAATGACCAGACATAAAGGCTGAACTGGAAATGAGGGCACCTTCTTTCTCTCTGTAACTCACTCAGACAGTATAAAAGCTTTCAAACATTTCTTTTGCAGACATGGGAAGGAAAAAGCAGCTGTTAACACAGGCTGTTACTTGAGAAGCTGTTAATAGAAATCAGGCAGAAATGTATAGCTCTCCCTGCCTCTCACACAGCCTTGTTAGGATGCAGTCTAATAATTGAGCAATAAATCAAGTGAGCCAAATGCCTAAACATCCCCCTGGCTCCCTAAAGCAATCGTACCACCTTTCATCCTTCTGGTTAATAGTGCTTAACCCTCACCTAAGTGACATGAAAGGCACCGCCTTCTGAGGAAGGCAAGGATTTCCCATGAAATTCACCCAGGTATGTCCTCTGATCACTAGTTACAGCTATAATGTGTCTGTGTGGGAATCCTCTTTCGTGTTTATTTTGACAGCTTGAAAAATTCATTTACTATAACAATACAGCTCTGATGCTGTATAGCCCTTTTAAACAGGACAGGATTTTGTATACATTGTTGTATAGGACTTCTGAACAGTACAAGATTCTGCAGTGAACTCCAGCATCTTATGACAATTTCCAGTCCATTCACCTTGAGAACAAAATGGTAAAACACGAACCAACAGCCCGTTTCACTGATCAGAGACCTTCAGATTAAATTTCTAAACTGAGAAGCTGAAAAAGTCCTTGAGAATATCTTTGCTTACTGTCAATACCTTGAGTTTGTTCTTCGCAGATGCTGTGTTCTTCACTAGTTACTGAATACCTCAGGACTTCAAATGTACAGCAACAGCACTTGCCAATGTTGTCATAGACCAGGCTTCCCCTTGACCCAACCCCCAGAGTTTCAAAGAAATACTGTTCAAAGACCTGTTATTATGTCATTTTTATTTCTGCTAAGGCCTTAAAATTACACTAATCTCTGACCATAGAGTGAAACCAAAACTATGATTCTCCTCCAAAACTCAAATGGCACTTGGCTACAGGACTTAATGAGCCAATGCATGGGAAGAGGCAAGTAGACCCAGCTCTTTATTCACAGCAGGGTAAACACAGTGATTTTACTCATTCTGCTGTTGGATTTTTCTGGATCAGTAGGACTGAGCCAAATGAGGGGTGGAGAGAAAGAAACCACTGAGACACTGTAAAACTGTGTACCATCAGAATGGCAGTGCTGAGACATACTGAATTACGTGTAATAATGCTGAAGATTAGGATTCTTATATACAAATACAAACATCCTTAAATAGAGGTCACACATTTCTGTGCTTGTTGCAGGACCCAGGACAAGACAAAGGGAAACCCTTTCATTTGGTGTGGATTTTTTTTTCACCCCAAAGTCCATTTGATACTCCTGTGTGTGTACACACAGCGCTCAAACCACTCCCAAGGTGAAGGTAGGGTCCTGTGACCATTAAAACAGCCTGTGACCAACAGGTCACTCAGCAGCACAGACTTGACCTGCCACTGAGACTGACACACAAGCACATTTGGTGCCAAACCCACCTCAGCACCCAACATACAGCTTATGTTGGCTCTCACCAGGCACAGGAAGTTATCCCGTCAGTGCTTTTTGAGCAGCTCTGAGCCTGCAGAGTGGGGGATCAGTGTGTTGCCACCTCCTCCCCTGGTACTAGGTGTTAGTGCCCCAAGGCAGGCTCTGGGAGGCAAAGGCCTGATGTGCTGTTTTGTCAAACAGCAGGAGAATGTGGCCAACCTGCAGAAGTCTACTGCCAAAGCTGCTTGCTTCCTTTACAGTTGTGGCTTTTTTGCTTTTTACTCTCGATCCAATACATGTTTCTAGATGACTAAAAATTCTTGGCCACTAATGGGAAGAGGCTTTCCTGTTCTGTGTTTCCCGATCACTGGAAATGGCAGAGGACAATTCTCCATGATGAAGGTGCTTCCTTCCATGCCAATCTTTGCACCACAGCAGCCTGCTCTAGTGCCATCTGGTGACAGTCTGGGTAACGTTATGGGTACGGACACATCCAGTGCGCACTTTAAAGTTCAACTTCGCTCAGCCAGGACTAGTCAGACCTGGTTGCAGCATGAGTACAAGGTAGGTATCAAACTCCAGCAGTGTCTTTGCATTTAGCCACAAAAAGAAAATGGAGGGGAAAAGCTCCACTTACAATCCAGACCAGCAAGCCTGGCTCAGGGCACAAAGCCTGAGGACATTCACACCACTGTCTGACCATAACCTAATGCTGACAAACCTCACCCCTGGCTCAGGAAGTCCTCAAAACACAGATGTTTCTGTGCTCAGAAAATATTTTGGATGATCATCAAGTATGTTTTCCTTACCTCTAGTACCTGTGATGGACAGGTGTGACATCCCAGGGCTGTTCGCAAGCTTTTGCACCCACAAAGGACACAGCTGTACATTACTGCTCCTCAGGCAGCAGATCTGGTGTGGGAGCATCCTGGCAGCCAGACGGATAAAAGAGCCAACATAGCTATGAGGATGCTGACCCCAGCAGGAGCAGGAGGGACGAGGAGTGTAGGGTGGAGAAAGGATCTGTCACCAACAGTGCAGTAACACAGCCTCCAAAGCTGTGCTGCCAGTGCAGGGCAGGTTTTATCCCTGCTTATCAAAAGGAGAATATGACACCTATCTCTGGATGCTTCCTTGACTGTCAGCAACCATCACACACCCTGAGCAGACGTTTCAGGCTGCTGCCTGAAATTCAGACAAATTTTCCAATGGACTAGAAAAACAAATCCTTTCTTCCCTCCATGCCACGTGACTTCTTGTTGTCTTTGTTTTAAAAAAAAAAAAAAAAAAAAGGAATTCTTGTTCTTCTGCTGAATAACATACCTGGCATTCAACGGGAACTTACTTGTTCTAGGGGAGCAGAAAGGGCTCGGGATAAGCTTGCTATATTTTAGCACTATTCAAAATACAAAGGATGCCTCTTCAAAAGCTGTGTACAACATCTCTTTAAGTGAGGGGAGCCAATGTTTTTACATATTACTGTGCGTTTTCCAGGGAGGCTGTGTCAATTGTCGCTGCTATAAGGTCCATCAGCTAAGGTATGAAATCAGGATTATTTTTAGAAAAATACAGGCTGATGGAAGAGGCAGCATGCAATCAGAGATGCAAAAGCCTTTCTTGGCAACGGATCTTGTCTCCTCGGGGCTTAAAGGATATGGCTCTAACAAGATCTTTTTGTGCACAAAAACAGGAAAAAATCTGGCTCAGCCTACAGCTTTATTTTCCATGGCACTGTCCTCTTCTCCTTCTATGGTCCAGTTTGATACTTAGCTCAGTAAGCAGCTAATGCGTGGCTCCCTTGGTTTCAGAAGCAAAGGCTCAAGCAACACTCATTTTTAAAAGTAATTTGCTTTTTTTAGGCGCCAGTTGGTGGACATCTTAGCAGGTCTGCTTTGGCTAGTCTCAAATCAGGTTTCTCACAAGGACCAATTTCTCATCTGTCCTTTGGCAGAAAAACCTTCCTTACCTATTATTAAAAGTT
The DNA here is from genome assembly GCF_020740795.1 of Apus apus. NCBI lineage: Eukaryota > Metazoa > Chordata > Aves > Apodiformes > Apodidae > Apus > Apus apus. The sequence continues at coordinate 113,010,421 of NC_067283.1, read as the reverse complement.
GCATGCTGAGAGGGTCTCTGCTGTGTGATCCCACTCACACAAACAGGAAAAAAACAGAATAAGCTAATAAATACATGAGATAAAATTATGCTCTGCCAGTAAAAGCTCACAGTCCCCTGGAAAGTAATTTTGAAAGTCCTTCTTGCCATCCATCCAGAAGAAGCCAAGCATGTAAGAAGCAGGCTTCTTGCTGTACAGAGGCTTAACATGTAACTTGAAAACAATACACCAAAAACTAGCTCCTGCTTTTAGAATAAAGCTGAATTAATTATAAACCGTGTGCCTTGTGAACTAATTTCAGCCTCTAAAAGATTGCAGTTTTCTCACTGTCACAAAAAAATAATTATTTCCATTGCACAGACAACTAAACTTTCAGAGTATCTCAGGAGGCTAATTTGCACCAAATGAATTTTATAAGCTTAGTTCAGGCAAATGTTTTACACATGGCCTACTCAACTAGCTCCTAAGCCTTCCCAAATCTGAAGCTGTACAGTGGCCATGTTTAAAGTTTTGGTTGCTGCCTGTCCACCATAGCTTGGAGAACATGCAGACTTCCATTCCTAAGTATGCCACTGGTTAAGGCAACAAAATCTCTTCTTTATTTAGGCACAAATGCTCCTGTCAAAGCTAAACTTCAGCGTCCCATCTAGATGACATACAACAGGCCCAGCAACTTCAAGCACCCCTCTTCACAGTCTGAGATGCTATACCATTCAGATGTCCTGAAGAGTAACAGCCTTCCTTAGTACAAAGGGCCTACAGGTTTGAAGATAGGTCCAATGGCAAGTTATTTTCACATTGAAAATCCTGTTTTCAGCCTCTTCCTATTTGTCGGCTTTGCCAAACAATTCCAGGGCTAGCAAAACAGGGAGAAACATGATCTGCAAAGAACATGCAGCCCAAACAAAAACTTGCAGGTTAAAAATCCCTTACTGAATTGCAAAAAGAAACAAGCTTGATAACAATGCCAAGGCAAATATAATTTGCTTGTTGTGTCTCTCAAATACATCTTTCTGCAGAAGCTGAACTTTTGCTGGCCATACACAAACTATATATAAAGGCAGAGTAATACACTGATACATGCTAGACAAATCTCATTTAAGCTCCTCCAAGTGTTAGAAGGAGCTCAAGTCAGAGTGCTTTATCTGTCGGAGGCTTTTTAAGCAGGTAAGTTAGAAAGTGAGCAAACAATACAATTTTTATCCTCAACTATGCAAAATCAAGAGTTACTTTTACAGAAGTGAAAGTAGAAATTCAGGTATATAAAATATTCATCTGACTTCAACAAATCTAAAAGATCACTCTTTAAGAAGGATTCAGGGGAAACACCTTAATATAAATTACAGTGTTCTTTTTTCTGGCAACACCTGAAAATAGATCCCTGAGAGGGAGTGAAAACTGGGGTGTCTCATGAAAATGTTGCTTCCAGACTTTTATTCGCTACAATATTTCATTCTAGTCTTAACCTACAGAGTCCCAGGTTTAATTTAATTGCTTTTTCCCATCCAATATATAAAAATTAAAAATTACTGTTACCTAACCACATGTATGGTTTTTGTACGCTGCATGGCAGTTTTTAAGGAAAGCCTGTCATGCATCCACTACATGGTCTCTGGTATCACGAAAACTCTCCAGGAAATGCCACTTAGGACACCAGCAATTGCTATTTTCATTCGGTTTAGCAAGGACAACAAAAAGAAAATCAGTTACACCATTTCACTGCCCCTGGCCTCCATGACCAAAGCTGTGGCAAGTGTAGGGTAAGTCCCTTGTCAGGCTTGTTCTGCTTCTTTTGCAAGCTGAATCCTGATAAACACAGTGGACACACAGAGGGAATGTTAAGTTTGGAACACATATGTAGGCAGCAGGAATACAAAGTGCTCAGGTAATTCTCCATGACTGGGGAATTCCTGAACGTGTCAGGTCACCCACTAAAGAGTAGCCTAAACCTAGAGCCAAGAAGATTGATATACTCAGATACTGACAATGCTTTTAACACATCTGCTAAGCCAAATCTCAGTCATTTCTCCGTTAAAATGTTTAGACGGAAAGTCTCGATCAGTATTTTAGATGGTGGTTCCCTCCTGTCTGCATGAAGAAAGACACACAACAGTATGCAGCAAGCATTAAATCATGAGCTTCCCTCACTTTTGGCCCTTGTGTATTCTCCCCATTTTTTGTAGACCTCTGCTCACTTGTCCTTGCTTTGTTCATGACCTCGAGAAACAATGTGGTTTACAATGGAACAGCACAAGAATTCAGTAAATTGCCACTGTACCATTAACTTCTGATTTTGTGAAGGTTACTTTTGACTCCCATCATTCCTGTACAGGGAGAGTTTCTCACTTTATCTGAAGAGCTGAATCCTCCCTGCCTGTTCCTTTGCTTTGCCCTTTGGCAGGCGAGACACCCTAAAATAATCTGATGGACGGAAACACAATTGCTTTTACAAGCACAATACTTGATTATACATTTGTTTTGAAAACAGTTTCCAGAGCCTAGAGTATGTCAGCAAAAGCCAAAGAAAGAGTGTTGATGTTGTTACAAGGTCAGCTCTTCAGAGACAGTAGGCAGCAGTGTTGGCACTCTGTCAAATTATCACCATGGCAAAGATGGCAGCTCACAGGCAGTGATTCAGCTGCTTTGACAATACCAAGGCTCCAGCTAAATGTGATGATAAGTTACTCATACTCCTTCACATGCACACACACACACACACGCACACATTTGCACACACCCAACCTTGGCAGTTTCTAAATCTTCCCCCTCCCCCGCCCCAAATGAAGTAATGGGTTTTAAGAAGAAACAGAAGCAATGTTCTTAAGACAGACAAACCACAGCGAAAGTTCCTTCTCATGCACGTTGAATGTGTACATACAGAGACACACCTCCTATGGACAGTATGTTATTATAAACAAGTCTTCCATTAAGTAGTTGAAACAGAGAAACCTGATTCTCAAAATATTTCCTTCCTTTGTATATCCTTTCCAGTTTCCTCTCCTGTTAATATAATGGCTCTTGCACCTTCAGTTGTGGGGAGCCAGCCTGGAACAGCCTTCCAGGCAAGGGCCAGCACACGATGGGGCTTGGCAGGAGCTACACGTGTGGATGGTCTGGCTGCCGTGGCCAACAAGTTGTAACTGCTCAGTCCTGCTCCCCTTTTGCTCTCTGGAACACATATTTTGGCTTCCCCCCTTTGCTCAGTTGCCAATGACAGCTATAGGAGTTCAATAATTATGAAAAGCTCTTTTACACATACTTTGTCCTCTTGCTCATATACAATGAATGCTTGCATCTGTAATGTTAACACCACCATTTTACTAGACCTTGAATATATATATACCTGTACTCCATACAACATCAGAAAACTCTTATTGATGGAGGGAGATGCTTAGAGGTCATGAATAAATTGCAAGTCCTCTAAAAATTACGACTGGCAGGCTTTTGGGAGCTGCTCTGTAAAAATGTATGAATTTCACTTGAGTTTTTTATTGGGATGTTTCATTATGAAGTCACTGTTTTTGTTTAATTTTGAGGGTCTGGGAGGACAATTTAAAATACACAGGAATGAAAAAACAGCTCAAGATAAACTGCCTTCAGTAAACACTGCAGGGTTGTTAGGAGACAATGCCTGCACTATTTGTTCTTAAAAGTCTTTTTGCAGGCTGAAACAAGCTATAAACTTCACTTTGCTATACAAGGTGCTTTGTTCTTAGTTTTGATATTTAAAAAAAAAAGCTTTTGTATCTATGTGTGCCCTGCAGCCATCTTCTAACTCCATGTTAGGGCAAGAACAGAGTGTGCATCAGCTGCCTCCTCTTTCTGCCTTGGCCTGTACCCAGTAGCTTGTATCCTTCCCAGAGGAAAGAAAATCCAGCATGGAGAGCTCCCATTTACCCTCACCAGGCCCCAGCTGGGACCACATGGGGAGGACTCAAGCCTTGATTTACTATCCAAGATGTGCTCCTACAGGGAAAATAATTCAGAACTTCTGCATGAGCAGGTTTTTCCCCAGGAAAGGTACAGGGGTAGCTGCTCACCTGTACAGTGGCACATGTGCAAGGGCCAGGACCAGGACAGCCCTGCAAATACCAGTGACAGGCAAACCCAGGCCAGACAAGCACACAGGGGGCAGTGGAGGCTGTGCTGCCTCCTGGCCAAGGATTTTTCTCTTTGAAGCAGAAACATGACCGGACTGACCAGCCCCAGGGGGAGTGCCCATCCTCTCTGCTCTCTCCCCAGTGTGGCCCTTAGACTCTGCAGCGGGTACACAGTGTGAAGCAGGAGGATGCAGACATCTGGCTGCTTAGAAAACTGCAACATTAGTAGGGCCTTCCTAGCAGTCACTAATTCCAGGAAGTCTCCCCGTTGTCCTAAGAAGAGCTGTTAAGAGCGGAACATTAAAAAATACTCAAAGTCTTTTGAAACATAAGGATTTCTTTCTGGAAAGAACGACTGGAGTCTTTGAATGCTTCAGCTCTTGGGAACAAACCACTGTCTAATGATGATGATAAGCATCTCTGTGTGCTTATCCAACTGACAGGACACAGAAAGCTGAATTCTGGCACACAGTCCTCCTGCACCAGCAGTTTTGTGTGGCTCACTGTAAGTCTCCATCCTTTGCAACTGGAGGTCATGCAATCATGTCCTCGCCGCCTTACTGCTTCTTACCTTTTGGTGGCTTTGGTTCTTGTGAACAGAGCAGGCTGTAGACAGGCACATCATAGCTGAGTGCTGTGCCAGTCTGCCTGCCTTCTCCCCTTTCTCCTTGTAATGCCCTTCCAGCCAGACCTGTACCTCTTTGCATCAGTGACTGCAGGTTGCAGGAGGGTCTTGCTTTGCTCAGGCAGAAGCACAGGAGGAGAGGCAGAAAGCCAAGTCAGTTTCCACACTTGGCTGTTTTTCCAAAGGAGAGATTATCACTTTTTTTCCTTTTCAAAAAGATACTTGTCAGGGGAATAATAGCGGAAAATGAAAGACAGAAGCTGTGTTCCTGTGCCTGTGATCAGGTATGATTACAGAGAGGAAAGATAAATGTACCTTCAGTGAGTACAAGGGTCACTGTCAGAGCTACAGGAAAGGGGGAAGCATTTGCCCATTAGGGGACTACATAAAAGGCAGGAAAGAAAAGAAGTAAGCCAGGCAGTGCTTTTGAAATGAGAACGTACATATGGATGCAGAAGTCTAATTTTAATCATCCACGTATGAAATGTTTGGCCCAGCTCCCAATCTCTTCTGAGCAGGAGCAGTTGTTTAGGATTCCCTTTCTTGGCAGGTGTGTAGGCTGTTCCCTCTTCTCCACAGCAGGGTCCAAATAAACACTCCTGGTTCTTCTCGAAAGAAAAAGAGGTGCACAAAGGAGAAGCTCACCATGCAACAGAGCAGCGTTGGTGCCCTCTGGCAGTGAAAACAGACATCAATCAACATTCTCGGCTCGCTGGCGGGTGGATTTCCCTCCCACTGCCGTTGCTGCTCCTCAAGCAGGTGGCCAGGTCTGGAGGAAGCCTTATTTCCCGTCACCCACACACACGCCACTCGGCATGGGGATGCCAGTAATTCTCTTTTATGAGGGTGGGAAGCAATTACTAACTCCTTAAGCTAGGAAGGAGCTCCTGAGAGGCATGACTTCTTCCTTGCTTGCATTGCCATATGCTGCCTTTTACCTCAGCAAGCTGCAAATGCACAAAAAAAAAGATGTTCTTTTTTTTTTTTTTTTAAACTGAATACCTGTTTATCCCAGACATGCTGTTCAACACGTTCTGTTGACAAGTAATACCATTAGGTCTCTCTTTTTATTCTTACAGGTCGTCAGCATTAAAATAAAAGACAGCCCATGACACAACAAGGGGAAAAGATACTACAAGTAACTAGAAATTACACTGCCCAGACGCAGAGCTGCTTTTGTTACCATTAGGCATCAGTCTGAAGATCAGTAGAAATGTGTTTGCTAAAAATTGATAATCACCGACTTCCCACTCTGCAAATTGTCTTACTCATTCAGAAAGATGATAACTCTTGTTTCATTGCTGCTGACACTGTTCTGCTACCTCACAGGAAAGAAAAGCAAGGAAAGTAAGAGGTTAGAGACACATCAGAGATGTCTGTTGACCCAGGAGTGCTGGATGCGAGGTGCAAGTATTGACCAGTAACACCTGGCAATTCCATTCACTACCCAACTGCTGGATAATGAAGTATCATAAATATTTCATTGATTTTCAGGAACCTAAAGAATAAGCCATGGTATTGAAGTTCAGAGACGATGGGAGGAGATGAGAGAGAAAAGCAAGAGACATTTTTTCCGCTCTATGTATAAATGAGTAGCTTATCCCATCTCCGCTTAGAGATTTAAGGCCCAGTCACAGTGAATCTATTAAAATCCTGGATGAAAATATTCCTTTAGAAAAATTTAAGCAATCAAACTGCATATAATTTAACAAGAGCGAAAACCAAGGCAATGGCAACAAAAGCAACTCCACAATAAAAATCTGAAGATGCTTACGACTTCCTGAAAGCAAAATGCATCCAGCTATATACTGTGAAACACAAATCACTGCCAGCAGCATAAAGTATTTTAACACTCTACTGATTTTGGAGCTTGGAATCAGTTCTACTTAAAATTTTATAGGGGAAAACCAATTTCAGTAATTCCCTTTTGCAAAAGTAAATTTTCTTAGGGAAGCAAGTCTGGGGTTAACTAGCTCCAAGACTGCAGATCCTGCCTCAGTGAGAACATTTTCAGAGATGAGATATACAGGAACATTAAATAACTCTTCCCTTGCAAGCTAAAAATAAAATACGTGAATTCCTGCTTCCTTTCAAGATGCTAAAACAAGCCTTCAAACAGTTACTTGACACAGTGTTTCACTGGCTCATGCTACAATTCATCCTTCCCTCCAATTTTTTTTTCTGTCTGGCAATTGTTACAGAAAGCTCAAAAAAAAAGACTGGCCTAGGTATTGGACCCCAATGGAAAATATGACCCCTCTCAACTCAACAAAAAACTCTTGCTGGACACAGAAAGAGCACCCAGCTCCCAGGCTCAGACACACACTTTGCCTGTGCCCCAGCAACTGACACTGGCAAGGCTTCCCTCCCTCCACTCTGTGCCCACCTTGCTCTACGTGTGCATCCAGGACAAGAGGTGCTACGTGATCCCAGACATCCTTCATCCAAAAAGGCAGGGAGCAGGTGCCCAGGATACATTTTGCAGTGACGAAAGTTAGATACTGCCCTGCATCACCAGCCCCAGCTACTCAGCACTGCAATTAGCCTACACCAGATATGTCCTTCCCCACCAGTGAAGTCTTATTTGTATGCAAAATGATGTTTTCAAGCTATTTCCAGCATGGTGATGTAGCTGAGGGTGCACTTTTTGAGATTAAATACTGTAGGGGAGTCTCCTGATCACTTGCATCGATTCAAGGAGCAGCTGCCTGCCTGCCTTCAGGGCCTGGGGTGATGAGGAGAGCTGGAGACAGCTGTGGGTTTGCCCCAGCTTATTGCTGCCAATCAAGCAGGACCTGGCCTGAAAGGAAGTGAATAAACCGGACCAGGATCAAAGTGTTTTGAAATCTCAGCAAGGAGATCTCCTCCGTTCACAGCAGGAGGGGAGGAAGGGGTCAAGGCAGGACAAGAGGTGCAGCATATCTACCCAGGAGTGTGATGGAGGAACAGCCACACCACTGTGCAGCCCTGCCAGCCTCATGGGGATGGATCCAGCTCGTGGGGACGCTTGAGGGGCCAACATACTGGGCAGCAGATTGATGAGGAGGTAGAGGTGCCATGTGTATGCTCCAAGAAGGTAAAGCCAGTACCCTCCTGATTCATAGGCAAGGTAGTAGGAAGTTTTCCAGGGCTGAACGTGGGTCACAGATATCTTTTCCTAATCACCTATTTTGTCTTTTAGAAGTATTCTGTCAAGAGAAAAGGTGGAATTATAAAAACCCCTTATCTGTGCTTTTCAAAGCGGTCAGATTTCTTAAGGGACTGGTTCATTTTGGTTTCACTCTCAATATGCAACTAACCATCTCCATTTCATCCCTAAGACTGCTTCAGCACATGAAAGGCTGTGCTAGAGCCACAAACCCAAAGCTTGTGCACTAGCCTATAAAAATCCTTTTAAGCTGATGTTAAAACTAAACAAATAAATAATTTCCAACTAGTTGAGAATTAAAAAAAATATTTTTTAGACCTTAATTCTGAGCTTTACTGTGTAGCAGTAACAACAACAACAATAATAATAATAAGCAAAACAAAACTTTGTGTTTACTTGCCATAACTTGAAAGCTATTTGCAAGTATTTGGAAAACTAAACTTTACCAAGAGTTAAAATCATGACAGGAGGCACAGAATATTCACCTCTTCTGTCTTCACTACAATTACTTTACAGCCAACCTTTGGCTTTTTTTTTTTTCCTGGTGCATTAGGACAACTATGAATTCAATAACCTATAAAAGTAGTTTTCTACCAAATTTCCTCATTCATGTCTCTTTTGAAAAGAAAATGCTAGTTCTAGCATTCTTATGTTTTGTTATTTCATACCAAATCTTTCCATTGAGACATAATGAAGAATGAAATGTGGGGATGAATATTTTTGATCAATTGCTTTGTTATCTTTCAAGATATATAAGGGACCATGTAGTGAGGCATTAGTGAATGAGGGTACCTAATAAACACTTTCTAATTCAAGGAATCTGACTAGGGAACATGATGTTTAGGAAAAGCTTTTAAACATGCCCACATGTTTACAAGGGCATCGGTGAGAAAAAGAAAAAAGTGCAATACTAACCTACAATACTATGGGAAGTACCTCCAGTGTTACAGAAAAGCTCTGTAATGGTTGGACAAAATGAAGAACTACATTGCCATTTTCAAGGACTACACTGACAAAGAAATGTTAACCACTTTTACTTTTTTTTTTTTTTTTTTATAAACAACAACCCTCCACTCTGTTTTTTTTCCCTGCTAGTTTGTGAGTATCTCACAGTCTTCACAGTAAATTAAGTCACTCTCCGAAGCAGTTATCTGCTAGTAATGTGGTATGTTCAGTGGTGTCTAGTCTGGGACTAAAGGTACACCAGGAAGATAATGAAATTATTAGAGAAGTAATCTAAGACTAAGTTAGATTCAACTAAGTTACACAAAAATCCTAAATGCAGTGCATTCCCCCGAACAATTTACTCTTCAAGGGTTACTGAACTACTTTCTTGAGGAAGATAAAGTTTCATTTAAGGAAATTACATATTTTCACATCTTCTAAACAATTAACTTGAGGAATTCTGTTTGGGATAGATAGCAGCAGAAATAATAACACATTTTCTACCTCAGTCACACCAATGAATATCTTCATCTTTCCAGTCCTCTTACTCTCTGGGGGTGGGTGGGTGTCTGCCCCAGCCTTTGGCCTTACTAGCAATTAGGCAGATTGGGCAATATGCTGCTACAAACGAAATCACAGAATCACAGAATCATAGAATGGTTTGGGTCAGAAGGCACCTTTAAGATCATCTAGTTCCAACCCCTTGGATGGGCAGGGACACCTCCCACTAGACCAGGTTGCTCAGAGCCTCATCCAAACTGGCCTTGAACACTCTCAGGGAGGGGACATTCAGAACTTCCCTGGACAGCCTGTGCCAGTTTCTCACCACCCTCACAGAAAGGAATTTCCTCCTAATGTCTAATCTAAATCTCCCCTCTTCCAGTTAAAGCCATTGCCCATTGTCCTATCACTACATGCCTTCATAAAAAGCGCCTCCCCAGCTTTCCTGTAGCCCCCTTCAGACACTCAAAGGCCACTATAAAGTCTCCCTGGAGCCTTCTCTTCTCCAGGCTGAACAACCTCAACTCTCTCAACCTGTCTTCGTAGGAGAGGTGCTCTAGCCTTCTGATCATCTTCTTTTCTGAGAATACCAACAGGGCTTAGTGGTCAATAATTCTATGACATGGGACAACAGTGGAAAGCAACTACAGTGGTTAAATACATGACTAATGGTCAGACAGCACCCACAGGAAATTATGGAAGAGTTTATTACTATCTGGAAGGGTCTGGTAATTCTGTGGAGATACATGAGCCCTTCAAAAAAAAAAAAACAGCTTGTGCAGTTCTGTGACTCTCAGGCTCCTCAGGTTCAATACATTGGAACAGAAAAGAGGAAACCTGGTGAGCTGGCTACTAGCTCTGGCCAGCAGAGACAAAACTTAGCAAGAGAATCCCTCCTATCAAAGGCCATCCAATGAAATGGAGAAACCAGACTCTTCCCTCTAGACCTTCCATTTAAACAAACAAGGGCTAGGAATAACATTCCAAAGAGAATGCCTTTTTCTGTCTTTCTGTACCATATGTTTATAGAAAGTAGAAAGCACTGCTTCATTTCCTTCGACCCACAGGACTTTTCCTACTGTTAATATTGCTTGTTACAAGCACTAAGGTGGGCAGTTGTGTTATGTCCATATCTCCCACTACCAGCTAACCCACGTGGCCACACACTGTGATAAGAGAACAAAGATCTAAGGCTTCCTAAGGAGACAAAGTCATGATGCATGTCTGGATTGGCACCAAAGAGAGATTCTGCTTTTTTATCAACTTTCTTGGCAACCATAAAAAATGAAAAAACGAAGTAGTCTGATTCTGGCAGTTAACATCCACATTCAGGTGCCTGACCTCATAGGAACAGAGGCAGCCTCATGGAGACAGCAACTGAACTGTGTCACAGACTTGCAGAGTAGGTGGTGTTGGAAGGGACAGCTGGAAGCCATCTGCTCCCAACCCTTGCTCAAGCAGGGCTACCTGGAGCCACCTGCGCAGTACTGTGGATGTCCTGCCCAGGACTTGCTCAGCTACCATGAAAGTGCTACATTTACAAAATTATTCTCAGGGTATACTTTAGAAACAGTAAATTTGTATATGCTAGGACAAATACAAGCAACAAAAACCAGTTAATTTGATCTTAAAAAAATAATTTTTAAGTAAAACAGCCATTTTAGAGTGCTACAGTTCTGCTCCATGGCTCTGCATGGACACAATGAAAACGTGAAATGCAAATTCTCTGTTTTGAAAAAAATCCCACTTGTTATTGAAGTTAAGTAACAGACAAACCACAAAGAATCCAGGAAACGGGGCAATCTATTTAGAGCATTAACCACATTTTGTTTACTGCTTAGGATGAATTCATCATGCAAATGGTCCAAAGTGAGACCCTGGCAGGCTCCAAACATGCTCTGAGAGGCTGAGGCCAGAGACATTCTACATCCATATTAGGCTGTGGATCAAGCCCTGATCTGGATTCAACAGTCCTGCTTTGCCTGAGACTTCAGAAACCCGATGATGGTAATTTACACGCAGAATCACCACTGTCCGAACATCTTAAAATACATTTGATCATACTATGGGAGTACTAGCTATGGCATCATGAAACTATGAACACTGAAATGGAAATCAAAGCTCCTGTATTACAAGACTGAAGGAGGATGAGCAGAAGGATTCTTGTGCCTAAGGAAAATGAAAATATTTGCAAATTAAACTAGAAAGTTTACCCCAAAACATGAATTATATATATATATATAATCAAGTTTTTAATTTATCCTAAGGAAGATACAGAACTAGCCTGCTTACTCAGCACAGAATTTACTTATAAGAAAAGAAATAAATCTACCTCCCTAAAAATGTCACTATATTTATTGTTATTATAAAACTGCAGAGTGCTCAGCAGTTTCAGCTGGCCTACACAGCAGTGGTTTGGGCTTTTTTTCTCCCATACCTCTGGATATTGTGGACAACATCAGTTAATCAGTCAGAAGCAGGCTGATGGGCAGTTCTACTACATTTAAGCTTTCTCACAATGTCCATTATCACGGGAATTTGAATACAATCACTTTAACAAGTTGGGCAGCCAGCAAACAGATCTTTATGTAATAGTTAGAAATGGATACAAACTTACCACACTTAATTGTAAGAGTTTGTGTGGCATGAACTATTTGCTCAATATTGTGCAAATGAACAAATGTCTCCTTTACAGCCATGAGTCAGGAAAACTTTCCTTTGAAAAGGAATGAGAGCTGTCCAGTCCTTTAATCCATCTCCTGTGATTGAGAGGTGAGCCCATGTCAACCACATAAACTTCAACAAGGCCAAGTGCAAGGTTCTGCACACGGGTCAAGGAATCCCAAGCACAAATACAGGTTGGGCGGAGAACAGATTGAGAGCAGCCCTGAGGAAAAAAGGACTTGGGGTAGTTGGTTGATAAGAAGCTCAACATGAGCCAGCAATGTGTGCCTGCAGCCCAGAAAGCCAACTGTGTCCTGGGCTGCATCAGAAGAAGCGTGGCCAGCTGGTCAAGGGAGGTGATTCTCTCCCACTACTCCACTCTTGTGAGGTCCCACCTGGAGTGCTGTGTCCAGCTCTGAAGCTCCCAATCCAAGAAGAACATGGACCTGCTGGAGCAAGTCCAGAGGAGGCCATGAAGATGATCAAAGGGCCGGAGCATCTCTGCTATGAAGACAGGCTGACAGAGTTGGGGCTTTTCAGCCTGAAGAAGAGAAGGCTCCAGAGAGACCTTACAGCGGCCTTCCAGTGTCGGAAGGGAGCTACAGGAAAGCTGGGGAGGGGCTTTTTATGAGGGCTTGTAGTGACAGGACAAGGGGAAGTGTTTCAAAATGAAAGAGGGTAGATTTAAACATTAGGAAGAAATTCTTTCATGTGAGGGTATTGAGACACTGTAACAGGTTGCCTAAAGGAGTTGTGGTTCCCCTCTCCCTGGAAGTGTTCAAGGCCAGGTTAGATGGGGCTTTGAACAACCTGGTCTACTGGGAGGTGTCCCTGCCCATGGCAGGGGTGTTGGAACTAGATGATCTTTAAGGTTCCTTCCAACCCAAACCATTTATGATTCCTCTCACACCCATATACGTGCACATTCTGATACAATTTTAATAAATCTGGACTGAAGCTGATCAGCCCTGGAAGCTCAGTATCATTCTGAAACCAAGTTTTCCCATCCAGATAGTTTACCAACTTGTGCACGTGACCCAGTAATATCTGGCATCTCCAGGACAGCAGAGTACATATTGTTACTTAAACAACAGTAACATCACCATGTTATCTGTACCAATAAAAGGTAAAAATACAAATTCTTTGTAAACAGAAGAAAACAGAATGCCAGATATAAAAGAATTTGGCAAAAAACTAATGCCAGAAATTAGGATATCAGAGATTTACTCCAGCACACTGACTATAGCGTGCTGGGCCCAGGAGACAAACTTTTTAATATCCAATGGCAAAAATCCCCCACAAATACCTTCACTGATTTGAAAGCAAATGTGTAATGTCTCTTGAAACACCTTGCAGAGAGCAAGATCCTGCCCAGCAAAAGACAAGCAGTCAAGCTGGGCTCTGGCGTTTCCCAGGGCAGATTGTTTCCAGCTTAACTCGGGACCTGTTAGGGAGGGAGATTGTCCTGAGCTATTGAGTAACCTACTACAGTGTGCAACAGGGTTCATAACTGATGTTGTGCAACATGATGGTGAGTGATGGCAACCAAACTCTTGTTGCTTCTTTCTTTGGTTCCACCTTCTTTGGTTCCACCCCCCTGATAAGACTATGTCAGTATGTGAAACCAGGCAAAAGAACACTCCTGGGAGCTGGAGCTGTTGCCTACACCTCTACAGCAGGACAGCAGCCCCTGGCACAGTTTTGGCCCTAAACAGCCCTCCTTCCTTCAAAGGGCTACTGTTTGGGAGTTTGCAGGGGCCAGAGACATTTCCAGCAGGCTGTTTGCTTGTGGCCACCTGGCTCCGGAGACAGAGTTCAGCAGTATGGATACGTGCCGTGCCATACTGGCTTGTCGTGGTGCCAGAGGCATCTCTGCAGTGTGTTTATTAGAATAGACATCGCCTCAGTGTCTGAGCCAGTGAGCTTTTTAGTATGTTGAGGTTTCCACCTCTTCTGCTAGATATATGAAGCTGGATGCCAGAGCTCTTTCCAAAATGATGTAAAGCTGACACATTGCTCAGAAAAGCTCATGTTTCAAAATCAGCCTTTTCCCTTTAAAATAATAATAATGATGCTGCTAATAATAAATTCCAGACCAGGTGATTTATCTGAAAGCACTGCCACTTTCCTTGCATTCTTGAATACATCTTCCATAGCCATCAGCAAGAATCAGAGAGAGGTTGTCCAGAAGTAAAACTAAATTGAAAAATATGATACCCTTTAAACTCACTCCTTCTGTGCTACTTTTTAAAAAATGAAAAGCACACTAATGTGCTCTCAGCAGGCAGAATCTGACTCTATTAGGGTAAACTCTGGCCTTCTTGTCTAATAATGACCATATGCTAGGTGTAAAAAATAAAGATAAAAACCATCTCTGTCCAAGAAATTGCCATGCTTTCTGTGTTATGTACAAAGGAAACTCTTTGGCAAGCTTTGACAATGTGCAAAGAGAACTCATAAAAAGCTTCTGTGTCTCATAAAAGGTACTTCAGTTTTAATAGTTTCTTTAAGAATCAATATTTTATGTTGAAGTATCCTTAATTTCAAATAGAGGTTATTAAATGAATAATAACCAGGTAGTACTGGAGTAGGAAAAATCCTAAGTAAGTATGAAAACAAAGGTGTTCTCAAAAATACTAGCTTCTGTTCCAGATTGTAAAAGGACTGACACTACCACATCCTTCTAGCTAGAAAGAAAAGCCTCAAACAACACGGTATTTTCCAAACTAGTAGTTCCGGATACACGTTGTGCTGCCTGTTTACTGATGACATTAGCAATGGTGCTTTTTGTGAATGAGCCGTACCCATTTCTTCATGCAGAGCCTGCCATGTTTTTTCTGGTCTGCTGTATAAGGTGCGAATTCCTAGGACAAGCAGCAGATCTCATGGTATCACATATCCTGTGAAGTACATATTTTATCTGAGAACAGGAGTTTTACTTCCTTTAGCACACAGCCAGAGGCAAAGTTTCATCTCCAAAGCTATGTTTAATATCAGTAGAGTGAGACCACTTGAGTTGACATCCTAAGTCCACTTCCCAGCTGAACATCGGAACCGTTGTTGTTTGAAGGCCACTTGATCCATAGAGATTAGAGAGTAACTGTCACAGACTTTCACTTGCAATTATGCAGTTAAGATTTTAAGTCTTTTTGGAATTCAGGACTTTCCCCATTCTTTTAAGTCTTTGTTTCTAACCCCATTTGTACAAGAAACCTGAATTGTGTTTGCAAGCAAAATGCTGTGCTACAGCTCTGATCATAGCACCTGGTACGTGGCAGGACTGCAACAAGAAAATCACACTCGTGCCCTGCCCTCCCCTTTCCCTCTCCAGCAAACATGGCACCCATCTGTTACTTCTCATCACGGACACAGAGGGATTTGTATCTGTGCTGCCTTTTTTTTGTAGAGAAGTCGCCTATAGACTTTATTATATTTCAGACAGCAAAGTGATCACTGCTAGTCTAGGCTTATGCCAACAGCTACGTCAGTTTGGGGGTAAGCACTGGCAGGCTCAGCACCATACAAGCAGAGATGATGACTTTGGCACCCAGCCTGGCCCGCACAACAGTTATTTCTGTACACATGAAATCACTTGCAACAGCAATATAACCTCACAGTTGCTTTTATCTGCATATCAGCTTTGTTCAGTTAAACATCCTTCCTTTTTGTAACATGAAGTTCACAATTTTCCTGCATTATCTAAAACTTGGGAAATATATTTGTCCATGGAACTTGTAATTTACTCTCCTGTCATAATTAAAGTATTTTTGCCTGAGCAGCTGGTAATCCATTTATTCAGGTAGGAAAGCTCAGAGAGTACTTAAATAATGACTGAATTCAGTATAGCTTTCTGAACCCCTTAATTCATTGTTATACCAAGGTCTGTGGTTTAAGACATAAATTACAGTATGCAGAATGGACTGTTTGTCTGAAGAAGTCAGGAAGGCACTTTTGTCTTCAGTAAATTGCTGGGATGTGGGATGTCTTTTTGTTTGTTTCCAAACATGTATTTCTCCATAGTGGGAAAATCTGCCTTGCATTAATAAAAGGACATGCCTCTAGTAAACCACTTAACTATGGATTTATTTATTTTTTTAGCTGTCCAGCTGATTAATTATTTTATAATTTTGGAAACTGTTTGTAGTGGTGGATTCACTGAGATGTATTCATACTCTCTCTGTGCTCTTTGTGTCTTGGCTGGAATACTTCTCATCGAGCAGTCAAGAAACAAGAGGTACAACAAGGTGAAAGGCAGGAGAAACAAGAACAGAAAAACTTGTGAAAGAGATCAGAAAAAATCCCAAAGCCCTTTTAATACAGATGACTGGGGGAGGACTAGTTGATTTGTGTAGCTATTCCAGACACCACCATTCCCATTTGCCAGAATTTTGTTCCCATTTTCAACATGTACAAGCTGGTTTTGTAAAAAACATTATTTCTTGCAAATTTTGCGTATTATTTATCCTTGAACTGCTACTACCAGAGAGGAAACTGGAGCAGGAGCAGTAAGTCTGAAATCAAGAAAGGACTATATAAATAAGAACTTCTGAAGGGAAGGTGATCTCACAGCATTATAAATTGCAGAGTTGTTTTCCACATTAAAGAATTTATTTAGGCAGAGCTAAGAGGACTGGCAAATCAATACAGAAACATATCCAAAGAAATTATGCTGATTAGTAAAAAAATATTAACTCTTTAGTCACCCAATCACGCAACATACACATAGTTCTCAAGCAAACTTATTAATGGGAATAAATTAGAGCACATATGGGACCTTTAATAAGCGAGAAATAACATTCAACTGAGCACACTGAACAAAACAGAAATTCAACCAAAAGGCTCTTCCTAAAGAACAGGGAGATTACTAAAAGAGAACAGCAACAACAAAAAAATGTAGAGCTGAAGAGAGGTGTAATTCTAACATCAGACACACTGATGACAGCAGGATTATTTTCTACTCAGTACTGGCCAATGCTCCATACCCAAGACTTCAAACTGCTCATGTATTTATTTTCCTTCTGTTTTTTTCCCTCTGAGATCTGTTTAGCTAAGGGTTGGACCCATGGTAGAAACCTAGATGTTTTGGAAAGCACTTCTTCAAAAGCCAAAATAGAATTGAACTTTGAATGTAAACAAACCACTTTCCTTCCCCTGAGACAGTGTTGTCCAAGAAGAAGAAGGGTCCCTCTCCACCTACCTGCCTGTCCTGCTGGAGAGCTGCCAGAAGCTACATGCTATGTGTACCTCATGTGGGTAACACATGGAAGCTCAGGTACTATAGGAGACTCAATCTAGGGTGTTTTGAAAGCTAAACAATATAACTACTATAAAGCAGTGGAGGTTCTGCCACTTTTATTCCACAAAGCAAGGAGCAATGCCACACTAAATGTAGAATTATTCCAGATGAAAATGAGTAAAAAGAATGCTACATGTTTGTCTGGTTTAGAAGCCTCAGCATTTAAGAGACAGATGTCAAAGTTCAGGCTCCCTGTGAAACTGCAGTGTTGCCCTTGTGGTGTGTAAGAGAGACTTACAGGCACCATCTTTGACTTGTTAGTACACATTTCTTTTCACAGTCACTTCCTCAGTGCACTGTCTTGTTGTAAACCAGACACTGGAGCTCAGTGTCTCCTGAAGCTGTGTGAAGACAAATGCAACACAGAGTTTGCCAGGTACTCCAGGACTATGGAATGATTCAGGTGCCAGAACCAGGCATGGAGGCTCTCCAGCACCTGCAGAGGGGCTGGATCCATCAAAGATCTTCACCTGCAGCAGGTTCTCAGCATGGGTAGGCTGCTCTGCATTTATTTTCCCCTGGGGGCCACCATTCTGTATAGGCCAAATGTGAGCAGATTTGCACAGGGACAAATAACAGAAGTGCTCCTCATGGGAAGGTTATATGCTTTGCTGAAGTTTATGTCCTTGCTCCAAAGTACAAGAATACTAAAGCACCCCAAAGAAAATATCTGAGGCTTTCTTGCAAGGTGAAGAAAATGACTTATTTTTATGCTAGCTGCCTTCTCAGTCTTATTCAATCACTTGAGATGAAATATTCCAAAAATACTCAGGCTGAGAAAAACAGCTGGTCAGAACAATTTCAGCTCAAACGTTAAAAGTTTCACAAATACCCTGAAAAGTAAGGTACTCTAATGGAAAGTGCTGGGCAACTTTCCTAATTGGCAGTGCTACCAACATATTACATAGTCAGGACTTTATGTGTTTTGTTTATTGCAGATTATATCATCAAGTACTCTCCAGTGAGCTGAAAATAAGTAGAAAAATAAAGAGAGGAGGGAAGCAGAAAGGAGGCAGAGCTGCCAGCTGAATTTGGCTGGGCTCACAAAAACTGTTCTGTTACCAGTCTGGGCGGCAAGAGACACCAAAGGACAGTTTCTTATGTCTGCCATGGCCATCAGACACATGTACATCACTATGACACAGAAGGCTTTAACAACGTGAATAGACTGTACTTCTCCTAAGGTCATGTGCCTGAAACCCACATCCAGTCAGGCTGCTGCTTAAAAGCAAGTGGAGCCATACAGGCTGCGGAGATAAAATTATCACAGTCATACTCCAGCAGATGAAAAAGAAACCTGAGATGCATGCTCAGATTAGATGCATGAAAAAGGATACCTGGCCAAGCAACAGGCAGTTTTACTGTGTGTTGAAAGGAAAACTGGAGCAGGTTTCACACAAACCAACCTTTAGAGAAAGAGAAGCAAAACAATTACTTCTTCTGAGGCAGTAAAGGAGCATTTTCAGAGCCATGTGACAACAGCATGGTCAGGACCGTACAGCAGATCTACCTGTGGGACTAAGAGGAGCTCTTGGCTCTTTCCTAATTCACCAGATTAATTTAAAATGTTTCTGCAACGATACACATAGGGCAGAAAAGATCACACCTGAAAGTCAATCTCTGAATGTACGGTTTACAGTTGTCAGAACAACTCCAATGAAGTGAAAACTGGTGGAGGTTTAACAGCTTGACTTTTTATTTTCTGCTAACTTCAAAATTAAAAACAATGACAAATAAGTGGTCTGGAAGATATTCTTAACCACTTCAATGTGGTTGTGTGTGTGAGCTATAAAGAAATGTTCTAGACTTTTTAAGTGTCCATTGTTTAATAAATAGTGGCTTTTACAGAAATTTTACTATCGTCAGGTAGGGAAAGACTAGAATTAGAATTGCAATAACGTATTTAATTTCCTGAGGTCATAAAGTTAAGCTATAAAGTTCTCAAATTAGGTCAAGAGAACTCCTAGCACACCAGAAACTCTTTACTTCCTGATGAATTACAGTCGGATAGGTGTCACTGGAAAGATGATAATACCAATGTCCTACTCAATAACCATACTTGTACAGGATGTGGTTTTAAAATTTGTAAGTGCATTTTTGCACCTCTTACTTTAGTAACATGATCTTATCTTTGGACTGCCTGTTACACTAATATGAAGTGACACTTCTTTACCAAGGGTTCAAATTTTAGTTGACCTTCCATTCTGCCTGGGACAGGTGAATGAATCAGACTGTCAATTTTGTAATAACTAGTTGAATTTTATTTTAATAAGATTTCCAGTGGAGATTATTTTCCAAGCAGTTCCACCCATTAATTTTCTATAGGGTCAGAAGAACTGTTGTTCTGGATCATGAAATGCATACGACAGCATAAAACAAAGATAAATGACAACTACAACATTTGATAAATAGGAGACAAAAGGTAAGGAGTTCACTTTTAATAACCAGTTGAATTGTGAGTACTGAGGTGTGGCACTGAAAGCAAAACAGGAGAAACCTGGTAAAGAGAGCTACACTTTAACAGTGTGATTCCCACATATGCTTTCCGTGGTCCTCACTCAAGTTACAGCTGCTCAGCACCTCTGAAAATCAGACACAAATGGTAATATTGCCATTCAATCTATGGAAAGTATATGTGTGCAATATACTGGTGACTGCCACCAGTTTTTCTAGAGCATGAAACAGGTTTTTTTAATGTATAAAAAAATGAATAGATTTATGAATGAATGGATGCCCTTTCCCTAAAACTGATTAGGGCAGAGAGCAGTAGGATGTCAGAAAAGGGAGGTTTATTTTCCTAACCCTCAGATAATCAGATTTCCTTTGGGGTTTGACCCCACGAGGTTGGTTAAACCACAAAGCAGTCTTGGGACACCTTCACTTTGGTCTCCATCAAAGATCACCTCCACTCCCTGCCCCACAACCCCATACACCCAATTTATTCAAGATTGCTCGTGGACAGGTGAAAACAGAGGGAATGCCAATCTTCTCCTCACTCCTTGATCAGTGAGGCTGTGAAGGGCACATATGTGCAGCACCTTGGTCTATATGGGGTGTGATTGAAAAAGGAAAAACAGAAGAATCACTACAAATTAATCTGGAAGCACAGAGAATGAACCACCTGGATTTTTAACTACAGAAAGGGGCTCAGGATGGCGTCAGAGTCTTTTTTCCTAGAAGAACTGTAAACTATTTTGTCCAAACTTTAACACCTAAAAAAGATAATTTACAAGTATTATATCTGTTCGTTTCTCCTGCTTTTGCCACCTCCTGCAATATTAGGAAAATCCTGCTTTTTATTTAAAAGCTAAGTCATCAGGCATGGCTATTAATTCCCCAAACTAACTCTCTTTTCCAATTTGTTGCCTGCATCAAAAAGGGAATTTAAAATGACGTCCAATTAGACTGTACCTCCATTCTAATGTGGTGCAAAGCTGCTCCAAAAGAACTATAGTTCTGCAGCTGGTCCTTTCCCAGTTTTCAACCTAAAGCAAGGGAGCTGAGGGAGGGATGCCCAGAGAAGCAGAACCATGCTCTGCATCACTGCCCAGCAGTGATGATGATGATGATAATGCTGCTCCAAAAGCAGGAGGTAGAACAGGCCCTGTGCTGGACAGGTCTCCTGCCCCACCACCTCTACCATGAATGTGCGCCATCCAGGGAATATCTCCTTGGGGCCACAATGGACAGAACCCAACTTCTCTGCTTCCTCCCTGAGACACCAAGGTACAAGGCAGCTCTGCAGCTGGTTTCAGCTTCAGCAGAAAGCTAAAATGCTGTGCATTGTCAGTGGGTGCAGTGCAGTGCTAAGTGAGCTCCACAGCTGGTGACATGCACTGGAACACATCCCACCAGCCTGGGGAAAGGACAGAGGGGAACTCATATTGCCATCTGCACAGACATATCCTGCATCCAAATGGTGAATGGGGACACTACAACTTCACACGGACAATTCAAGACAAGATTGCTTGAAGCTTTCTTCCTTCCTTTTATTCCTTTCCTTCTTTTTCCATTATTGTTGACATATAGAAATAGGTAAGTGTGAAGCCAACCCAAGGGATAAAGCTTAGTGAAGAAATTATAGCTCAGCTAGATATATCAGTTTGATTCATTTGAGAAATCTGTTCATAGTGACCACAGATCCTGACTGGGCAAGTGCCTAAGGAGGTAAACCCCTTGCCCATGAGGACTCCTGTTGAAATGAAGCAGCATCAAGCTCACTGTGGACTTCCCTTAAACATGAAAGCTTGTCAACATGGGCCCAAAACATACACAGATATGTGTATACATGTGGGAGTGTATCGGTACACACATGTATATTTGTGTATATATCCTCACACTCTAGAGGTACCTTAACCTGGAGTCACCCAAATTAGCATATTTCAACTTTTCCTTTCCAAATCTGTGACAAGAGTGTGATGATGAAAATTTAAGAAAGTTTCTAAAGCCTACAAGCGCCTTCAGTGAAAAGGCTTTTCACATAATCTTTGTACTCAATGTACAGTATTAAAAAAAATAATTTTAATAGTTGACTCCTTATAAATGATTAATGTATTGTATGTAGGTGCCCTCCTGTTTCTAGGAACTTCTAGTTGGGTAACATTCTCTCTTGTGATTCATACACCTGTTCTTTTATAATTAGAGTGAAGTAACAGTTTCTGGGGAAATGGTTTTAAAAAGTATGTCGGGTGCTACTGGAGAAGATCAAAGTATAATAAAACTTACACGGAAGCAAAAATCTTGCAGGAATAACAGCATCAGCTTTAACAATGGACTGAATAAACACATGTAATTCTAAACAGGATGGACCGAATTTTTCATCCTAGCAATTAATCACAGAAGGCTACATTCAAGTGAACAGGCTGAGCATGCACTTATCACCACAACCACTTGCTTCAAAAATATATACATACATGTGCCTGGGTTCCCATCGGCAGGGAGGCTCTCACTACAAGATGTCAAAACAGATCTTTACACATAGTGTTTGGGAACCTATAAACAGAGTAAATACACACGTAGAAGCAGCCTCAGCAAATAGTAATGACTAAACCAGACAGTCTTTATTTCAGCGAGCAGAGAAACAGCCAAAGCAGCTGGAATGACCTCAAGTTCATATGCTGGCATTATCAAGAAGCAGAAAACAACTGCAAAATGTGCCAGATATGGCACATCAGGATCCAGTCACCTGTTGCTTCACTTTAGTTAAGGCAGACAGTGAGGTAGCAGCTGGGAATGACATTTTGCTTGGCTGTTTGAAATAAAAGGAATATCTTCTGTAAGCATGTGGTAAGCAGAGCACTGAACAACTCTTACAGCAGCTCACCCACAAGTTCAAGCAAAATTCCTCATAGCCACTGCAGCACTTCTACTACTGTCTGTGCAACCCTGGTGGGAACCCTGAATCTCACCCGTCAGCACTAAAAACTACCAAATAAATGGGCTTCCAACTTAGCTATCTGCATTTGGAAACAAACTGTTCAGCTGTGGGGCTCTGGCATTTATCTTAGTAAAAGTAAATTGCAAGTGCAGTGATCAGCCAGGGAGCAGTAGTCTTTGTGGAATTAGTCAGTCATCCAGACTGATCAGAGGACAGACGGGTTAGCTTATTGCTTCCCAAATATCAAATAAAAATAACAACTGAAAAGGCTAAGTCTGACTTGGACAATGGAGGCAATGAGCACAGAAGAAAACATACCAGAAGTAAAGAGTTTTTTTTCCCAGAAAATCATGCAGCTAGAATAAAAGTTACAGATTTGTTCAGAATAAAAGAAATACAGCAAATCACGTATTTTATGTATACAAGGTTTGGTTTTTATTAACTGTATTGAAATGCAATGCTTTGAAGGCAATATCCAAACATCGCAACGTTCCTTTAATCCAGAGCTATATCCATCCTATTTTGCCAAAATAAACTAGAGAAGAGAGAAATCTTTGCAGCTGAAATTGCTCTGAGATTTCTGTATAGCTTCTTTGCAGAAATACTAACCTGCAATGTAATGTAAGAAAAGAAAAGTAGCAACTGAGGAGATTCAGACTGAATGCCTGTCTTTGTCCCCAGATGAACTGAAAGTTCCATAACTTATGTCCAAATATTTCAAAAGCATCAGTGCAAGGGAGCGACAGGTATTCAAAACATCCCCTACCCTCCTCAATTACATGGACTATCAGACTGAAGAAATAAAACTTCTTTTTTGCCCCTGCTATGCTATTTATTTTCATTTCCCTCAACAGCAACCTAGTCTTCTGTGCGATGTAATAGTACTTCAAAACCTGAAGTGTGAAGGTCATGAACTAAATTAACTCAAAGGCTAAAAATAATTTTTAAAATCTAGTACCAGCATTAATACAGCAGTTTAAAGGGACATAATCATTAAAGTCTGTGTAGTTGCCTGTGTATATGAAAGGCTTCAGGAGGATGGAAAATGTGGAAGATTTTCTCTGATACTGTTTGTAGTAAAATTTGAAGTGTCCTGGATATTTTGCAAGGTCCTGCCTGCGGGACCAGCTCCCACACCAGGAAACACTATTCTCTCACTGGGAGAGATACACAGGAGAGACTCTCCAGCTATGTCTCAGCTGTGGATGGATGCCAGGAGCCCTGCCAGGTCCCTGTGCATGTGGTGTGTGTGGTGAGATTCCACCTGATGCTGTGATGGGGGCAGACTCAGTTGGGACCATCCCCACAATCTGCTCTTGGGCTGCACTGGGGAAAAATCCAGAAACACCAGCAAAAATTGAAAGAAGCATGGTGTGTTCAACAGGCTCCTTCATCTGGACAGCAGAGGGGCCAGGATTGTTGGCAGCACTGCAAAAAGTACCTGTTGTGCTGCTTGCACCTTGTCTGGAATATGAGGAGCCTGTTCTCACCACTACAGCGGTAAAGGGTGGCATGTTCCTGTATTTCTGTCTGCTCTCTCTGATGTCTGCACTCACCCCTCCTGAGTGTGGTCAGCAGGATCCCTCTCTTTCCATGTCTGCCTGCTGCATATGTGACCCCAGTGTTGCCTGGGCTGTCGTGTTCTACTGCTATACAGTAAAAACAGTGAAGGTTTTCTGCAGAGACAACAGTCAGTACAAAACACTATCAGAAAACCCCCAAGCAAAAGCCACCCCCAACAACAAAAGAGAACCGAGGGTGCACAAAATAAGCCTACCCTGTCAACAGTGTTGTGTGAACAACTTAACAGTCCTTTTCTACCTCTACCCTCTGTGTGATAATAGCAAAAGGTTTTAAGAAGCACTCCAAACACCTGGGCCTCACTCTAAGAGACTAAAAATCTTAACAGAAACTGCACACGGAATTCCTTTTCTTTTATAAGCTTCAGAAACACATTGTTTGAAATCCCTAGTGCTTGTCCATCAACCAATGTGGAGGGGAATAAATGTAGCAAAGAGCAAAGGTATTATGGGGCAGATTCCCCTCAGCCTTTCATTGCAGTCTACAGTCACTCTTATCTGTGCCATGAGTTCAAAGCTTGAACAGAAACTGTGTCAATGTCTGACACAGACTTTGCATTCTGTATCAAAAAGCACCCATTCACATTTTCAACAGTTTTTTTCTCTCCCAGAAGAAAGTTTTCAAACATAAATCATATTTCTCAAAGCCACAGCCAGTACCCAAGCACTCCCCACAAAGACAGTTACCCACACCCTACCCGTAGAAATGATGCTCCTCCGATCGCTTGCTCTGTTCCCTGCTTCTTCTGCCTCAGAGTGCTCAGATCAGATCCTGCCCCAGAGAAAAAGCAAAGTCAAAGGCTTGGGATACTCAGAGCTGAGTCCTGGAATCAGGCTGCAAGAGGATCAAGGAGTACTGGGCTGAAGCAGCATGGAAGGGAGACATACCAAAGCACACTATCGCTCAACCATCACACACAGGTAATGGAGAGCATCTTAATTTGAAAACCCTGGTCACCATCTCATCCTAAAATAAGGAGACAGCAAGTGAATTAAAGCAAGTCTATGCATAACAGGATATATTATTTACACTACATAAAGAAAGCCATCGTCTTCTCCATTCATACTGCTGTCTTTCCTAGTTTAGCAGTACAATACAATTTGTGTTAACTTTGTCTCTCCTTCGCTTCAATTACAACCCAATTTCATCTTTCCAACACATTCCATCGCACATGCACGCATAAAACCCTCCAATTCAAAACATTTTAACATGAAGGAAAGTTAGAAGGTACAAAAGGGAGCAGCTGACACCTACAATGTTATGCCACTCCTAAAAACAGGCAAAGACAGCCACTGGGATGAATACCTTACACAAGACAGAATTAAGCGTTAAAAAGAGACAGATTGGCTCTCTCCCATGTATTTATGCATCCTGGGACAGCAGCAAAATTAGGCCTGTGTGACCTTTAAAAGAATGCTTTCCTAACATGGCAAGATGTTTTTAATATACATAATAGCTTTAAGCACCTGAAGTGCTCTGCCTCTAATTATTTTTGCTACATATGAAATATCTGAGGAAAATATGTATCTTTAATTTGTTAATTACCAGCTGGCTCCTACCAAGCATTATTAAGTGACTACAGCAGTGACTAATGCTTTTGACAGTACTAAATTACCAACAACACCTTGTGGAGGAATGTGACCTGAGTGGCCTAGAAAGGACTAGCTGCAGGTGTTATCTTCAGATAAAAATGGTTTATTAACGCAGACATAAATCAACAAAGATGAAACACTGCACACACAGGTCCTGAGGACGGCTGCACCACAAGCCCCACTGGCCACCTACCCCATGGGCACTGACATGTTCTGTGCCTGGAGCAACCCGGACCCCTGTTTGTTCATGTGACAGGTGTGGAGAAGCAAGAGCACCCAGACTCTCTCTCCAGTGAAATTTTAGGTGCTGTGGGCTCTGCAGCCATGGCCCCCTGCTCAGAGACTTCGGTCAGGGTGCTGGATGTGCAGAGGCGGTGCCGTAGGACGCACCAATGTTTAGGACTCCTCCACGTCCAGCCACGGACCCAAAGGCCATGGGCCCACGCTCACATCGTTTCAGAGGCTTGGTGTCAGGGGGAGTCCGCACACCCCGACAGAGCCAGGCCCTCCGCCATCCCTTCAGGCATTTCAGTGCTTCTCTAAGGTGAGGGAACTCCTGCTGAAGGGGAAGAAGGTTGCAGCCCTTCTCTTCAGTGCGCCAAGGGCAGGGCTGCTCAGCTCCAAGGCACACCAAGCAGGGGGTCTGGGCATCTCAGGGATAGCAGGGACTTTGCACCGGGGAAGATGAAGGAAATGTGATTGACCATAAAAGGTTCCTCTGCACAGTTGCAGCCCAGGGACAGACCTTTTCCTGTCACCTCTAGATACAAATCTCATTTTTTCATTCTTTTCCAGTCAAAGCATTTTCTGCCAAATTGATTATATTAATAACATAGCTTGGACAGGAACTTACACGTCTTAGTATTAAGTGTGTGAAATAACATTACTCTCCTTTTCAAATTCTCCTGGAGTGGTTAAGAAAGTCAGTCTTGTGCACAGCTGCATTATAAAATTGCTGAACAAACCCATTCTGCTGTAACAGGAAGGAACACATTTTCTTCCTTACTGTAGGTAGGTCAATGAAAACACGTTGTGAGGATGAAACTGTTTTCCTCCATGCTCTTCCCCCTAATGGCAGTCTCAAATAATTCTGATTTAATTATATTTCCAGTGTTAGCAATAACAACATTGTAAGGTTATTAACAACTGATATATTGGTGGTCCCAAAGTCTGGGGGTTGTGCTTCCTTGTGGGCTTATTCCAGCGTCAAGTATATGCATGCAATTCTTACGCAGGGCACACCACTGCACAATTAAGAAAAGCCTGCAAAGAAGTGTGGATGTGGAAATGCAACAACAAAATCACAGAATGCCAGGCTGGAAGGGACCTTAAGGATCATCTGGTTCAAACTTTCTAGGTACTGCTACAGTTTATATGAGGTGGCTCAGCAGCCTGTCAAGCTGAGACTTAAAACTGTCCTGTGTGGGGGAACCTACCACTTCCCTTAGGAGACTATTCCAAGGTTTGACTGTCCTCATAGTGAAAAATTGACCTCTTGTGTCCAATCGTAATTTCCCCAGGAGCAACTTGTGCCCATTATCCCTTGCCTTTTCCATGTGACTCCTTGTAAACAGGGAGTCTCCATCTTCCCTGTAGACACCCTTTAAGTACTGAACATGGTAATAAGGTGTCCCCCCAAAGCCTTCTTTTCTCAAGGCTGAGTAAATTCTGTTTTTTCAGCCTCTCCTCATATGGCAGGTCCTTCAGTCCTCTGATCATCTTTGTGGCCCTTCTCTGGACCCTCTCCAGCCTGTCCACATCCTTTTTGTAGAGCAAGGACCAAAACTGAACACAATACTCCAGATGCAGTCTGACAAGCACCAAGTAGAGCGGGATGATGACTTCTTTAACCCTTGTTGATGTAGTCCAGCATCCTGTTGGCTTTCTTTGCCATTACACGCACCGTTCACTCATGTTGAGCCTGTTATCCCACCAAAACCCCCAAGTCCCTTTCCACAGGGCTGTTCTCTAGCCAAGTGGATCTCAGTCTGAACTGCACTCTTGGGTTATGTGTTCACAATACACTATGAGGCACAAAATTTTAACCCTCAGCTCTGAGATTCACATTGAGCTTTTACATCAATGTGATCTCTTTTTGAGGATGAAATTCCAACTATCTTCTACTCTAAGTCTAAAGTAGCTACACTGTGAACAGTGAATTTGCTGTGAATTAATATTGGCATAAACAAAGCCAGAGTATTTTCAGTAGAACTATTCTAATTCATAGCACCTGGATACTTCTCTGCAAGCATTTTCAGAGAAATCAGGAGGGATGAACCAGTAGCTGGAGAAACACTTAACCTGCAGCCATAGCTGTCTAAATACTAAATGCAAATTAAAGGCCACTGGCAATAAAAAAATAATATTTTGGGGGGAATGCCTAGCAAAAAGAGAAAAAGGAAAAAAATTACATTACACTACGAGGATATAGAATGCCTGAAGTCTTATCAAATAAAATGTTAACGACCAAAATGGGTGCTGCTCTTTTACTGACCGCCTCTCTCTCTTTTAGTACACGATTTAAATTAGCTTTGTTGACATCATCTGAAAAAAGGAAAAAGTAATTAATTCACCTCACATAATGCCTGTTGTAAACCCTCTCTCACCCACACAAGCACTCCAAAGGCTCCCTTCTGCAACCAAATGTTTGCCATAGCAAAGGTTATACGCTCTTACAACCCACTCCTTATGTCCTCATCCTGAGAACAAAAGGCCTGCCTGGGACAGTAAAGCTAAGAACATACAAGTGGACACCAATCTGTCCTCAGCATGAAATTTTTACCCTATAAAAACCCATGACTTCAAAGGGGACTCGAATTTCATCCTAAGAATCCAATTACGTGTTTCAAATTTAGGATGGACTGTCAAGTGCCAGCTGACAGAGTGATGTCCCCAAGTATTTCAGGACAACGATATCTGAGCTGAAATGCAAAGCCACTTAACCACTTACCTAAGGAACATTTCAAAATGAGGAAATTATATGATGATTAAGTGTCTCTGCACCATGATGAAATGCCGAAATGCACCCCACTTTGCAGAGACATCTTTCCAACCAGAATTTAGAATGCATGTCTTTCATTATGAAAATAATTCTGTGTCAATACCAGTATCACCAAATTATAAGGATGGTAGAAAAGATACGCAATCCACCTCGCACTGTGAGATAAAGTCAGATACACTTCACTCATGTTTATTAAAACCATTCTTAACACCTCCAGCGATGGCAGACTCCACAATCTCCACTGGCAGTGTATTTTAGGGCTAACATTTTCCTAACATTTAATTCTTTCTTGCTTCAGTTTAGACTTATTTCTCCTTGACTATGGGCATAGAGATGAGATTACCCACTCTCCAACAGGCTGCTCTTCCCCAGGCACAGAAAACATAGACCTTTTAGGTTTTCCCCCTGGGGCATGGCACGTTCCCTGGTTCTCTGCTCATGCTTCCTGCCCTCCCCTCTACTCCCAAAGTGGCCAGCGTTTTCTTGAAGGGCAGCGCTCCAAACTGAACACAGGACTCCAGATGAGCTTTCACCACCACGGACATAACTCCCTGCAAGCTGTATTCCTGTGTGCATCCCAACATCGTGCTTTTCTTTTTTTTCTTTTCTATCATGCAACAGCTCAACATTGCCAATTCATGTCCACTTGCAGATCCACAGTAACTCCTGTCCTTTCCTGTAGAGCTGCTGTCTCACCAGTTGTTCCCCAGTGAACCCTCTGGAGCTATACAACACCATTCCTAGCCTCTGTGCACCTTGCAAGCCAGGTGTGCCCTTGCAATGCTGTCTCACAAAAGGCATCAAGGTGTGTGTAGTTCTTAATTAGCACATAGTGAAAAACACTGCAAATCCAGCAAGGACAAGGCCAATATTTGCAGAACCTTTTCCTCTTTTTATTTGCCTGCTCTATCTGCCAGGGGCAGGGTGGAAAAACAATTAAGACTACTTCTTCCAAGACTGAGATACCTGATTTTATTTCCCTGCTCTGTATTGAGTCTGTCATTATAGGTAGTCACACCTAATGCAAGCCCAAGCAGTCATCTACAGTGGAGTATAACAGCAAAAGGATAGGACTAATGACCTGTGAAATAGGTATAGCCAGACCTGGCTGGTCTGAGGTTGCTTTCTGGCAAAGCATGGTTTCTCTTGGGCATAACACAGTGGATGACTTATTTAGTACTTTACATGCATAGTTATAAAATCTGAGCCTTTATGCACAAGGAATTTATTTCCACTTTAGGGTAATGTGAGTGGCCTGAAAAAAAGAGGCCTGATGCCTCTTTCATAGACTATATAGTGTTCAAGTATGGGTGGACTCTAAACAGTGTAACACCAAAGATTAGGCCTATTTAGTCCAAGTTACCACTGAGATGTGAGTATCTGCCAGTGACTCTCAGCATGCATCTATTCACCTCTCCATGAAAATGCATCATCCTGTGAAGAGTCCATCTAAGCCTGGAAACTACTTTTTTTTTTCTTTCTTTTTTTTTTCTTTTTTAAGGGCTTTAAACTCTTGTGATCATCATTTTAGCAAGTTTCCACTCCTTACACCCACTTCCTACTACTTTTTTTCAGTTGCTCTTCTAAATTTTATGCTTGACTTGAAATTTTACCTACCAGATATCAGAGTGAAACTGGATGTATTATTTACATATTTTCAGCATTTCTCAAAGCTAAAGTTATTGAAAAGAAACAGTTTTACCTGTGCTTAAAAAAAAAAAAATCCTCTATAAATCCTTTCCTGCAAAGCATTCCTTCCTCCATACTTTCACACAAAAATGTGAAGTCTGGCAGGTTGGTACAAATGTTATCTTCCTGCTACTATCAGCAAACAGCCATTGAACTTATTTATAAAAGGCATACTTCATCCCCCTCCAAGAATAGTTCATAAGGACTTTTGGAGCTTATGAGTACAAGTGATTGCTATATCAGCCAAAGGACAGAAAGATCTGAACCTTGATTACTTCTGTTTTGAACTAACACGGGTCTATGGGAGACTCGCTCAAGGGACCTCTTGCAAGACACACACAAGATCTTGTATTTGAAAGCGTGTGTCCTCCAGAATCTTACTCCCTAACTGAGGAGATGGAGCAAGGACTTCCACTGAATTACCATTTCTGGATGTGCTGCCAGCCTGTCCTGGTTCCTGTTACTATGTGTTCAATGGGCCAGCCAAGACTTCATCCTACTCTGTGGCTGGAATTGGAGGGAATAGGACTTGGGAGATTGGGATGAAGAGCATTACCATTAGCCTGGCAGATGGCAGAGAGAGGTGGGAAGGCAGGATGCAGGTGTAGGTCAAGTAACATGATAGTTGGCCTTTTCAGAAATGTTTTTTGTTGTTTGTTTGTTTTTTTAAAGAAAAACATGACCTTTTTACAGAATAGCCTGGCAGAGTACATGGCTTGACTCTCAGCTCTATTAAGCTCTCCTCACATTCCTTTACCAGCACAATATAATTTGTACCTGCATTAAACTTATGTGATTTATTTTCCCTATTAAGACATGCACATTGATCAAACTTTTAAGGACAAAAATAAAACCATAAAATACTTTGCATTTTGTTTTATCTGTTTGGAAGCACATTTTATTTGTGTATATTCAAAGAAAAGTTAAACATTTTTAATTGCAATAGTAATTAAAAAAACACAACAGATACCAAGATAAATGCTTTCAAACTTGGGTCTATTTTCCTGGGTTCCAGTCTGCAAAAGAATGGCCAGCTCTCCTAGATTAAATTTAATTTCTGAAGTAGGTGAGAAAGCTTTCAGTTACACAGATGAGTTAGGTATCCATGCTAAAAGAGTGACAAGGTTTCAGAATTATCACCTCAAAAGTTAGAAAATGCTTAAAACAAAGTAATTTAATATATTTTTTTAGCTGTAAAGTTAGTAATTCAGAAGTGAACTTACAGGAAAAAAGAACCACCTAAAATCAGGGAATGGAATATATTTCCATATCACACAAGTGATACAGTAGCTCTCTTGTTCCAGTATAAATGAGTTGTGTATAAAAAAAAGGGGAGGCAGGGGTGTACAGAAACACATGATAGCCAAACTATAATTGCTTTACAAAGCTGGAAAGAATCAAAAGTGTTTCCTGATCTTGTTCCAAGGACAATGTCACACCAAGAATAAACAAGGACTGAAAAGGTAGCAATTACTAGAAAGCATATACTCTCATTAAACTGTATATTTTAAAAACGTAGCAGGAAGGATAAGATTACTAACTAATTCTATCTGCAGCTGTTATTCAGTAATGAGTACTCAAGGACAACTTCACTCCAAGCACGTTCTTCTGGGCTTTACTTGTACTTACTTTCATTGTGTTTAAAAGAACTTGTCTCTAGCTGTTAATAAATTGTTTTTAAAGCCTACTCGCTCACAGACTTCTCTGTCTCTGCTTCATTTTTCTCTTTTTTTTTTTTTTGAGGTTCCACTGAGAGCAAATGTTCTTACAAATTTACAAGGAGGTATCTTATACCAGAGTAGTCTTATCCTTACAAAAGATATAAAAGAAAACAAGAATGCAGCACTTACGATACCGCTTTTCATCCCTTGATCTCAGAGCCCTTCACAGAATTGGGCAAGTATTACTGCCACTGCTCTCACAAAAGGATATGCCAAGCCCCTGCATGACTTGTCAAAGATCACAGGCAGAGAAGCCAACCTGTTCTCTCCCAAGCAAGGTTATGTTCAGCAAACAGCTACCACTGTGCCAACAAATAAATGAATAAATAAAGATACATTATTTCCACTGCTTTCCTATCTCTTCTATATTACTTGGAGTATACGCCCAAATTCAGGTTTTACAATCAAATGCAGCAAGAGGCTGTACCATTGGTTCAGACAAAGAAAGATACAGTAAAACTTGGCTTCCTGTAATTTCCCCCTGCCAGGGAGGATGCTTAGGTATTAGGCATTCTCTCAACTACCACAGCTGCAATTAGATGCATTTTTAAGTATCCTATTAGTGGGAAGTATCACTGTGTTTCCAGGTAAAGTCACTTCATACTGTAATAATTAGCTCAGGAAATATTTTGCTCTTTCATTCACCAGGAGCTGGAATCAATAGTAAGTGCAGGAGGTCCAACACTGCTCAGACTGGCACCTTCCCTGGATTTCCACTCATGGACTCAGAGGTGATAAAACTGCTGCATAGGACAACATAATTTCATTAGTTCTGGTTGTGGGTGTTTTGGAGGCTTTTTAAAAATGAAATTATGAAATTAGAGAATTGAGTCTTTCTACAGTGTGGTCTATTGTGTAAGCCAGTACCTGTCATACTCTGCCAAAGCAAATTAGCTGCCATCACTGGGAGCAGATTCATTAGGACCCAAAGGAAATTATAACACTGTGAGCTGCTTCTAGGTACTTCTGAGCTCAGAAAAATGCCAGCATATTCTCAGGGATTTGTGGGGAAATGGCTTTTAAACTCTTTACCAAGTGGTTCCTGATGATACCCAAAATAATAACTGTAAAAAGCTTGAAGATGAGGCTAGAAACAAAGATTTACAAAGGAAAAAAACTTCATGAAATAAAGAAAGAAAAGAAGAAAGACAATGGGAACCACATACAGTAAGTGTGAACTCTAGCAAGGAAGGATTTCAACACCTATATGAGTACCTCTGTCACTGGTTTCATCAGGGTTTACAAAGAAAGGACAGGATTTATTAAAGGAAAAAATGTTGCAAATCCATTTTCACCTCACAAGCATGATTCTCCTGAACTCTTGCAACACAGTCACTTAAAACATAACGGCAATAGAAAGGGAGGGACCATGACCTGCCTGTTCCAAGAGCAGTGTTACTAACCATGACAAAGCAGGGTTTGTCCCCAGGTGACAGCAAGCAGTCAGCTCCTCAGAGCAGGAAAGCGTGGCACACACTAGGGATGAACGCAGTTCCAGCATCCAAGCAGCACGTCAGCGACTCAGACAGTGCCCAAAACCAGGAAGCACCAATGCTTCAGTTGTAGGCTTGTGCTCTCATTGATGTTCTGTCCCTCGTTTGATTTCTCTTGAAAGGCAGGGACTGGGGGCAGGCACCCTTTCACCCTCCCATTGCCTCTGTCCCAGTAGCACTTCCCACCCCGCCGGTGTGTGGGTCTAGCGGGGGTCCTGAGAAAGGGGAGGCGGCAGTGAGGCAAGTCCAGGAGATAAAGGAAAAGAGGGTGTCACCCTTGTTACAAAAGCCTTGAAGAAAAATATGTGCCTCCCTACTTCACAACAAATCTCAGTCACCTGAAGGGCACAGGGCTGGTGGGGGAGAAGAAGCCAGGGAGACAAGGCGAGAGAGTGGAGGAGAGAGAGCCCTGCCCTTGTGTCCTGCCCTGATAAAGCTGTCACAGCCTTACCCAAAAGCCTCAGCACTACTGTGCTGCTGTGTGGTACCATCACCACTGAACACATGCAGTACCATACTCACTCTACCAATGCAGAACTCACCCTATCAGCTGGCCAAGGATTTTCCACTTCAGAAAATACACCAACATTATCACAGAACGGTCTGGGTTGGAAGGAACCTTAAAGATCATCTAGTTGCAACCCCCCTGCCATGGACTGGGACACCTCCCACTAGATCAGGTTGCTCAAGGTCCCATCCAACCTGGCCTTGAACACTTCCAGGGAGGGGGAGTCCACAGCCTCCTTGGGCAACCTGCACCAGTGACTCACCACCCTCACAAGAAGTAATTTCTTCCTAATATGTAACCTAAATCTCCCCTCTTCCAGATTAAAGTCATTACCACTTGTCTATTACAAACCCATGCAAAAAGTCCCTCCCCAGCTTTCCTGTAGCCTCTTCAAGTACTGGAAGGCTGCTGTAAGTTCTTCCCTGAGGGTTCTCTTCTCCAGGCTGAAAACCCCCAACTTTCTCAGCCTGTTATATTATGATAATAATATATAAACTATATAAAATACAGCAACATTCTCTATGGGGAAATACCAGTTTATTGAAGATTTTCCATTTACTGCTAGGACAATTGGAATGTTATTTCAGGCAGATTAGATACACTAGAATGTATTTTACAAAGTCAATCCTACACTGCACTGTAGTTTCTTACTCCGGGAACTCCCCGTTCCTGGGTCAGATGCTCACTTCCCTCCAGGAACAAGTTTTTGCAGGCAGCTTCGCTTCCCAGAATACAAAGCAGGTTTCCTTCTGATGAAGTTCTCCAGTGCCTCTTGGACATATAATTATGGGAGAAGGGTCTCAGATAATGAAATGAGAACACCATGCTCCTGAACTATAACTTCTGTAAAGCAATACACTGTGGTAGGGAAATGCAATTTAATTTTGAACTGACTCAGGAATTTCCCATGGAACATTAATTCTATTTTCTGCTCACCTCTGAATGTCAATTTTTCTCTTTCAGTTTTGGAGGTTTATAAAAGGTGCAGCTAACTTCCACTTCCAACTCTGTGGATTTCTCCTCCCTCCCACTTTTTGCCACAGCCCTGAGGAGAGCACTCCTCAGCTGAAAACACAAACCTGTTGTGCCACGTCTTATCAGAGGCTATGCCTAGCCTGAGGAACTGCTATCTAGATATCCAACACAGAAAAGTAATAAAGGTATCTGCAGCCCCTTCAGGTCTGCAGGGGCTCTGAGAGCTCACACAACTTGCCTGAAGTGGCACAGGATCCTGTGCAAGAGCCAGAAACTAACCACAGCTTTACTAGGGCCCATTGCAAGTTTTTATTCATCGTGACACATTTTGTCTCAAAGTTCTTCCACTTCAATACCAAAACAAATATTCCAGTGACACCTTAATGTAAATAACTGTTGGCCTAGAAAGTCAGCATGGGACTGAAGCATTTAGCGGGTCTCAGCTGGCTAAAAGAACACTCAACTAGTATAAGAACACTGGCTTGAATGTCATGACTCACCCCTGCAGCTGGGTTTTTTTCACACTTACCTTAAAGGTTATGTATTTCCTTCTTCTCCATCCCCTACATTTAACCATGCAGAAAACACTTCACAGCAGATTTGCTTACCCAAACACACACAGATGTTTTGCAAAATTCAGGCAAGCCAATCAACAGGGGTGAACCCGATCAAACGGAAGAGATGTAACAAAACATACTAGATGCATTATCTTTCCTTTCAACAGAGGAAATATTTCTCTTTTAGTTCACCCAGTTCCAGGTATTTTGCAAGGCACAGACTGACATTATGTGAGTCTCTTCAGCACTGATATCTATAACCAAAAATGTTAAGTGTTTCAGTCATCCATGGACAGCAACTACTTCCTACGGTTATTATGGGAAGTACTAACACATCAGGAATGCTAAGTATGTTTGGGTGAACTGCCACCAAATCCAAAGTTAGGAGCTGAACTCCTCTACTACGAGTGTAAAAAACATGCATGCCCAGAATAAATGGTAAAAATTATGCTGGTATTTAGGTGATTCTCATTCAAAGCACAAATTCAGACGAAACTCTCAGAATACAAATTCTTGCTATATAACGAATATTAAATCTAACTTTCCACTCCGTTTCTGATATTTAAAAATCTTTTTGGTCATAGGAACACCACAAATTCACTAAAAATATTTGAGAAAGAGTCTGAAAATACTGTTGATCAATGAAGTGATATATCTGCTAGATACTGAAATTATTTCTGCTATTGTAGAAAGGACATACCCTAAATCTTCTTTATTTACTCATAAACTCACTATTTAAAAGTGAGGACTATCAGGGGAATGAACACATTTTTTAATAATGGCTAGAAGGACTTTGTTAAAAAAAAAAAAGGGTCAAATGTTTAAAAAGTAACCAAAACCAAACACCAAGAAAAAGCATTATTTGGCAACAAACAGAAAGGTTAAATTTAATTAACCCTGTGTTGTGATCAAATTCACACATAAGGAAGTAGCAGGCAAGTGAAATTATGGCCAAACAAGCATGCAAACACATTGATTACATCCTCTCTAACATGGAAAATAACTCGCTTTTCAACTTTGTAATGATAAACAGCATTTCAAACAGTTCATCCCACTAATGAAGAGCAAAAATATATAACAAAATTCAGATGATAGAAAAACAGCACTCAAAACTGTTCTGGTGAGATTATTAAAGCCCCGTGGTATGCCAAGACCACTAATCTTGTCAGTTAACACTTCACTAAGGAATAAAGTTGAAATAATCCATATGGGGAAAACAGGGGGGAATAAATCACACAGGGAAAGCATTACTGGAGTATCTACCTCATCCTACAGGAACTGCCGAGCACTCTGAAAGCAGAAGCAAAGCCCAAAGGAGACACCCTAACAAATGTATGCAAAGGCAAGCTTCCTACTTACCCTATGGTATACACCATGATCTCTTTTGCCACCTTAGTAATTCCAAAGAATCCAGAATGATGTTATTTTTAAGAGAACATTAGAGTTGTTAGAGGGGACAGAAGCAAGCTGAGAAGCAGAGCTCTGCGAGAAGCCAGCCGGAGAGGGATGCATTTAAACGCTGGCTCAAGATGCTGTGTATTCTGCGTCTATCTTTAACTTGTAAATGATTTGGTTTCGCATTCCTCTGAAGTCCTGCTGGCAGATGCCTTTGCTGAGCTTCACCAATCGCGGGCACCCGGGCCCCCTCCTCTCCCTTTCCCTCCCTCCTTCCCAGGCCTGCCACTCCACCCCCATCTCCACCTCTCCTCTCTGCCACACACACACACACACACACACACACACACACACACACACACACACACACACACACACACACAGAGGGAGCTCGGCGGGCAGGATGTCACCGACTCCCAAGCGCGGCTGCCACCAGCCCGGGGGCTGCCGGCGCCCACCCGCCAGCCCGCCGCTCCGCCGGGCTCCAGCGGCTCCCGCCGCCTTCCACGGAGCCACGGGCAGCTTCCCGGGAGCCCGCAGCTCCCAGCCGGCATTCCCAGGAGCCCCCTGCTCCTCGCTGGCATCCCGGGACCCCCCGCTCCCCGCCGGATTCCCTGCCGGCGGCTCCACCCCGGTGCCTTCGAAAAACCGGGGTGACTCGGCCTGCTTGTGCTTGGTGTGGAGGTACCTGAAATAATCGCTTGTGCCCCGTCAGGCACGAAGTGTCTGGGCTTGAACCCTGGAGTCTGCTTTTAAATTGCAGCCAGAAACAGGATGGCAAGGATTGTTTTCTGTGGGCGACTCCAGACACAGCCTGAGGGGTGCGAGGGCTGAGGGGGTGGCAGAGTCTCACCCTCTGTCCCATGAAGCTTCTGCAGAGACTCCTATTTGGATGACTGCAGCAATTCTGCCCATGCAGACAGCTTTACCGAGGAATGGCATATTAAGAAAAACAAAACCACAAAATAAAAAAGTTCTTACCAGATTTTAAAGACAAAACTTCTAAACTTCCACTCTCAGTATATTTGTGGCTCCTTACAATAACAATGCATTGCCATGTTGCTCGGGAGTCAGACTCTGAAATAACTGGACTACTGATTAATGGCAACATTCAAGGAGACTGAAGTGGGGGGAAAGTGCTTCCATGTAACCCAGAAAGTCAGTATCACTACCAGAGAATTTAGGGCTCCTCAGTGTAACACAAAACCCTGGCTCTTAATCAGCCTTTGAAGCAGCCCAGCTTTAATTTGTAAATGCACGTTCAGTTGGATGCTGCTTGCCTGCCTCATCTGAGACATGGGTGGGAATGGAACAAGCCACAAGACCCTACTTAAACATATGAATTATTGAACACTTTCAGTTGAAACTGGAAAATATCAATTGACAGTCATACCAGTTAAAACAGAGTAACATGGTAAATGTCTCTGGTCTATAATGTCCAGCCTTCATCTGAGCTGCTGCTGAGAGGGGTTTGTACCCAGGAATGCAGGCAAGGAAACAGAAAACACATGTTGGGGAGAAAGGACAAGGTCAAGCTGTGCCCAGAATCACTTATTTAGAAACATGGTTTATAAATGCCAATGCCCTATCTGATGAGGCATTACACTTTTCAGTACACTGGTGTTAAGAGGCTGGACTGATTTGGTAGTAAAAGTAATCATGTGTTTACTTCAGGCTAATAAGGAAAATGCCCAAACTAAGAAAGGCCTAAAGAAGGGTAAAAGAATCGATGAACATGAATAAGCCTTCTCTTACCAGCTTCTCTCTTACCAGCTACTCTTAATGATGCTGTTTGGTAGCATGCATACAAATATGGATTTGGTAACACGTACACAGCTATACATAAATACATATATATATATATATATATATATATAAAAATAACATACAGATATAAACTTGGGTAAAAACTGTAACTCCACAGCCATTTTCATTGTCAGCCCCAAAGGCAGGAAGGCAAGAGGTCCTCTTAACCTGGAGTCAGCTTAACCTGGAAAAGTTGCCAGCAACATACAAATATTAGAGAATACACTAGCTGATGACTCCTGAAAAGTTGAAAGATTTATTTTGAGTCACTAATCCTTGTTAGCAAAGCCAGACCTTAGTATGTTTCATGCCTGCCTTCCAGAGTGCTTTAAAAACTCCAGCAAGAAAAAAAACATGCCACAGCCTTCCTGTCACTTCACGTCTTTTCCTCAGAGTCCTAAAGCTCTCAATTGCTGGTACAACCGTTCAGGGAATGTGTCTATTATTCAGGCATAGGAGCTGCAGTGAATTGCAGGAAGGCTGCCTGGCACTGCCTTCCGATAGAGCCACCTCTAACACTTACAAATCTTCCGGCTTACAATTATCTAGGAGCACAGAAAGTCACAGTGTCTCCCATTCATATGGAGCATCTGCATATAATGCAATAAGAATATCATACCTCAATATTTTTTTCAATTGTTTATAAGGATGTCAGACTTGAAGAGCAGACAATCACTAGAAGCAGAGACAAAGTGTTAACATTAGGTCTTAAAAAGTGAAGTGCTTCAGATGCTCAGAGACACAAAAGAGTAAGAACAAAGAGAAGTCATGCTTTTGTAGTTGAGGGCTCCTTTTTAATTAGGGCAACAAGGAAGGAAGAAAGAAGCTCCCCATGAAAGAAGGTGTGATGGACAAATGTGGTGATTCAGAAATGAAGTCATGAACAGGAAGGATTAAGACTGAGCTGTTTCTAGGACACCAATGTACCTCTTGAGAGTGCTTAAGTGTGGGGGAAAATAAAGGCAGGGAAATCCAGAGAAGCCCATTCACGCTTTCATCTAAACATGTGCATTTCCCATACTAGGCACAGGGTTTGGAACCTCTAAAACAAGACTTAAAGTGTTTGCTTCCCGTGTATCTTAAGAGGTTATTTATAAACTTGAAAGTATGTGGGGGTGGAGCTTTAGAAAACAGGATGCCAGAAATTACTGGGAAACCTTGGATGTCAACATGGACAGCATGATCCCAATCTCTTGAATGGAATAGTCAGAGGTCGTATGTCCAAAATCTGTATGACATAAGCCAAAGGAGAAGACAAGTGTCTAGTTTCCTAAGATGAAGACGTGCAATAATACAAGTGTTCAACGTGCATCACAAAGTGTATGGCTGGGAGGGATTTACCACAGTGGTGAGAAGGAATACCACTCTTCTCTGTCAGCAGTGTCTGTTGTTAAAACCATCACCAAATGTCATCGGTCAGGGACCACCGTGGCATTAGATTTGAGATACATGAATACATATCAATAGCAGGAGCAGGAGCAGCAGGAACTGAGCAGGCGAGGAAGAGAGAGTAATTTGGTAGGAGTGACAAGTGTAAATATGTAACATGTTTGGAGCAATGTGACTTCCTACCCATTCCCAATTTAGCCCAGTGCCTAAGAGGCATGGTCTGTCCCTTCACGTTTAGCTATTTTTAATGTGCACAGAGTTTGCTCTTCATCTTCCCTTGTCTGTCAGTGTCTTGAATTCATCTGTCTTGGCAGCCTTAAGATTTGGGCTTAGTGGAACAAGCAACATCTACCCTTCAGGCCCAGTCCTTCTAGGTCTTACTCAGAGTACTTCATGCTCTTAGGAACAATCTCCCTAACCTCTGCTGATGGTTTCAGTGCAGGTTTGTTGGGACTAAGAGCTTTGAGTAGGGGACTACCATTCCACTGACAGAAAGTCAGTTCCCCACCTGTCACAGTGGATCCAGCACACTGACTTTATTCACTATTACTCAGTCTAAAGACCCATCACCTCACCTAGCCTACCTCCAGCCCTGCCTACTCAGCTACTTGGTCACACCAGGAGCCCTCTCCTATGTGGTCCAACACACAAGGTTTGGCCAAGTGTTGCCCCTTGAGTTGCTTCTTTCCCACCTACCACTTTTTTACTGGAAGAGATGGGAAACAGCTATTGAAGCTGGCAGGGTTGGGGAGCTCTTGGTAGCATCCTTAGCATCCACTGCCCTGCCATCCACATGATGCAGCCTCCAACACTGGGTGGGGTACATTCACTCTGGAAGGCAACCCAGAGGACAGAGATGGGCTTACACGGGGCAAAACATTGCCCTGGTCCTCCCACACTGAGTCTAACTGCTCCAAAGAAATTTATTCCAACACCGTCCTCACTAACTCCAATCCTCCTGCCATTTTTGGGAGGCTCACTGGATAATGTGAGGAAGCTTAGTCACTAGAAATGCTCTGAGGAGTTCACACTGCTATTTGCAAAACATATTCAAATTCCTTGAATTCTTAATAAGCATTAATAAAGTAAATGGGGAATGAACTTGGTACATCCTCCATGAGTAGCTATGTAGCAATAGAGGATTTTCTGTGCTGACTCTTCTGATGTTATTTCCTACGTTTCTGTGATTCAAGCTAAATGGCAAGAAGGGAGAACATCTATGGTCACACATCTAATCTTCAGAAACAAATTGTATTTTCAGTCAATCCATTTTACTACATATAGAAAGAAATTAATTATTTACTTTTGAGCACCCCTTTCCTTTTTCCTATGTCTTGCATTTATAGTTTGCTAGAGATTTTTTGACAAAACAGTGTTTATAATCACATATAAGCATGTCACATCTGCAAGAGCCAAAATATAAAAGCCTTGGCTTTATTTTTCTACATGCGAACAAATTACAAACAGTCATTATTAAGAATTAAACAACTTACTAAAACCTTTGTGTACTTGCCTCGTTCTCTGCAAAATCAAATAATTATTTACTAGATGAATACCTGAAAAATACCTGAGAGGAGAACTAGAACAATTCTGCTTCAATTAATTTTTCATCCAAATGTTAGCTAAATACAGGAAAAAGACTACTCTTTTTGTTCCATCTCCAAATTGATCAGCAAAATTAAGATCTCTGCAACAGAATAAAATAAAGATAACTTTAAAAGTTAATGTTGTAGGTAAATGTTTTAATTTTACCACATTGAAAGAAAAATATTTTTCCAAAAATAGTAATAATTAAGAAAAAAAGACAGGTAAACCTAATCCCACACAGTTCTGGGCCCTCGAAAAGTCTTTCCTGGCCTAAAGGTACTCGTAGATAAGTAAAAAGTCTGTATCATCCTATATGG
The DNA here is from genome assembly GCF_020740795.1 of Apus apus. Taxonomy (NCBI): domain Eukaryota; kingdom Metazoa; phylum Chordata; class Aves; order Apodiformes; family Apodidae; genus Apus; species Apus apus. The sequence goes on along the minus strand of NC_067283.1, from coordinate 112,968,154 downwards.
GTTCCCTACCTGAAAACAGGCAGAACTTGAAAGGTTTGAAGTGACAGCTATAGTTCATAAAAGTTGCCTGATGTGCAGTGCATCTAATGAAGATTGTTTTCCTAAGGATTTCTGATCCTTTTTTATTTACTGTTCCAAATGAGAGTAATCCCCGTTTCTTCTAAAGTCTCATGACTGCTTCCACCCCTCAGGACATGAGTGCTGCCCACCTGCACCTTCAGATTCCTTTAATGTAGCATGCAACCAACCTGCACCATCATCTTCACACTAACCCTTTTAATTTCCCTGGCCTCCACAGCTGTCCTAATCAAATACTCCTGCTCCTTTCCATGTGCCCTTTTGTACCTTGTCCATACTTGGGGAAAGCAGGTCAGGCAGCTGGTTCAGAGCTGGATATTCTCAGCCAGCACATGTGGGAACTGTTTCAAGAGGTGGGATTTTGCCTGTCCTTAGTGGGGTGCTACCTCAAATCTCACTTCAGAGGAGTCAACAAGAATCAGTATAGCTGAAATTTGTTCCTCTATGTTAAACTTAGCAGAAGGTGTCTTATGAGTTCAAAACTACTGGCTGTGGCCAGGAGTGTCAGACAAAGAAACAGAACATGTGTTCCCTTAGAAAGCCAAACTTGGGAAGAAGTCAAAATACTCAAGACACCTCACATGCCAGCTACAAAGATTCCTGACACAGACTTTGCTCCAGCATTATATACTCTTTATCTCCTTGATGATAAGAACCCTCTGCTGCTTTAATGTCTTGTCTGCTCTAACCAAGTATACAAAAAGGTACTGAAGGCTGCTAATTAACAGAGCTCATTGCTCGTTTGTGAAAGTAAATATCACAAAACTAAAATTGGTCTTTTCACAACTTTCTCCTGAAATTAATGTCCTTATTCCTGAAATTAATTTAGTATTTTTGTTACGGAAATGACTGTAACCCTCTCTCACACCAGCACCTTGGTTTTATTGCAGCACTATATTCTGCGCTGAGGAAGGTTTCCAGTAAGTTATTTCATAAAAATGCAGCAAACGTTATGTATCTATATTTGCCTGGACAGACAACAGCTTTTGTGAAAGTTTGGCCTTTAGTGTGCATGCAGGCAGACATGAATGTGGATGGAGTGACACACTTCTTTCAGAACTGGAAGAAGATAATCTATGAAACAGATTCTCCATTCAGTTAAGCCAAAGGTAGGAACAATGCCTTTTCATTCATTCCACATAGCACCAAAAACCCCTCCTGCTCTAAAAGAGAACTCATGTCATTCAGATGGAAACCTGGGGGGAAAAGAGGAAATTACTTTTTTTTTGTTTCTTCAAGAAAAAAAAAATACACAGCAAGAACACAAGAGGAGACCTCGAAGTCTCCAAAACTGCTAATGAGAGCTGCAGCATTAATATATAGGCCAAGAACGTGAATCCCATCAGATCAGTTATGTAAAAAGCAAGCAGCAGCTGACTTGTTCTCTCAAATGCATCAGTGCTCTGCAGGGGCTGGGGCAGGGAATGTCTCTGCCACACAGCCCTCTCCCTCCCCTCTCCATACTGGTCCCAGGGTGACCCCTCTAACTTGGGGGGGTCTCGGTGCTGCTGGGGTATACAGACAGAAGGGGAGGCTAGACCGGCTGGAGGGTCTGGGCTGGGGCGGGAACACGCAGGGTGAGGCAGCCTGGAAGAAGCTTGTCCTACTGCTCCCTCTGCTGTACCCATCCTGTGGAGAAATCCCAAATGTCTGTGCCAGAAGCTGGGATAAGGAACGGCAGCTTTCAGCAAGCGATCTGCAGGTAACACAGACCCAGACAGACTTGGGAAAGGGACAAACTCAGGGCTGATGAGGGAGAAACCACCACCACGCTCGGGAGATGGCACCACACAGACCTCTGCGCGTCGAATCCATCAAATTTCTTTTGCTCTGTACCTGCCCGGGTTACGCTTATGCTTCCAGAACGGTGCAGGAAAACAGTCTCGCTTTGTAACACATATTTAGATAACAATCCCATCTTATGAGACAGATGAGTGTGAGGATCGACCGCAGAGAAAGGCCTACAGAGGTACCCTTGTGGGGCTGCCACTTCAGGCAGCAAAGGGGGAGGAACAGCCCACCTGTGAGTCACCTTAGTGCCACACTGAACCCAAAACAATGCCAAGCACAGGCAAAAAAAAAAAAAAAAAGGGGGAAAATGGCTTATGGAAAAGGAGCCAATTAATCATGTGGGAATTATCAATCTGATTGTTGCTGAGAAGGTTTGTTTTTTTTCAACCCGTGATCACCTGAACACAACTCCAGTCAATAATCCCACCCTGTACACTTATTTGTGAGGGCTGAAAAATTGGCAGCACTGGATTTCACCTATGAAAGACATCTGCAGCTGCCATGAAAGCCTTTATTTGAACAAAGAAAACTTGTACCCCAAGACAAAAACATATTTGCAAATGCTCAAAGAGTATGATGTGCTTTTTGTGATCTTCAGAGCAGTATTTCACTTACTCTACACTTTCCTTTTAGCACTGATTTATGGGAATCCAAACTCGAGTAGAAACCAACTCAAAGGAAGAAATTCCTCTCAAGTACTTTTCCCTGAGAAGGTGTACACTCATCAGAATAGGGAGGAATGATGAGAAGAATAAGCATCTTCAGGAAAAGTGGACACTTTCCATAATGAAAGAGGTGACGAAGTCTGGAAGGCTGGAAAGCAACATTAGGTCTTTGAAAGACCGGTCTTACTTACCTTAAATCTTCTGGAGAATTTAAAATTTCTAAGACCAATATGAGATTAAAAAAAATTAATCAGTGAATTTCATGAAGGCAATATTAACAGATTAGCTATACTCCCTTTTTTCTCCATGCCCCAAGTATTGTTTGCTTTTACATTACAGAACATCTACCAGCTAATGAAAATACTGGAAACTGGACTTTATGATATAACATGGTGATAAAGTTAATTACATTTAAATGTCAATAGGATCTATGGAACAGAGCAAATTTGGAAGTTTTAGTAGTTTTGAAGTTGTGAATAATTAGCATGGTATTTTCAAATGCACTTGGTCATGACCTCATCCTACTCCAAATTCTTCAATTTCATTTTTTGTAAAGCCCTACAAGCCAGGCCATAGTAAAGCAGTATTAGAACAAGTGCTGCAGCAGTACTGAGTCTTGCTAAAAAATCCCACCTTTAAATGAGTGGCTCCAGCAAAGTAATGGGACATGACAATTCGGGGCAGAACCCAGCCCACTCTTACCCAGTACTCCAGGCAATGCTCCAGATTCACGTAAATGCAAGCAAATGCAGTTTGCCCTCAGGACTGACATAATGTACCAAATTCACACTTGCCCAGTTTACATGGAAGAAGCTGGAATGGAGCTGAAAATAGAAACTAAACTAAAAACTTCCACAGAGAAACTTAAGATATTGAAAAATATTTTATCTGTGGTAATCCAGTAATAATTACCAATTATTTTGACATTGCCCTGTGAAGTGTTAGTACAAACAGCCCACAAATATACAATGTGTGTGGCACACAGACAGACCACAGGTCTGGGCATAACCTACTCCCTGTCAGATACCACAAAGCTACTTTGAATAAGAATGTTCCTTATTATAGCACCTCCTCCCATCTCTCTGAATTCATCATGTTTACCCCCAAATAAAAGATATCATTTTTCTTCTTTGTTCAGAGTAGTGTATGCTTTATCTCAGAGCCTGAGAGGTTACAGTGTAAATGATTTGTACTTTTAGCTACAAAAAGTCTTGCCCCAGGACTTTTGACTGAACACTGACTACCTGAGGGAAATCAAATTAACAGCAACTGAGACAGAACTTTCAAAGGCATGTTTTCCCCTACATACTGTAGTCTGTTAACATATTAACAGTCATCATGAGGGTGAGGATAAAGCAAGGACATTTCTCTGAACCATCACTATCTTTCACACTACTGTCTATTTTTGTGAAGGAGCAGTGGACATAGTGATATTGATAGGCACCAGGGTTCCTCAAGCCTCAACTCCAGCATGCAGATTTTACAGCCACACACACTCTGAATGAAGACACTACCTTCCAAAATAAATCAAGGAAGCTTTTTTGCTTAAGACTACAGAGGTAACTGCAAAGTTGTTTCTGCTTGTAAGGACGCAAGGAAGTGGTGCACTGAAACTCTCTCTCCCCTGCCCTCTCATTCCCCTTGTCCAGAGCTCATACACTCAGGGGACACCATCCAGACTCCAGAGAAAGGGAATGGTTTGGGATAGCAACCAGCCTCCTTCTGCACAACCTGCCAGGGCAAGATACTCACAAAGGAGCTGTACTCACCCCCTGCCTTAATCCCTCCTATGCAATGAGGGAGATGACATCTCTACTGCTTCCAGAGGAGGGCAAAGACACATTACCAAAATGTTCAGGATGACAAGGACAGCTTTTGTAATTGGGAATACTGCTCTGAAACACAGGCAGTCACAGTGTACTTGTGTCACAGAGACCATCACAAGGTGCCTGTGCTGCCCAGGTGATACAGAAGAGGTGAACACAGCAGGGTCAAGCATGGGATCACAGTTAAGCACCACACTAGAAGTAGTAGGAGACCTGATCAGGTCTCAGATCTGCCACAGATTTGCTTTGTGACTTTGGGAATTTGAAAATTTACTTCTTCCCTCCTGGTTTTTATCTGTTTTGTCTACCTAGTCTTCAGTGGTTTTATGACAATGACATGTTTCCAGGTGCTTAGTGCAACTAAAACTTTGAGCTGGGATTTCCTAGCACTACTAAGAATAAAATACTGAACTGTTTAGGAAGCATTTTTATTCCATTTAGTAAATGGAAAAAATAACTAAGTCAAAGGAGAAAAAAACACATCTTCCTTCAAAAGCCTCTTTAATCAGCCCCAGAATCTGAATCAATGCTGAGAACAAAGATTTAAATTTGGCTTAATGAAAACTGAATAGACCAAAAAATAACAAAAGAAGACTCTTTACAAAAGGTATGGATCTGACCCAGCCAGTAAATAATTAAAGCTCCTCTCTGTTCCCTTCCACTTGCTATTTTAAGGCTTTTCATTATATGGGATCAAAGTCAGCTCGAGTTGGAGAGAGTTAGACAAATCCATCACAGAGACGGAATGGATGTATGATCTCATCTCCTGTGACAGCAGCCTGATGGTACCACCTGTTTGAACTTCAGCTCATACCACTTCTGATGATACTGGCAATGTCAAGTACATCGCCTGAAATTCAAGGGGATGTAGGAAAACTCTTTCCCCCTAAGTAAACAAAATGAAAGAACTGTAAATCTGGCTTCAGGAGTGCTACAGGCAGCCAGGGCTGCAAAAAGAACAGCCACAGCAAGGGTTCAGACCCCAGGAACGTAAACCACCAGGAGTCTTAGGAAACAAGCTCTATGAAGAAAGACACATTTTTGTTTGGAGAGAAGGCAAACAAGAAGAGAGATGATGAATGTAGGATAGCTATATAAAAACTGCAAATAGTAAATTGAAGGAAAATAAAACATTCTTCTTTATTTTCTCATAATAGAAGAAAAAGAAGAAGTTGCAGCCAAAAGACAAAATAATTAATGAGATGTAGAAGAGAACTTAAACAGGGAGTTTAAAACTGACAGGCAAATTTAAAAGAGATTAAGGAAAATTCTGTTCTACCTTTTTAAACTTAAAGCATAATTTACCCTGTGGAGTTGTCTGCAGTATAACATAATTGGGACCAAAATGGACTATAAAAAATATTCATTAGATTGTTAATGAATTTCTGCATGTTCCCATTAGAAATTAATTTGTTTTAAAAAGAAAGAATATAAACCTTAATGAACCTTGCTTTTTTTTAAGCAATAGAAGACAAATATTTATACTTCCTGACACAAGCAATGATTAAATCTCAGGGATTAAGACATTCTCCTTCAGGGGAATCCCCAAGGACTAAGAAAATCCCCCTTTCATCACATTATTCTGTGACTGTCAATGGACCAGTTCCTGAGCACTGTCAGGAACAACGTACTGGGTGAGATCCAATACAGCACTGTCTGGTTAACACTTAAGTTCAAACAAGAGATTTCTGTCTAAAACTTTTGTTTAAGGAAAAAAGATTGCAGCCTTGAGAGTGTACCATAAAACTTGGCTTCCAAAACCATTCTTTGCTCTGACTGCCAGTAGCTAGCAGTACTTGAAGATGAAAGCAGCAAGCATACATCAACTCTGCCAGCATAGGTGTGCAGAAACACTTTGGCCTAGATTTGGGTCAAGATACATTATTTCACTTCTTTGAGCTGCTCGACACGTTAAATGTAAACTTGACTTCTGGTGTGCCACTGCATTAAGGTTATTTGCAGTTCCAGGAGCTGCAGGGTCCTCTGGCTGATGAAACTTGACACTACACTGTGACAGAAGAGTCAAAACATAAAATTACTACAGATATCCAAAAATCTCACTGCTGTGAAATTTAAGCTATTAATTTCTCAGAGTCTTATAAGATGAAAACAAAGAAGCAGTTTAGCACATCACTGGCTGAAAGACCTACTTAAAAACATGCTCTAGATTAAGACTGCATAGCAGAACCTTTTCCCAGTGAGAAAATGCACCCTGGGGATGCGTAGAGGCCCCAGACAGCAATGTTCTCCTGGGTGACCTCATTAGCATCTGATCTGTGGGAACATCTTCTCTAAATGTGTGATTTTCCTGTTTGAGATGGTTCTTTAGTCAAACTCATAAAATCACTTTCATTTGGTACCAGAAAGATAAGTAAATTTACATTACTCAGGCTCAACAGCTCTTAAAATGAAAAAAAAAAAAAAGAAAAAAAAAAAAGAAAAAAGTCTGCAAGTCTGCAACCAAAAATTTGATTGGAAAGGTTTTGATGCTGTATGTGGGAGTTAGCTGTATGCAGAATTGAACTCTGTTTTCTTGGTTTAGCTGAACTAAGCTGTACTGACAAGAGCATGCTGAATTGGATCCAGTTGTAACCTGAGGTGAACCTGCAGGATAAACCTTACGTCATTTTATTGCTGCAGTTCTTTCTTTTTTCCATGAGCAAATGTGTCTCAGTTCACTCAGTCTCTGAAATGCTGTATCAGGTGTGCTCTCCATAGGGTAGAAGTCTAAACAGAACATGTTTGGATTTATTTATTTTAGGCCTCTGGGAATGGCACTGAGCTGCTAGGAGAGACTGAATTAAGACTACAAAGACATGAGGGAGACAAAAGTGAAGATCTTCTAAAGACAATAGGGTATCAAAACATACCCTGTGTTTAAAGACATTCACCCACATTTCTGATTTGGATTTTTGGCTATCCAGGACTGTGTTTCCCCACAGGCATGTAGGGACATCTTGCCTTGCATTGTGAGGTAACTGAAACTAACTGGTGACAGTGACAAGCCGTTTGTGGCTACAATATGTTAAAAATGCTTCATTTCTACAGCACCTTCATTTCTACATGTTGACACAACTGTGGGATAACATATAACTCTTCCAACAGACTGAGGATTCCTCAGCACGAAGGACAACGAGGACATAGGGTGCTTGGCATGGCCAGCCCCTCTGCTAAATTTCCCTGACTGTATCATTGCTTCAGAGACACAACCAAGCAGCTAATACTTCTTCTTACATTCTACCTTAGGGCCAGATCTACAAAACATGCCCTGTGTTCCTCCTTCAGATGTGTTCCTGAGCATAAATCTACTTCCTCTTTGTCAGAGCCAGCTGGAAGCCTTGGTGGTACAAGGTAAACAGGCACATAACCCTGTATTATCCCAGCACCTGACAGCTCCTTTCTGTGGCATGGACAACCACGCAGAAGCCCTCCCTGGATTAATCTGTGTATGTACAAGAAAAGCAACTCTATTTGTAGTTGCACTAGCTAGGTAATAGATAGACCCCTGCTCCATTGCACCAGCTCTTTGCCCACAGAGCCCTAGTAGGCGTCCTCTCCCTGCTCAGTGGGAATGGTAGGAAACTATAAAATTGATTCAGTATATAGGTTTGGAAAGGAGTTGTTCAGTGTACACCACTGCTGACTGCAAAACCTGGATCACAGTCCATGGGCTGATACACTTCGTGCCTACATCATAAAACAACTCAGCCGGTGAACATGGGTGGTGCAGGAAGGACAGGGGATGCAGCTGGTCTAGACTAAGCCTGTGGCCACTAAGCACTGTTACAAAAAAAAAAAACATCCCTCAGAACTAGAAATTCTCTTGCTCCACATTACTAAGGATGATATTCCAGGTGCCTTCTTTACTAGAAAAATGTTTTTCCCTTTCCCTTTACACTTGCAGTGGACAACATCAGAAACTGCTTTGAGGACCTTCCACATTGTCAGGAATTACCTTGCTACTACAGGTTTCTGCCTCCTAAGAGCTATGGTGCTAAATGTTACTTTCCAATTCTGTATCGCCATTTTTAAATAAAGAAAATCAGGTACATAACCTTGATAATTATATTTCCCATGTATGTTCAAGCTCATATGCAATGGAGATGTTCTGGAGACACCATGATTTTCATTAATAAAAATATACATCTCTATATAATTTCATCATTTCAGGCCTAGAATAATTGGAAATCCTCCTCCTACATAATTTAGTATGATTTCCTCTGTATGAGTTCAGAGTAATAACTGTGTATCTAAGTTCTGCAGGACTATAAACTTACATAACTGCTTGTAAGACAGAAGAACATGAAAAATAAAGCAGTTTTAAGAGTTAGGAATATAGAGAAGTCCAACACAGAGCTAAGGAGAAGATGATGTACAATTTGCTCTTTAAGTGCATAGGTTTGCTAGTATTTAATTAGTAGGAACAGAAGTAAATCTGAGAGTACACCGTCATTCCTTAAGACACATGGAACCCAGGAGCCAGCAGAATTAATTACGAAGCAGCTGTATGAACAAACATAAACATAATACATAGAAAGGTCAATTTACATGAAGATACCACCTGTCTCTTGCCTTAGTTTCCCCTCTTGGAACAACAGTGGATGCACCCACATGGCTCACTGATCCCATCTACACACAATCTGCAGTACTAAGCATCCCCAGAAAGCACATGTAATTTATTTTGTTGCCTACCAGGAGCTTCATCAATAGTACACCTTTAATGTCTTTCAGTAGTTTGCTTTCTTCTTCTCTTGGAGAAGAGTCTCACATTACCCATGTTGCCTTCTCCTATTCTCAATGCAAAAATCAGAAGAGAAATAAAATCCATCAATCCTCTGTCTGGCTTGTTAAATCTCTCTCACACTGTTCATCTTTCCCCATAGCCCTGCAACTTGGGCTCTCAGCTCACTTGCAGGGCTCTTTAATCCTTTAGATTTCTATCTGGATGGCTATGGGCAGATCCCCACCACAAACTGCCCAACCCCTGGTCTCTTTTCTAGTCCCTGATAGGAATCCTTGCTTTCACTTGTGGTCTCTCCTACCTCTGCTGAAACAGCAAAAAGCCTTTTACAAGGTCACAAAGTCAGCCGGGCTTTGACTTGCAGTAAAAACCACACAGAATAGCAGAAACAAACCTAGGGTTCATGATGTAAGGCACTGTTGTTATAAACTATAATTAGATACAACCAGAAATGGGGGTGAAAGTGGTTCATTAGCAAATGTCATCTTTTCAGCACACTCCAAATACGTGCACTTGGAAATTCCCGTTGCTGTACCTCATGAGAATTACAGTTTGCAGCTCCCTTGCACTGTTCTCCCATTAGGTGTGTGAAAGAAGCACAGGAACAACTGGCTTTATTGCCTACACTCTCACAAAAGAATTAAACTAAATATTAACAATAAGGGATCATATTTAACAGGGCAGTAAAGTAGAACTGTAATGATCACAGGCTTGCTCCTTTTCTCCTATAGCAAATCATACAATGGGAGAGAGGCTGCAGCTCTGCTTGGGATCCTTCTATCAGATTTTGTCCTGAAGAACGTTTTACTGAGAGGGAAGGCACTGTGGGATAGTTGCCAAAAACCCTTGCCCATTCTCTCAGTCCTCAGCCCATTTGGATGGAGGAGCTGAAAACGTGTTTTCCTGTTTCATCTTGCTGGTAGTTTTTTTCCACGGTGATGCTCTCCTAGAAACACCTGCCAGGCCAGGATCACGTGGGTACATTTTCTTGAGAAGGCTCTTCAGTGTACAAAAGCTTTACTGTAAACCTAATACAGGTTGTTATTTTTAAATTTTGACTCTCCTGTGGCTGGACAGTGCTACCAACACACACAGTCTGCCAACTCCTCTCCTACCGTACAAGACCTTTTAAGTCTGTACCTGAGGACACTGAGGGACTAGCAAAATAGCAACAGATGACTTGAACTGCTGGCATCCATTTGACTCTAAAATTTTTCAAAACCAATGGGCATGAATCAGGTTCCTGCAAAACTGCAAATATTGATCTGAGCTTAAAAATCTCAGGAACTAAAGATGTCATACATACATCTCTGCACAGCAACTTCTTTTAAGCAAATACTGCAGCAGAACTACCTGAAGGAAAAATTATGTCTGTAGTATGTAATACCCAGCTAGTAAGACTCCTTAGTTGGATCCTAAGATGCATGAACCTGCGCTCACTGCTAGATTTCAAAAATGCACAAAAATACTTCTCTGCATATCTTAAAATCATTGTCAGAGCTAAGCTGCAGGCAACCGGGGATATATATTATTAAATTAAATATAATATTTAATAATATATTTAATAATATATAATATATATTATATATAATAATTTAATAACAATATTAAATTATATATATTATATATATAAATTTAAAAAGAGATGGTGAAAATTTGGATAGGAACTTGGTGTTTTGGCTTACTTAATTTGAATGCTTTATACTTAAGAATATATTTGGGCCCTGGTATTTGAGGGATTTCTCTACAGAACACTCACATAACAATGGCAGTATATCCTACAAAAAATGTGTGCTTTTTCCATCAGTGTTACCGGATTTATAGGTAAAGTGAGATTCACCTGGTTCAGAACTCAGGCACAAAGGTTCTTTGCTTCACAGAAGACTATGAACGTCCAAAATAGATGAAGGACAGAGGTGCTACCCAGAGGGACTTCTCTGCAGTCTTTCACACAGCACTCAGATGAGATGTTTTCCAGGTGCCAAGAGGTTGTTAGATAAGAAGACTTAGGAGCAGACTAGGGGACATATCATGGGACACAGCAGTTTGCGTGTCGTGAGCACGCAGCATTCACAACAGCAGCTGCCCCCAACCATGAAATGCAGCGGTGAGAGAGCCAACTTGAAGTGTTGGACTTCATCTAGCCCTTGGTCAGTGATCTGCTCAGTCTTACAATGCACACGTGTCACACAGGAGTAGTGACCCTCTCTGAAAAATTCATGCTAAGGGTAGGAAAAGCAGTTCACATACTTCCTATACCTTTGTGCACAAATGGCTAGAGCTTCTTCATCTAATGCAAACATAAATTAAACTTCAGTAACTGTGAATTTTGTTACTGGGAAAAAACATGAAAGAACACAAGTTTTTCTAACGCTTCTGGCACATGCCAAGTAAGCTCTGTTGTGAAAGCTGTGTGCTCAGGATGTGTTAATTGCCAGGTCCCAGGAGCATTCCTCTTAGCCTACTCCACATCTTCCTCTATGACAGTCTTTATTTATTACCGTGCGATGAGAGTCACTGATATGTATTTTGAAGGTAGATTATTGCAGTTTACGTTTATAATATAACCATTAAATTTAAGGTAATTCCTTAATAAAATTCTTCTGTGCCTTACTATGATTCTGGATCTGTAATAAATATTGTTTACTCTTAAATTACTCTGAAAATCCTTTATATGCAATTAAACAATGTCCTTTTCACTGTAACATCAGTATTCTTCCTTTATAGATGATGAAGATGGCAATTAGAGATTTATCTATACCCTAAAACCTTCTTAGCTGCCATTTATTATACAGTTTGAACAAGCCAAAGAACACTGCAACTCCAAACCTTTAGTGCAGTGTTTTACATTTCTGTTGGACAAAAAGCATCAGGACACGAAAGCCATTAACCTCTTTTGTTGAGGGTCACTGCATTTACGACAAGACTGAAGTGCCAGCAGAAGGAGTCACATACACTTAATTGTCTACGCTATGTGCACATAAAATAACCAAATGGTCAAACTAAAATAGCTTGCCTAACTCTGTAACTGTAGTCTATATGCTACCACACAGCTATCATGAACTTGCCTGTGAACTTGCTAATAAAGAGTTCAGAATACTTTTCAAACTCATAGTTTAGAAAAGGCAGATGAGTAAGCAAGAAAACTGTTTTTTCTCTCAAAAAAAACTTAATTAGCATGTGACAGCATTCATTTCTTTCTTTGCAAAAAAAACAAAAACAAAACCAAAAAAGCTTGCTTTTCTGTTTATGCTCAGGTTGGCAATTGCTTTTATTGTTCCACTAAGCTGTTCTACTATATCTTAAGAAGAAATATCCTGAGGCAAACCAAGAGAGCACATTACTTTATTAGTGTTTTTTCCTTTAACCATTTTGTACTTCAGACTGCAGATAAATGTGGCGTCACAACTGCTCTCCTCAATTTGAACCCTTCCCTTACACATCCAGTATTGCCATTGTCCTACATCTTCATTTCTTACCGCTGTAAGGTCACAATTTTTTTATCACATGACTTCACCATAGGATCTACCTGAGGATCTCAACATGGCATCAGAGCATGACAGCTATGTTCCATAGTTAGAAATCTCAGCCCTGTACACTCCTACAGATATATTTTTGTTGCCTTTGTTGATTTTTTCTTTTTTCTCCTGAGTATTAAATTGGACCTCCAAAAATCATTAATCTTCCACAAACATAAATGTAGAGTTCATCATATGAATCTGCAAAGTCATTGTTTTCAGAGCATATATTCAAAGACAAATTAATATCAAGGCTTTATATAGAAAATTAAACCTGCACAGCAAAATACACAGTCTACTATAATAGTGGTAGAATATAGCGGAACTTAAGCTGAACATAACTGCTGATTAGGGCAGTAGTCCAGCCTACTCTCTGCTAGATTACTTTTTACTGTACGGCTTTAATTTTTGATTTGCAAAGCTAATTCCTGCTTCTTGTCTCAGCTGAAACAATTCCAAAAGTGAGGCTCATCTCATCAAATGTATCATAACATTATAGTGCTTTAGAAAACTTACTTGCTCTGCACTAATCTTTGTTTTCCAGGTAGAGAAGCTACTTCACACCTGGTGTTTTCAAAAGCATTTCACCTGGACCTACCTCTTGGAAAGAGGTCTACAGATCTGAGTGAGACACTGGTAAGGTAGAACTAAATACGGTCAAAACACCCAATGAGTATTTTTACCTTTTGAGCACCCTTAAGACATATGGAATTTCCATGTTTGCTCACGTAGACTTCAATGAGAATAAAGGGGGCAAAAGTCCCCCAAAAGACATTTGTCAGGGTTTAATTTACTGCATGAATTTTATGCATAGTCAGCTATACTGCGTAAAATAACCCTAATGCTGTTTCATGCATTTTCCACAGTCAACTTTATCAGATAAAGTCTGAAGATTCAATTAAAAATCTAAAAAGAACAATTACCTTTTAAAAAAACAGTTCTAGTTAACAAAAGGGACAGTCTATTCACTCAGTGGCAGTAAGATCATATTCTAGGTAAAGACAGTTTGAGCAGCTAAGGTATGGAAAAGCCTGTTCAAACATTGATCATTTTCTTTTAGTTTTTGTAATATATTCACAGTAACCTTAGCAATGCCAATTAGAGTAAATACTGGGACAAAACCCAAAAGACCAATTCAGTTTTGACTTTAATTTTATTCCACTTTACAGACTAAAATGGCACACTGGCTCTTGAAATGGAGCTAAGAAAGTACATAAAGAACAATCCTTAGCTCAAATGACAGTGTCTCTCCTTTATTACCCAGTTTTTTTGCAAGTAGCCTGGCAAAGACTGAAGAAGTTAAGATTCTCAGTTTTTCTCAATGGTATGACCTTCTTTCATCTTGTTGCCCTCATATAGCTTCTCTGGATATTATAATACACCAAAACAACAGGCTGAATTCTCATCTGAGTGTAAAGCAAAAAGGCATATCTTGACACATCGTCTTGTACCGTGCATTTGTGATGAGCAGCAAGTGCTCTTCATCCACTTCAGAGCAGATTTAACAGGTAGCACAGGCCAAGTCTGATGGTTTAAAGCAAAGTTTGCACCGACATGTACTAAGGAACCTCATGCAGGAGCTCCATAGGGAAAGTTAATGCTTCAGCCTGCCAATCCTCTAGATAAAAGAGAAAATTCAAAATCAGTGTCTACACAAGGTTTTCCCTTAATTTAACTCTGTCTGCTTACATTCAGACAGTGCAACCATCCTTTGTAAACAGTGGCCTAGGAAATCAACTTGCAGCTCACATGAAGTTTTTAGGTGTTGTTTGTAATCCTGCAAATACATGTTGCTCTAAAATGAACCAATTAGTGTCATCAGTTTTATTGCCTTACTCCTATTACACTGGCACAATCTGTAAGCCTGTAGAGATTAAATTTTACCCCTTCATATGCACTTATAGTAGCTGAAAATATACAAGACTCATTTGTAGAGTGCAAAGCCTAAGTTTCAAAGTGAGATCATGAGAAAATGCACGGAAGACAGTAGTTGGTGCAATGAAATGAAGTTAATAAAGGAAAAATTAGTATCAGGAAATTAGTGTATTTCTTGACAGTAGATCTATTATGCTCTGGAACATTTTCCCAATGGAAGTGGTGGGAGCTCCATTATTTCAATAATTTAAAATTAGACCAACAAAAAAGTAGTAAATGTACAGCACAATATAGAATAACTCTATATAGGAAGAGCAATTAAGTAGATGACTAATAAGTATTTCTTTCTAACAGCTATGAATCATACAAGTGCAGTTGTGGCTTAACACATTGGAGTTTCTGTGCATGGATGGTACTGCAGACAGACAGGCTTTCACACAGTACTAGTCAGTAATGGCTGAAGGAACCAATTCCTCATATGTAATAAATCATAAACACACATGTTATTACAGTGTCTGCCTAAACTCTACAAAGAGTCCATGTAGTGATGCTTTACCTACAAACCACTGTCCTTCAAATACTAAAAGAAATGCTGGTTTCATTACCATATGCACACTAATTTTGCTGAGACAGAACATCCTTAGCTGAGGTAATTTATGAACTGACTGTTTTATATGTAACCAAAGGTAAGAATTTCCAGCCACAGGTTACACCATCTTTTACTTGAGTTTAATTCATTCTCTGTTCAAAGGACATATTTAAGACATAGATTTTATCTTCTGAGTACAAATTCAATATTTTCACATAGAAAGTAGAGTACTTTACTAAAGTACTTCACATAGAAGTAGAGGGAAAGAAAGAAACACAGACTTCTAATTTGACTCTTCTGTTTCCTAACATCTTCTCTATTACTGTAGATAGGCAAGTGTTATTTGAGCTAATCTGGCCAGGACAAGCACTTTGTCGCAGCTACACAAGGTTCAGCCATGAGAAGAGTTGTGCCGTAACAGCAACATGCTGCTCAGAGAACTGACCACAGGTAAACATTGATTCGTAATTCAAACAATTTCAATCCCAGAACACCATGATATCTCACTTAGGGCACTGGCCAAAGCAGATCTGGTTATTTCACTAATTACAATAAAAAGGCACAGACTAGAGAATTTAGGTTTTATGCAACTATTTACTTTTGGAGATAGTCAGCTGAAAGACCATTCTTAACATGTGTGCATAGCACGGTCAATTAAACTATGAATATTACTGTCTGAAAGTACTTTAATTTTCAGTGAAAGCTGTATGAATTGTTCCTATTTTTTCAAAATATTTGCCTTGAAGGTTGCATTTGGAAGAGTGTGGCCACTAGGTTGAGAGAGGTCATTTGCCCCCCCTACTCTGCCCTGGTGAGGCCACATCTGGAAAACTGCGTCCAGTTCTGGGCTCCCCAGTTCAAGAGAGACAGGGAACTCCTAGAGAGAGTCCAGTGGAGAGCGACAAAGATGACTGGGGGATTGGAGCATCTCCCTTATAAGGGAAGGCTGAGAGAGCTGGAACTCTTTAGCCTGGAGAAGAGAAGGCTAAGAGTAGACCTTATTAATGCTTGTAAGTATCTAAAGGGTGGGTGCAGGGAGAATGGAGCCAGACTCTTCTCAGTAGTTCCCAGTGACAGGAAGAGGGGCAATGGGCACAAGCTGGAACACAGGAAGTTCGATTTAAATATGAGGAAAAACTTCTTTATGGTGAGGGTGACAAAACACTGGAACAGGCTGCCCAGGGAGGTTTTGGAGTCCCCTTCTCTGGAGATACTCAAAACCTGCCTGGATGCAGCCCTGTGTAACATGATCTAGGTTATCCTGCTTTAGTGGAGGGGTTGGACTTGATGATCTCTAGAGATTCCTTCTAATTCAGAAAAAAAACACAGAATGTGTTTTCAGGGAATTGTCAAACTACTGTGACTGAAGCAGGTATAGAGTTAAAATAAAGGAAGACAGAAGACAAAGAAAACTTGAAAAAAACAAACACATTCCTTAATGTTCTGTCCCCCCAAGGAAGGACTGCTAAACTCTCAGAAAAAACCTTCATCACAGAAGAAAAGCTGAAGAGAGTGTTTTGTTTTCCTGCAGCGCAGGGAGATGGGGCCCTGGGATGCTGACAAAATCCGTAGGCTAGTCCAGAAATGAAAATGAGGGAGAAGGCAGAGTGGGATAGATGGATGAAATGGAGGGTGGGAATGAGAAGGTGTGATCATTGGAGGCTCTCACACCAGCTGATGGAGTCATCAAGGCCCACCTTCAGTTGAGCTGTGGACTTCTGCTGTATACACAAGCACATCAGGACAACTTAACCCATGCAAGTTTCTGAATAGCAATACAAGATCTAAAAGCCCCCTTAATTCCTCAGCCATAGCAGGACCTGAAGATGCCTCAATATATCCCAGTACCAAGTCCACATTATCATGCTAAAGAAGGTAAGGAAGTATCACATGTATCAACAATGTAGCTTAAAAAAATCAGGCCTGCAAAAAGCAATGAAGAAAGCACAGAATGGGTGAAAATGAGTGAAATCTCAGCCTGACCTGAGTGGTGTAACATAAACTAGTCACAAAAGTGACAAAACACTTTATATTTATTAACACCACAAACGGTGCTACTTCTACATTATTAACCTTGCAGATTTTGCTGCTGTGAGCTGGAAAAGACAGGGCAACTTTTAGTGTCACAAGCACCGGTACCTTTCTCATACTTGCATTTCTGAATTTGGTTATCTGATGACAGCTTTTTCCAACATGAACAGCTTGCAATGTCCTGATTCCAGGATCACTCAAACTCACTTCATTGTATTGAGGTGAGTAATCTCATTATGTTTAGTGCAGTTATTTACACCAATAAGGACGCACAACACTTGGATGATTGTACAATCAGGGCCTTAGGGTTGTGAATAGTCATTGGCTTCTCTGTCATTAACAGGTCATTGATAAACTGCAGTTTCCCTTACATCTGACAGAGGGCTACCATGGTACAAATACATCACTGTCATTTTTTCTGCTACAACTTTCTAAAATGCAGAATCAGATTTAAAAGACAATCGATAACAATCCAGTTGCAAGCCCCTCTAATGCAGCACAGCAGAAAAAAATTAGTATTACATTTTCACCTAAAAGGTCTCAGAAAAAAAAACCCAAACAAAACACTTTTCAGCTACACTCTTCAGCCCAAAACGAAGACCAAGGTGTTTTTCCCAGGCCCTGAGCCAGGAAGGATACACACATGCCCTGAACTCACCACAGCAAGGAACTCCAATGGGTTGCATCACGTTATTGCTGCCATAGCAAATGGCAACTATTCTTCAGGACTGTATTTCTACTGTTCTAATTATTGTAATTAATTGTAGTTGAACGAACAATTATAACTATGGATTCTTGGAAGGAATTCCAAAAGGAGTAATTTTTAAAAATATTTAAAAAATAAAAAAAATCTGCTAGGATTCCCTGTCAATCTATCTGTTACATTTTTAACTCATGTTTGAGAATAATGATAGATCGGTCAATGATAGATTGGTAGCACTGATATGGGTCAAGTTTAGTGCAAACTTTTCCACACCACCCTGACCACGCACAGCAGCTCTCCCTGTTCCCTGACTCCTAATAAATCCTCATCAAAGTCTGGAATTCACAGTGGATTCATGTTTTGTCAAATACTGAAGAATGTCATTAATTACAAACACTTTTCCTCCTGCTGTGGGACCTAAAGATGAGCAGAATGAGACCTAGCACATCAGCTGACTGAGCCTGTTTTCAGCTCCTCTTTCTTGAATAAATTTTTCAAACATGCTTATATCATCATTCTCTGCAGTGCAAACCATCCTATTCACAACACAACTCCCAAGGAAGAGTTAGCAGTGATTTTCACTTGCCTTCCAAAATATGATTACTGATTTTTTTTTGTTTTAGATGCTGATGAACATCCAATGATCCTTGAAAACCAGCGGGGTTCCCATTTTCAGATACACAAGCTAGAATAGGAGGAAGGAAGAAAATAATGCAATAATTGCCTCAACAAAAGTATGAAAAATACTAATAAGTGCACACTGATATACACTGTCTTCTTTCTCCTACACCCCAACCGAAAATCCATTATTTTTTTCATAAAGTAGATTTGTGCACTTGAGTTTCACTTCTCATAATCAATTAATTCAGATTAAGAGATGCTGCTACACATGAAATTCTAATCCAAACTGCTACTCCTAACTGGTAAAAATTACTTTAAGCTCTAGGCATCAAACAGGTCTGTGGTACAGCAGAACTGAAATGCCCTACATAAGCTTCTTTTTGGTGCCTTATCTTATTCCAGATAAAATTGTGTTTGATATTAATTTCATTTTCAAACTATATGGAGAGTATCAACAGAAATCACCCTGAAATCACAGCACTGGCTCGAAATTTGCGTTTTTCAATTTTTATGTGGTTTTAATATATTTTATTTCCAAGTTTTTCTGTAATACCATAAAAGATAACATTGTTTTAGCTGAAAATCTTGTACCATGCAGAAGCTGTAAGTTAAAAAAGTCCAGTATTCTGAGGGTTGGTAGTGTTGCACTGGGGCCTGAGAACTCCATCTCCCTCGTGAAGAAGCTGTCAAGAGACTAAAGTCAGAAGTTTCTCAATTCACATCCCAAATTCACCACCAAAAATTTCACATAAAGTGTTTATTTACATGGCAGTAATGCAATGAAGGACCTTTTTATCCCAACTGGTCTTCCTAGACCCTGAAAAGCCTCACAGTCACTCCCAAACCATACCTCAGTAGGTTGGGAGCTGTTAACAGCACTGCCATGGAGCCTCTTCCCTTGATTTTAAGGTCAAAGGCTTTCGGATCTGGCCTCTCAAGAGAACAGTCTTCAGTAGCAACTCATACACCTCTGGTGCCAGGAACATCATCAAGTGAGGGGTCTGGCTGCTCCCTCCTGCTGAACATTCCTCCGAGGCAACAGTCTAGGACCAAGAGCCAGTGAATGACCATCAAATGCACATCGCAGTGTTTTCTTACAGCTGACACTGAGAATGAAAAGGGGAACAGAGCCATGCATAAAAGCAGCTCATTTGCTTGCAAATGTTTGTGTTGGAATCGGGATCACTGTTCTTCTTACAACTTCAGATCAAAAAGGGTGCACAGTAACCATAAGATGGATAAGAATGACTGTAAGTAAGAAAGGCTTGCAAAAGCCTGCAAACAGCAAATCAGTTTTGCCAAAAAACAAACATGTTTCCAAACATGCAGTAGCAGACAAGGCAACTCTGAGAAGCATCTGTCAGGTCAAGTATCCACAAGAAGAACCATGGAGAGGTAACTCTAGGAAAGGTTCACATTCCCCCCATTCAGAAGATGAGTAGCTTGTATCAGTGGGAGAGTGAGAACAACCAAATGGCTCTACTGCAAGACAGCACAGTGCCTAAAAAGACAGCAGCACTCATAAATAGGCTGCCAAATGAGAACTGCCAGGATTCTTATGAAAATGGCTTATTTTTAATACATGGGTTTGCACTGGTCCAGGAGAAGACAGAACAGTGGCAAACCAGAAAAGCAAAATACAAAGGAGAAGAAAAGAATGACAGATCTCAATTCAAAAAGAAAAACATCCATTAAATCTAGATTTAATGAAAACACTGAGAGAAGTCACATTCATATGGCAAATCTTTCAATTCATTTTGCAGATCACAGCCAGGAGCAGAAGGAATTCCATTCCCCAAAACGTTCTTTAGAATGAAAACAAAAACTTAGTTGTAGTAAACTGACAGTCAAAAGCAAAAGCCAAAATGAAATGAGCTGCCCTTCTATATATTTTGCAGCCGTCAAGAGTTTTTAATATATTTATCAATCTTTTTTTCTTCACCTGAAATTTCACTTTTCAGCCTTCTTTAATCCTAGTTTTCTACAGGGCCTTTCTTGGATCTTAATTGCTCTCATCCAATTTTCGACTCACATTTTGTGTTGCCCTAGAAGAAACATTGCTTGCTTACCAAGAAGAGCCACAAAAGGATTTTTAGCCTATTCTAAACCAACACTACACTATTTCTATGTTTTTTCCATGAACTGCCTTCACAAAGGTCATTAAAAAAAACCACGATTGTCCTACATCAAAGGAAAGCTAGTCCATCAAAGAAAATGCTAATAGGCACTGAGTCAGAATATTAAAATTCCAGAAATTACTGCATTCTCTGTGGTTTACGTTTATTTGCATGCATTCACTCATTCAGCATGATTCTCTGCCGCAGCTACATGACTTAAAGGTAAATTCAGTGCTACAACCATTACTGGGGGTTGGGGGATTTCATCGCTCAGGAGGCGAGGCCATGGAAAGGATGTGGGTGGTTCACATTATATATGGGGCAGGAAACATTGATTTTTCTGGGACTCTCTGCATAGGCTCCTCAGTTAGAAGGTGGGGGCCAGGTTTGACAGCTGTCAGAGACCATCAGCTCCAGGGAGTACTGATGAGATGTTCTTGGCATCTGGGGGAGGTCTGCGGCTCATTCTGCCTTGCAGAAAGGTTCAGCAGCTGTGGTGTGGGTAGGGTCATTAGTAATGCTGCATTCATGACTCATCTGTGGGTTATTCCCTTAAATATACACACACAGGCAGGAATTTCTATTTCTCTGGGCCCCAAGTTGATCAGGACCTTCAACTTAAGCTTGTGTATCAGTCTGCAAGAAAACTTATCATCTGACCTTGATGTATTTCTTCCACTTTGAGAAAGAGCACTGGCTCCATAGTTCCCTACTTGTAAGAACAAGGAATGCATCTCAGAGGAAAAGAAGCCTTCACAAGCCTTTTCCCAGTTACAACCCATGCAAATGAAAAATAAGAGAACCTTGGAAGAGAGTTGGTCAGCAGAACAAAACCAAACAGTGGGAGTTTTAGCACGGAAGTGCTATAACTTGAGCTGAAAACTGAAATCTTCCACCAGCAAAATCCAAATGAAGTGTACTTCATTAAAAGCCAAGTCTAATTCATGCAGAAAAAAATGTATCGCTTTCAAAGCAGACAGTGTTTTGTTTTGGGAATAAGCTGTCTCTCTCGGCTGCTGGAGTACCTCACTGGACTTATAATTTTGGTGCCTTGTGGACCGGGACTAGGGGGCTGTTTTCGGGCAAAGAATCGTCTCAGCAGTAAATACAACCTCCCAAAGGGCACCAAAGCTACATGCTGGTGACATGCCATAAAAGATGCATCTCTAGGCTGGACAGCCTGACTTTTCAGAAGACATGGGAGAAGGGATGAATTGCTGCAGGAGCTTTGGAATGAAAAATTGAAGTTCAGACTGAGGTGAAAGTAAACAATTTGGAGTTGTCTAAATGTTTCCTTTCAATAATGGATTTTAAACTGAAATGTTATGAAATTTCTGAATGGGAAGTTTCCGCTTCAGCTACAGTTTTTTGTTGGTTGATTATTTACCCAGAAAGCAAATATTTTTTGTAAAACTACACAACACTGAAAGTTATTTTTTTCCTATTTTCGGTCACACTAATATTCTTCCTTTTGAATAAGATTCTTTATAAACTATGCTAGAATAAAGAGAAGCACAACAAAGTCCCTCACCATATTCAATGACAGAACAGAGTAAAATTTGGATTGGTCAGTTCTGAAGCTTTGTATGCTTAAAAAAACAGTGTGTTTATTTCACTATCAGTATTACATGCCTAAAATTCACTAGTGCTAAATATAAAAACATGTCTTTTTACAAAAGGGAAAAATCCCCTGGCTTACTCTCTACGAAACCTCACAAAAGAAATCTAAATCAGGACTGAATTCAAATCCCTATGTTCTCAGACTATCAAGTGTCTCTGTTAGTTGTATAAAATAAGAATAGTAACTCAAAAATATAACTCTATTTCTGATATTTTTGAAAGATAAGACACAGCAAATTGTTGTTTTTTTCCTATCCTAACAATGTGATTTTGGTTCTTTAATGCTCCATGTTTTGTATGGGTGACTTTTTCTTCCCCTCTTTTCATAACAGCTGCTTTTTTCTTTGCCTTGCTTTTGAGAACAGGCTATGCAATTTTTAGAAAATAAGCACTGCAAATGAATCATCAAATGATAGTAGTTAAGCTCCAGCCGCTGTGGATGCTCCTACTGAGAGGGAGCACAGGGGGTTTACTCAGGCACTCATCCTGTATGGGTAGGTGACCTTTGGTACAGGCTGTACATGCTCAGGAGGTGCCTCTTCAACAGTCAGGGCAGGTTAAGATCGTCGTGCGGAAAAGCACAAGGCGCAGGTGAGCATCACTCATCCAGTTCATCTACTTTTGGTCAACACAAGCTTTGGCAGAGCAACCAAAAACAAAATACCTGCAGGGAAAGGACACTGCCACAGGAAAAGGGATACTAGGATTGCATGAAAGTACTGTGTAATGGATTCCTTTCAACCCTGCTAATATCTTCTCATGGAAAGGGGATTGTAGAGACTTTCTGCAGCCACAGAACTCTCCTTGTATATTTTACAACCACATCCCATAGCTGGATTTAGCTCAGGGTAAGCTAACATAATCTTAAAGTCCTGGTGTATGCAGCAAAGCAAAAAAATCTTATTATGACAGTAAAATCATGGCTGAGGTAAATATACTGAGTCTCTACTTTCAGACACTTGTAAACTACTGAAAAACACTGTCCTTCAGTTTAAGGATTTCATGTCTTGTCAGTTCAAAAGACTACTTAAAAACAAACAAGGAAAAAATGTTGTTCAGTTATTTTTGATCATCTGAAGTGCTCAGACAGGGAAATAAAAGAGGAAATAAGTGTCTGAAAGATGAAGGTCACAGCTTATTATGGTTCAGCCCTCAGAAGCTTTCCTTCCACAGCCAGGGGCTAACTTGGCACTTGGACCATGCTAAAGCACCCGGATTGCACACAGAGATTGTCACAGCCAATCAGCTCTCGTATCAGCTCCCAAAGTTTTCATTATGTCATTTTTTCTTACTTACACTGAAAAAGTTATAGAACCATTCTGTTATTTGACAGCATTATTAAACAGATGTAAATCTGACAAAACCAAATCACTGTTTTTAGCAGTGGCCAGTATTATCAGTGATACAGTAGTTAAATACCGAAAGAGACAAATTAACTTTGCTGGTAAATAAAATGATGGATGAACTCCCACCTTTTTGGGACTTGAAACCCCAAAGTGGGAAATGTTGCTCCAATCCCAAGTGGGAAACATGTTCATCCTCAGATCACTAAGAAGAACAGAACAATTCTTGGTGTTCAAAATATTCCCTCTTCATGAAACAACTGACTTTGGAACTAATAAAGGCTTGGACTTCAAGTCATTTGAAAGGGCCTCTGAGTGTGTTCTTAGGACTTTGATCTTCCTTTTTTTTTTTGCATTGTCTCCTCTCGCCCCCAATAGTGCCAAGTCACCCACCTTTGCAGACTAGAATACATGTACATATTCAGGAATTTACTTCCGTTCTCTAATACATGTGTAGTTTGATTCTGCCCTACTATATGTGCTGGAGGCTTCACCACTAATAGCTTCACAGGAATACTCTCAGAGTCAGGGCAGATTCCCTCAGAAGTTACTTCAGTGGAGCTATATGAATTTGTGGAGCTAAAAAGCTACTCCCTGGAGTGCGTGTTACACACTCCTTTTGTATGAGGAGGCACAGATTAGCTGTACTGCTTTTCATTTTGCTGCAAAGCCTTCTGGAACAGGGTGGGTATTTTTCTGCATTTCTTGATAACTGTTCCATGTATATTCTTTTTAGAAAGGAGATTTAAAAATAGAATATTAAAAAGCAATGGTAACAATACAGTTACCAGTTAAAAATACTGTAGTTTCAGAAGCAACTGCTGTAGGTGCTTCTGCTGAGAATAGCTGCCAAATAGAAAAATGCAATAGTTCAGAAGCCAGTTAATACAGATCCACGGACAACATGGAGCAGAGCCTTCTATATGTAAATCCAGCTAAACACCTTAATATCTATCTATTGTGATGATTCATGAATAGTATGCAAGTGGGTGCTAGCACTTTCCAAAACACATCAAACACTCAGCTCTTGCAAGGTAGGGGAGGATTGTCTTATTTAAAAACAAAATAAGGAAAAAAGGATGGAACTGTGAAAAATAAGCCGTGAAAAGAACAGTCAAGGCCCTCCAAGTTCTGAGCTTCCAGTCCCACTGCTCACATAACATATACTAACAAATGTTTTAACACATCAAGGACTATGCTTTAGTGTATGCTGGAGCTTCAGTTTAAACATGTTAATATGTAATAACATTTTATAAATTATGTTCCAGTCACTGGTATGTTCTACCCAAACACAAGTAGAATTAGGAGGTTAAGCGCACAGAGCAAAAATACTCTTAATTTTTAACCCCACATTACAAATTCTTCATTGGCCTTAGCCAAGCAGACTGCAAGAGGCCAGGGAAATCTCACTGTGAGGCTGCTGAAGACATGGAACCGGTAAGAGACACATCTGTCTTTTTGGTTTGGGGCTTCGTGAACACAGCAATACATTGTTCTTAATTACTGCATTTCAAGACTACTAGAAAAATGTAGATTGGCCCAGTATCTTATGGTTCTTAAATGAAAAAAGATGCATGAAGCACTTACTAGAACAACAAGCAAGCTTTGCTGCCATTACAGTGGAAAAGAAGTTGATAAAAAGAAAAGCAGGGAAAGGAAAAATATGACCCTGAAAAACCAAACACCCTTTTCCCCCCTCCCAAAACTCCATGAGAAAATCAGAAAATTATGGATAACTCTGTTAGGCAAGGTCATAGAGAATCCTCTGAAAAAAACAGCAGCAAATTCAAGTGCCTGGGACTTGGTTGGTTTCAGAATAGCTAACTCAGGAGTGCTAAGATCAGGTCCTATAACCTCACTCCCCTCCTTCTCCTCCCGAGCAAGGCGTTGTGCCACAGGACCCACTGTGCCAGCTGATACTTTCCCCTTTCAAGTATCACTGCTTGAGAAAAAGTGTCTGGAGCAAACAAGACAGGAGGAAAGTGACAGCCCTGCCACTGATGTCAAACGAACTACTGATACACCAGCACCCTGCCTTCCGTGGTGAACCTGTATCTCTCCACCTGGCCAAAGGGGCAGCCACCCGCTTGGCGCCAACCACCTACCTGCACACAACAGCTTCAACCTGCAGCACCTTCATGCATAGAATTAGAGCTTCTGGTCAGCTCTGGATAACTGCAACCACCTAGTACATCTGGCAGCAGTTTTGAGCTCTCCCTCCATTGCACAATTTCAAGGTCTTGCCAAACACATGTCAGTGTATGTAAGGGAAATTCGGGTCTCCAGGACAAATCTTCTCGACAGCCAAGCAGTAAAGATGAGATTGACTCATAGGCATGAAGTCTGCCATGAAAGACAACTTTGGTTTTAAATATTTTTCCTCAGTTTTGAGCAGCAAGTGGCACAAGGATATGGGATTGCTAAGGTTTCTGCTGCTGTTATTTTATTTCTGTTTCTTTATTTCTTTCCCCAAACTCTCATATTCTCCTAAGCCATGTCCTTAATTGGATGTTCAGACTAATGTGAGAGATGTATTAAAAATACATAAACAGTAGGATCATCAAACAGTGTATATGCAAGACAGTAGATTTTAGAAATATTTCCTGCTAAAATTTCAACTGTTAACTGTGTTTTGGTAGGCAAAGAAGACTATGCAGCTTTTTTAAACATGAGAAAATCCAAAGGATTACATCAAATCATGTTACAGACACTGACAGATACAGGCTTTCAAGCAAAACAGCTGTCATTATAGCTCCTGTGACTGCTTAGAATAAATTGCTGCAGTCTCCTAAAAAACAAAACCATGGGGAAAAAAAAAAAAAGAGTACCTTTAATCTATACTTTAGCTTCTGAACAGAGATGCAGCTCCATGTTTCTTCCTTTTCCTACAAATAAACAAAAGCAACATGAACCATTTCTATGCCTTCAGCCATCAGCAAGGGCCAAAAAGCCACAATATGGCCTCCAACACGCACACCCCTCTTAGCAATGACCACAACTTCACACATACTTTCCTAGGACTACTCTTACTGCTATGTGTCCGTATTAATTCTATTTAACATTAAGGTGTTCCAGATACCACATAATGTCCTACCTTCCAAATGTTTGCACTACTTGAAGACTGTGAACACTGGATAGGAAGCCTGAAACTGCAGCCGATACCAGTACAGCTGCTGAAATGCTCGTGTCATTGGTTTCCTCTGGCACTCATAAAAGCTGCTCCTGCACCTCTCCTGCGGCAACAGCCGCCTGCCACAGACACCAAGGTCTGTGTGACAACTAATGCAAATTATTTACTGAGATAATTTGCATGCTCCTACACCATCCACGGTGCAGCAGCGGCTGAGATAAGGCAATGCTGCTTGATTCCAAGCACCACTGGCAGAAGTGAAGATGCTTGGGCTTGTACATGGGACAGAAGAGTGGCTCTGTGCCAGGGAGGGAGGTGGGCACAAGGCATGACTGGGCTGACTGGTCTATGGGATGTTTCTGTGGAAAGGCAGGAAGGCAAGGAATGGCAAGACAAGAAAGTAGTCGTGTCCAGGACACACACAGAGATGACTCAAGGTCACAGAGATCTACCTAGAAGTGTCCACACTAAACCAGCCTTTTTGCTGGGTTTTATTGACCTTCATGGCTCGAAGGTGATCAACTTTGATCCAATGTTCATGTCATTATATGGCACAGGAAGGAGGACATAGCTAATGATTTTTAAGTCTCAGTTCTCAAAAGCATAATTCCAGTGTAATCTATCCCTAAATTAGAGTAACAGGGTTGACAACTTGCACAGTTCTCAGTTTCATTTACGGCATAATATTTGCAGAGAAATACAGACAAATACACAATAATTACTTTTTAAATGGTTTTCACAGGAAATGCAAGATCGATCTAGCTATACACATCTTAAACCTTCCTTTTTGTGTCCTGCCCAGAAAATCAGAGTCATTTACTGGGAAACACATGCCTCTTCTCTCTGCCCTGAGAAGGCCAGCAACCTCAAAGCCTGTCTTCTAGTCCTTCCATCTGGCTACTTGGTGAACTCCAGAGGTATTTGCATTGATGGCACAGGACTTAGCACTGGATCTCATATACAGTTAAGCTGCTGCTGGGCTAAGCTCCCTTTTTTATCCTGAGTGGTATTTTCTCTTTGAACTTTAGGAATTTATACAGTGTTTTATCCTTTCAAGTATCTCTACAAATTCTTCACAGGATCTACAGCACAGGCAGGGCCTTTCTGTGACAGACACAGTAGGTTTCCATGCTTTGCAGCCATTGTAATACAGTCCACTGCTTCACCAAACCCACTAACATTACATTAATTATTTGGAGCAGAGCTGAGGGTAAAGCAGCTGTGGTCATTTGTTCTGATAGTCAAGCACGCCATCAAAAGTCTGAATGCCTAGAAATCAAGAGAGTTTCATAATGCCCTACTATACACTTTCATGTTTTCAAAGGGAAAAAAAAGCCACAAATTACACAGGAATAATCATCCTTCTGCTAGCATGTTTTTAAAAGTAAGAAGGCAACATTAAAGTGTAAATGCAAATAACAATGATAATATGAGGCTCCTAGCATATCATAAATGTAGCATTCCCTGTGGAAATACAGAACTACATCACAATGGGACAAATGAAATACACTCTTCCCAAAATGTGAAGGTATTCTACCCATTCTTCTACCTAAGGATGACTGACTAATCCATGGTGCAGAGAGATATGCTAAATGGCTGCATTTTGAGTTACTAACCTTGTACAACAGTTATTGTTTATCTTTTCTGTGCCAACAAGTTTCACACAGTTGTCCATAACAGTGTCAGTCAATATATTTGGGTCAAGACGGGGAAATTAGCAAAGTGCCTTTCAGGGTAGACTGATGCTGTGCTCGTGGACACGGAATGTTTTTAAATCTTTTGTACCTGTCTACAGAAACAGGGACTACAAAAATAATACCTCTAATACTACAGTATTTGACAGTATGTTTCACCTTTCTTTGCAGAAGATTATACAGCACATAGGGTGATGCAGCTCAGCTTCCAATGTGCCTGTCTGCAGGCTTAAAACATACAGCAACTTGCCTTCCTCATTTCAGTGCCAGCACTTACATATTCCTACCTCAGCAGACTCAGTAATAAAAAGGAAATCAGTGTCCTGTCTGTTGGCATAAAGACATAGAGCTTGACCTTGCTACTGCTTCACTGGTCTTCACCCCATAAAGGTGTTCTCGAGCAAGTTCCTCATGCAAGTGGCCCCATAAGGTCAAAGGAGACTCTTTCTCCAAAGAAGCCTCTGCAAGATGAGTCCTGCTCTGTCACATGAAGAGAAAAGGAACTTAGCTGGAGGACGTGCTAATTTTCATTAACACAGTACGATCCTCATCTGATATTCTGGGTTTGTGGGGTTTTTTCCTCTTTTCCTTTCTTTCTTTTCTACTGGTTTCAGGGTTTTTTTTCCTACCCTTCCCTTCTGCCTTGCTTTCCTTCTCCTTGTGCATCTCACTTTCTCTATCCCACTTTCCCTTTTTAACAAAACCGTCCTCCCTCCATCCTGTTTTTCTTTTACTTTGCCCTCTCCCAGTCCTTTGGAGGAATGCATCCGTGTTTTTCAAATAGTCCCACCAGAAGCAGCTGAATGCAGGTGATAAGAAAACTGCTAAAAATCAGTTGAGTTTTAGGGGCTATGTTCCCCCCAGCCTGAAACAAAGGGGAATAGTAGATGTGGGCTAAGGAGGCCGGGATTAAATGAGTCGAAACTTGCAAGAATTCCCACACAGGAGATTTAAATTTCTGTAGTTTCCATTAACTAGTGCACACTACCATTTAACTGCTTGTTCTGGACATTATTTTAGAAAGGAAAGGCTAAAAACGAACAAAGTCACATGATAAACACATCTGAAAGAATAAAAGAATAAAAAGTTAATAAAAATACGTGCACTCAGACCAGAACACACTCTTCCACTCAGTGTTTCAAATGTAGCGGATATATTCTCGCTATTTCCATTATGGGAGCAAATACTTGCCTCTGAAATGTACAAGAGTTTTTAAAAGTCTTTTGAACTCTGGTTCCTAAGAAGTTACCTCATTACCCCCCTCTTTAAAACAGTCCTTTCATCACACTCATTTTGAGCATCTTGCCAGGCAGGTGAGCCCCAACCAAAAGCTTGGTCCCATCCTTTAAGCCAAAACACACTCCCTAGGGTCTGCCAGCCCATTTAGCACTGACTTGCAAGATTTCTCTGTGCACTGGGTGCACTTAGGAAGCCAGCGACCGCAGTGCTTGATCTGGGAGTCACACAGACAGCTGTCATGTCTCCAGGTTAAGTGTAAAGGGATTACATCAGATTGGGTAAATATAATTTAATTCCTGGACTTGAGGAAAGATTTCTCTTATCCCCATAAGTCCTAAGGGACTTAAGGGTCCTAGAAAGATACAGCGGAATCTCTACTTTTATACTGAGGGCATCCAGAGCTCATTACAGATTTTGTTTAAAATCACAGATCCCTGGTTTCCTGTATCACCTCAAGGAAAATATGTCCACAGACCTTCCAGAATCTTAAGAGGAGCCGAAGGCAATTTCCAGCTGGATGTGCAATGCTATTCATCCTGCATCCACTAGTGCTTTTTCCTAGTAAGGAGAGCTGGAGCTTCAAGCAAGATACCTGTGTGCCCTGACACAGCAGGTGTCTCCAGCATTACATCGATAAAATTAGGGAAATGGGCTCACAGGAAATAAGTTTCTGCAATCAAATCCCTCTGCAGACAAGTTCAAGTCACTTAGCTGTTCCATGTCACTTCTGTAGAGATGCAACTCATGTTTAGGTCTTCAAAAGGTTTACAAGGGTTTAATTATCAATTAATATATGGCCATACGCATGTGTTAGCTGACTGCCATCCATGGAAGGGACTTAGTATTTACTCACTAGCTCACAGCACAAAAAGATTGTGGAAGCTACAACCTCTAGAGAAAGTTTTGTTATATTCTGTGCTAAGTGATTTCCATGCAACTCTTGTTCGGTGAAGTATTTACTATTACAAAATGTAAGTCAAAACAAAAAGCATGGCAAACACAGATTTCCACTGATCTCAAGCTGTACCAATAAAAGTATTGGTAGAATCCAAGCCTGTAGAAAGCTTCAAGCGGTTTGTAAGAGGATTCACTGCAGTAAAGTGTCATTTTCCACATTCCCAGTTGTAGTAACAGGAGTGCCCAGATTCAAAGGACTAAATAGCCTCCTTTGTTCATTACATAATCTGCAAAACTGCAAGCAGAGAGCAACAAGGAAAGCACAGATCCTTCCTCTGAGCACTCACACGTTCCCTCCCCACAAGAAGTCTCTGTTCAGTCTTTCAGCACTTTCGTACTCAGCCTTTCACTTCAGCAACTTTTTTTCCAAACTTAAAGATCCCTGTTTATTATGTCCATACATACAATTATCTACATCTACACGCATGTATGTGCTTTGCTGGCTGCCCACATTCAGGCCCATCTGTTAGGCTGGCACTCTGCCCACCAAGAAGTTGGTCGGTCCATTTCACTAAAGCGTTAACTGTCAAGCCGTGATGGGCTTTGGTGGGCAGCCAAGAGCCCTTCTTTCTCCAAGGAGGCAAGCCTCCCAGCACAACTCAAGTTTGTCTTGCACACCACATGATCACGCTCATTGACACGCATGCCAAAGCAAGAAAGATTTCAAATAGGAAAGAAAAGAGGGCAGCTGACTGGTACTTCAAGCTGAGATCAAGACCTGCTTTGTGGTGGTGATTACCGTGGACAATGCTTTTGTGGCAAAGCATAGGCCAACCATCATTTAACATTAACTCTGGCACCAAACAAGTACAACAGTCTAACTGAGAGACAACTCAACGTAAAAACCACTATACAGGTCAATTCTGTGAGGCATAAGGGAATATACAAACAGCCTACAAAAGGCAGCTCCTTTCACCTGTGTACAGACTTGGTGAGGAACTTGTATTTGTCCAGGAATCAGGTCAAGATCAGAACAACATACATCAGATCTTCAGTTCAGCTCAAATCCTTCCAGGAAGATCACACTACCATCTTGCTCACACTGTTTTCCTCTTACATGTCCGGTTAAAGCTGATCTTTCCTTTTGTCCTTGCACTGTTTCATCATTATCACTTGAAGACAGAGATGGGTCATGGTTTACTTTGAGATTTTAATCTTTTAATGGTAATAACTACATTCCCCAAAACACTGTGTTATCTCCTACTTTTCTTTCTCTCCCATCAACTGTGGGCTCAGTCAGTGGGAAGCTGCCTTGAAATTGCTCAACGTGGCTCTTCCTCCTGGATGGAGCCAGCTCACTCATCCTGTCTGGTGCCAAGCGTGGTGCAAACACAGTTCCACCTTGCTGCACACGACAAGATGAACAGTTCAACGTGGTCTGACTGTTCAATGAATCTATTCACCCATAAGTATGACAAGCAAATTCTGGCACTAAACCAGCATCTCCTCTGTTTCCCAGGAAGGCCCAAGGGCAAAATTATATCAAGCTTTTATTTGAACCAACATGGTGCAACTTCACTACAGAGAAGCTTGACCAGTTAAACGAGCCTCCACTCCACACCTTCTGTGTGAGGAGTTGGTGATCAGGAGGTAGTTCCGGCTGAACTTTTGAATAGCCACAGATAATGCTGAAACATTTCCTTTCTCCCATTAATTTTCATCATACCATAAAAATCTTACGTTATGATTCTTACATCACAAAACAGTTTATAGAAGTCACTGCCACATCACATTTTAATTGCTGTTACCTCTTTAGACAACAGAGCTGCTCAGCACCAAGAGAAAAGAAAACCAAGCATGCTTCTGATGTCTGAATTTCATTTTAACCAAAATAAGCAGAGGCATCCAGACCACTACATGAGGAAATTCCACACAAATCTTCTGCTTTATTTCTGTAGATCTCCACCCGTGGCTCTTCTGACATCTAGCTAAGAAGATTTAAAAAGACCAAATCATTTGAGATATTGCATTGCTTCTTGGCATCAATCTGGCAGGGGATTTAACTGAAAAGAGCCTTTATTTCTGTACTTTGTACACTACAGGATGGAATTCTGTTAAGTTGTAATCTCTTTTGAGCAATTATAAAAACCTCTGTATTTCCCTTTACAGGTTGTTCTGGCTATATAGAGCATCCTTATACAAATGCAGCCTTGTACAATAAAAGACAAAGCTCAGGATTTCCTTCTGGGTCCCTGTGGCACAGACATAGGTATGTGAACTGTCAGGATAAATATAGTGGATACAGGAGGAGAAGATGACATCACACAGTTAATGGTAAAGGTTTTTTATGGAACACAGGAACAACATAAAATAATTATACTCCCTAGCAGGAGTTGTGTGTATGCCACAGATAGGTAGCACAGTTGTGTTCTCTTTCCTTCTTCACTGTGAGGAATACACCAGGGCTGGATTTATGTCACCATAAATGAGCAAAGGATTTAGCCCCATACATTTCGGTCCTGGCTATCTTAAGCATTGGGGCAGAACCCTGGCTCTACTGAAGCTAATAGCAAAACGTCTCTGATTTCCAATGGGAATTATACCACCTTGTGACTTCACAGTGCTCCGATTCTACAGCAACAACCCAAACAAGAGGTATTTGAAGGCTTTTCTTAGATCTCCATCTGTCTAGAGTCAAGATGGGTTTATCTAGGGATTTCTGGTTCTGGTATCACTTTCTTCACCAGTGCAACTAGTCTCAAGTTTGTTGACCTCCACATCAGGTAACAAAGGCCCCTGAAATTTCCAAGTTTGTGCAAGTGGCTTTGCGTTTCAGCACAGTTGCTGAGACTGCTAAACCTTCCGCTTCCTGCGTTGGTTTTCTCCACGTGGGACATTCTAGATAGCTTTACATCTGAAGATTGCAATAGGTGGATCTGATAACTTAAAAACAAATAAAGCATTTATGCTCTAATTTGAATTGGTATGATTTAGACCTAAATTGGCACATCTTTCCTGCATGTTTTCCAATATGTCGTTGTTGCAACAGTTTCCCAATTTAAGGCAATGTGAGAAGACAGAAGGTTTTTTGCAAGACCATTAACACCCTCCCCGCCCCAAAACCAGTGTTAACAACTGTGGTGATCACAAAATGGTGACTGGTTACACTCATGAGATGTAAAAATATATACATCAATAATGTTCTGCCACAAATTCCAAATTAAAACTTCAAGCATTATTTTCCAAGC
Organism: Apus apus; assembly: GCF_020740795.1. Taxonomy (NCBI): domain Eukaryota; kingdom Metazoa; phylum Chordata; class Aves; order Apodiformes; family Apodidae; genus Apus; species Apus apus. The sequence goes on along the minus strand of NC_067283.1, from coordinate 112,934,428 downwards.
ACAGTCTTTCCACTGTCTTTTGTAATGAAGTAGGAGAAGGAACCATACTGCATTACACTTTTCCTGGCCATTCCAATTGCCCCTGACACAACTGCCCTCCCCAAAGCCCCCCCCCTATTTTCAGCAAAAGTGTTATTCTTTTGCTGTTTGTGTGAGAGGGCAGAACTTCGAACATCTGCTTCCAGATGATTATAAATCAAGGAACTTTCATGCTCCGTTAGCTTGAGAAGATGGTGTTATTAATGATTGCTATTCAAGGAAGTTCAGAGTAAGTGTCTCAGTGAAGACATCTCTGATGTAAAGCTTTGTTTTGTTTCTGAATACAGCTGAGTGAGCAGTCTTCGCTCACACTGTTTAACGTTATTTCTGAGGCTACCACCTCTAAGAAATTTAAGTTATTTTCATTAGCTTAGCAATAACATCAGCCTCCTCTGGAACCTGAAACAATGCTGTCATTCCACAGCAACACCCATAAAAGTAATGTGGTGTAGACAAAATTGGGGCCTATCAAGACGCAACGCTGCTCTTACTCCTCTACTCTCTATGCAGTTTCACAGGTCTGAAAAAGCTGGTGCAAATCTACAATGCAGGAACTGAAAATTTAAGTATTAGGTCATAGTACTGTTGGATTTGAAACAATGAAAGAAATGAATGAGTGTGGCCTGGCAGACCTGATTTGCTCTGCAAGTTAACGTGCCTTGATTTCCCTAACCTGATCCTAACCCACAGCCTTCCATTTCAATAGAAGCAGGACCAGCTCTGCAAAGAACAGGCATCCCAGAGTCAGAGGACCGATTGAGTTTTTGCCTGCTAGTTACTTGCCTAGGTGCACAATGAATGCAATGCACCCCGTGCGTGAACACCACACAATACCAAATTTAAAAGATAAGAAAGAGGTCTGACTCATCACTCCATTGCACCAGTTTTGTGCCTGCGGGGCTTCATGTTCTTCCATGGTGACTCAGTCTCAAGACTCCCCTCTCTCCAGGAAAAACACGACAAGTCATGCAGTACATGTCAGGCTTACCCATCAACTATAATCCCCATTTGCAGGGCAAAACTAATTGCAATATAACATTCCAAACAATTTTGCCGTTATGTCTAGAGATAGGAATATATAATTAATGTAAAGAGCAGCAGTTTAATACACAGCCATTAGAATTAACCCTGTGACACCTGGCAACGCACTTAAGGAGACCTGTTTCAGAAAACAGTCCTTGACAAATGCTAATAGTGTAAATATGTGCAAGCTAAGATTAACAGCCCAGAACTAAGAAGGAGATTAGTCACTGGAACAAAAACTTTCTCCAGAAGAGTTCTCATTCCAAGATTTGCTGCCTACACTTTCCTAAGCCAAAGCTGCTGAAACAAAAGAAAGAAACTTTTTGGACAACTGTAAGATAGGCATTGACTATTTCTTCTGAAAGAACATGCCGTGTTTACAGCTGCTATTTTTGGCTTTCAGCTATACAAATATAAAACACTTTGAGGCCGATTTTCTTCTCACAGTTTCATGTCAGTATACATTAATTTATTTCAGTGCAATTATATCTGATTATTTGCCTGGCATGGGAAGTTAGGCAGTACTGTTCCGTATAGGCAATTCTGAATAGACCTATGCCAGGCAAAATGGATACGGGGAGACAGTCTATCCTACAGTCTCTGACAGCACACTCCTGTAGAAATCAAGGAAATCATTAATAAAGAACCAAATCTTCAAAAGCCAAACAGAACAAAAAAAATCCATCCTTCGCCTTCCTATAAACCCTAGCAGACTGTTCCCTAGCAGCTCATCATAATGTTCTTTGCATTTTTTTCATTGTGGGATCAGTAGGTAGCCACACATTTGTTTTCAGGACTAGGTCCTAAAGTACTTCCCAGTGAGGGCTGAATCCATCATGCCTGCACAGTTTAGGCATCCTGGGCATTGGTGCACAAAACCCGTAACACACCAAAACCAGCTTGTGGAAATCAGTATATACCACTGGGGAGCCACACATACTGAGCATTATATGCATGAATTACCTGCCTGTCCATGACCACAGTGTGCACACATGTAATTTTGTATTTACTTCTACTACTGCAAGACTATATAGCAACTCACTCTGATTACAGTTCTATCTCTTTGAGAGGTCTGGTCAGGAGTTGTTCTTTTATGCTGTGGCTTTTTACAGGAAGGAAAGACTTATTTTTAAGCATTCAGTTCTTCGAATGTTAACTTTGTCTTGCAATACAGAAAAAACAAAATCCACACAGACCCACTTTTGTGCATTTTAGCACATTAAATACCAACTCTGAATAAATACAGGAACTTGACTAGTGACTGCAACAGGAGGATGAAACCCAAAAATGTGTCAGTAGGATCATTCTCTTTTGAGGAGTAACATGTTATCTCATGGGCACTTACCCTTTGACAACTAGAAACCCACACAACTTAAAAAGCTAGCAATCTAGCAATCGCTACTCTCTAATTGCCAATGTTTTACTAGTGAAAAGATGTCCAGTCACATGCAACATCCAGTGGTGTGAGAGACAACCCAGCGTTCAGGTAAAAGGTAAGGAAATAGATACGATGGGGTTTAATCACAAAATCCATGCCTTTACCCCTCAGTATTATACAACTACTTCTATATCCCAACAACAAGGAGAGGAGCAGAGGTGCAGAATTCAGAAGTGAACAATAAGTTACAAAACTTTGAACGTGGCACAATCAGAAGTCTACAAGCATCAAGACCTCTCATTTTGACATCTTCTGGCTCCCCAATAACTATCGAGGATTATCAGACAACACTGACTCCCACCAACGTTTTAAACACTACCTAAAACATCATCCATGCTGGGAAGCGGTTACAGTGAAGCACCGGATTCAGCTCACCACTGGAGTCGCCAGCGATATTTCATTTTAGGTAGTACACGCTAGTTCGGCTGCAACGACTAAGGTTTTCACCACCAATTACCAAAGTTTTCCAATGAGTCGGTGAACGCACAGGTCAAGCCCAGGCGGCTGCGCTAAGGGCTGCCGTCCGTCCGTCCATCCGTCCGTCCATCCCTCTTCCCTCAGCCAGCCCTAAGGCGTGACAGCACCCGAGCAAGGGACCACCGGGAGACCACCGGGTCCCCTCTCTGCGCCCGGGGACCCCGCTGGGTGGGTCACCGGGATACAGCCCGGCCGTGCCGCATCCGTCTGCGCACTCACATCCCCCGGGAGAGCGGTACGACCCCCCGGGGGGGAGGGAGGCCGGCGGAGGGGGGGTGGGAGTGGTGGGGGGGCTGTTTCTCGGTCCGGCAGCCGCCAGCCTGCCCGCCCCCCCCCCCTCCTCACCCCCCTTTCCTAACTCGCTGTGGCCGCCCGCTCCCCCCTCCGGAGGGGTGAATCCGCGGCACCCCCCGCCCGCTGCCCCACACAGGTAAAAGGCAACAGGCAGCAGCACCCCCCGCTCCGCACCGCACGCCCGCTGCCCCAGCCGGCATCGCTACCTCGGGAAAGCTCCCGCCGCCTCCTGCTCCCGCCGCCGGGGCGGATCAGCTGATATTTACCTGTGAGGTAATGCACGCTCCGTAAGGTCACCGTGCACCCGCCGGCACCGGAGGGACGCCGGGAGCGAGAGGAGGAGGAGGAGGAGGAGGAGTTGCTGCCGCTCCTGCCGCCGCCGCCGCTGCTGCTGCTCCTCCGCCGCCGCCGCGCACGGCGCCGGAGCGGGGCGGCCGCGCCGCGCAGAGGCAGAGGCGGCCGCTGCCGCTGCAGCTCCTGGCACATGCTGCAGGTGTCAGCGCAGGGGCTGCCCCGCCGCCCGCCCGGCCCCGCTGCGCAGGCGCGCCCGCCGCACCGCGCCGGCGCCGCGCCTCTGCGCCTGCGCGCTGCGCGGGGTGAAGCCGCCGCGGAGCCGCTGCCCGCTCCCCGCGCCCACCCCCCGCCCCCCCCGGGGGACGCTGCCCCGACAGCCCCGCCGCGCGGGGTGGGGGGGGGGGACCGGGAGCGGTGACGTAGCGGGGTGCGGGGCAGGGGCGCGGCCGGCGGGACGGGGCCGGGGGGCGGCAGGCAGGCACCCCCGAGCCCCGCGCTGGGGTGCGGGGCTGCAAGGAGGGTGCGGGGGGGACCCCCCCGCCCTCCCGGGGCGGCGGGCGGGCCGGGGGAGCGGTGGGGCGGGCGGGCGGGAGGGATGATGTCATCCTTTTCTGCCGGGGAGGGGACGGGGCGGGGAGGGGACGGGGCTTCTCCCGGGGCGGGGCGGGCACGTTTTAAACCCCTGACGGTGTAAAAGCGGCGCGGTGCGAGATGCGGTGCCCCGGGCGGGGCGGGGGGGGGGGGGGGGGTGTGAGGCTGCGGGGGTGCCGCGCCCGCTGCGGGGTGCGATCGCACCGGGCGTGCTGCGGGGGCGTTGGGGGCGGGCGAAGGCGTCCCGAAAGCGGGTGGTCTTCTCCCGAGCCCGTTCCGCGGGGCAGCCCCTCCGCGCTCGGTCCCCGCCGGCCCCGCGCCGGAGCTCTAGGACGCGGCTGCAACTTTCGCACCGTCACCTCCAGCGCGGTGACGTATTGGGGAAAGAAATCTGCTTTTCGGCCACGGTTAAAGCCTTTCCTCTGGATTTGGATTCTGCAGGTGTCAGGGGCTGCGTACACACGCTCGGCTCGCTCGCTGCGGGAGAGCAGAGGTGGTTGGCGGGGGAGTGGGTGTGCGGGAGCCTTTTGTAAACCCTCCGCAGCCCGGCTGTGGGAAGTGATGAGCGACAAAAGCTGCTGCTGATCCTGCCGTTCTCAAAATCGGCACCTTTAGGTTTGGTGAATGAATTGAATTGCCTCTAGTGCTAAAGTTCTGTGACCCGCTTTCCCCCCCCCCCCCCCCCCCCCCCCCCCCCAGCAACCCGTAGGGATTAACCCTGTCGGCTTAATGCACGCGTACCTGAGAAGAAAATTCAGTGCCCCTCTGAGAAGGAGCCTCATGTTTCATCCGTCATGTATAGCCTGACAATAAGACAACTGCTATCTGCATTGGAAATGCAGTGTACAGTCTTTAAAGCAATAAAATTTGGAGGTTGCGGGGGGGGGGGTTCGGCTGGCATGGATTTTCTCATCCACTTACGGAAACAATTAACAGGATGTATAATCTTAGCTGCAACACTTACCTTGAGCTCAGATGACGCTTGAGGGTCTGGGTGCCACTCATCACATGGTTTTTCAGGAGGGCTGAAGGCTTTTGGGGTGCTGCTGCGTTAGTCCTGTGTCAGAGCTGATGCTTTGACACGGCATCCGAAAACAACGTGGGGAGACCCCCAGCTGGAGACTGGAGAAAAGAAACGGAAAAGTGAAAAGGGGAGGGGAAGGGAGAGGGAGGGGGGGGGGGAGTGGAGATTTGAGCACGCTGGAGGCTAATAAATGCCTTGTCAGATAGCTGGGGAATTACACTCCCCAACTGCATGGAAATACTTAAAAGTTTAATAAACCTCGTTAAAAAAAAGCAGTCTGAGAGGTCGAGCAGAGAAGACGTTGCACAGACAATGCTGGATTCTCACAGCAGGGCCCTCTTAACACCATTTTGCAGTTACCTCATCGGGCTGCTGAAGCAGTGGGAAGGAGAGGTGAGTAGAGCCTGGGAATGTGATTCAGGCAGAGTAGATACCACGGAGAGTGGCCCAGTGGTACCTTCTGGCTTGGTAGGATGCACTGGGAAATGTGGGAGGGATGGAGTGTGTAAGAGGTGACAAAACGGCCAAAGCAAGGTGTGAGGTCATGGAGGACAGGGAGGTTGAAATGGGGACTTGAAGTTAGGGGCAGTAGGTGACTCAGAGCCAGCAGGGAAGTCTGTGTCTGCAGGTGATTATCAGTTGTGGAAGTTGATTGTTCATTACTAGAGTATAGCCGAAAACGGGGAAAGGGCAGCGTCACAGGGGCTGGAAGGAGTGAGTGTGCAGCACAGGATTCCTTCACTGTAATGATGAGGTAAGGGGAGATTGTGTTTAAACAAGGATGTTTCAGAGACAGTAACCTTATTGTAAAGAGCGGAGTGACACACAAAGATCAGATCATGGGAGAACATGTCCTTAAAAATTGCTTCCTGGCTCACAAGAGAATATGCCAGGAAACCTTGATGCTCAGTAGGGATCCAGTTAAGGTATTAATGGAACTGAGGATGTTCATAGCTCTCTGGGCTGCTGTCTGGGAGAGCTGCTATAAATTATAGCTTCTGAGGCTTTTTCAGGGAGTGTTGCTTCATTTCTTGAAATTATGGGCAAAATTCATCACTGTTTTAACACGATACTAAATTATTGCACTTACAGGCAGTTCTGCTATGAGAAACCATAATCTTTCATTTTCTAGAACGTGCCCTTCCAAGGCTAAGTGGCCAAAGATCTAGCTGTGATGGTCTGTGCATGGCAGAAGAGGTAATATTTTCAAGAAGGATTCAGACTAGAGTTAGCGGGCTGCTTTTCAGCTAACTGTTGTCTCATAGAAGGTGGCAGAGTTCCCACAGAAAACTGCACTGATTCCTGTCAGAGCACCACAGGAACAGGACCATCAGGGTTTTGTGCTGCTCTAGGTCTTGTTAGCAGTCTTGGGACAGGCAAACCTGCCCACCTGACTGAGCTGCTGCTGCAGCAGGGAGGTTATTTTGTTGAGGGCACACTGTACATCAGTGTATTCTAAGTGACGTTTTCCTCCAGTGTCCATTTTGCAGGAAAAACGTGTTTGTTTGAAATGGACAGAAACTAAATGAAAACCAAACCCAACATGGAAGCCTCTGCTGAGGGAAAATCCAGCTTTTTGGCCAGTCTCATGGAGATGCTGATGGTACAAATTCAAACGAAGAGTTGTTATAGGGCAGTCGGAGTGTTGCCTGTACTGTGAGATATGTTTTAGGCATCTGTTCCTTGCAGGAGAGGCATTGGCCTGTGTCTGCCAGAGCAGGCTTCTCTCTGCAATCCTTTATACATGTCTTGGGGAGCAGTTCCTCCAGAAGCTGCCTTTTCATGCCCCTCGGTGTGCTTGCATTTGGATTATCTGACAAAACAGAAAATACTCTGAAGTTTGTAGCTTCACCTGGTCTTGTCATCAACACTAGTCAAGTGCAAACATTAATAAAATAAAAGGTTAATCCCAGCCAGGCGTGAGGTCACGCTTCTAATTACAAGGCTGGAAAATGAGGATGACTGGGAGTCATTTAAAGTTAAAATATAATTCTTGGGCAAACTTAACAACAGATTCTTCCTTAGCAGCCCTATTATCTTTCCTCTTGAGTTTTTTAAGATGTCTCATCCTTTAAAAAAAAAAAAAAAAAAGTCTAATTTGCATCTGTACTATGTGGCTTGTCTCATTCCCTTCCAGCACAAGGTATGTGTCCCAGGTACATGTGGTTTTGTTTGAAGTTCAAAGTAGTTCCTGCAGTCCTGACGCTTTTCTCTGTCACACCACCTAAGCAAGCTGTCTTATCACACACTGACCAGCTCTTCTTTCCAGTCAGCAATTCATCAAGCAGTTCACAAACCTTCTACTGGCTTTCCTACATTTTACATTCAACAATGTTAGAAACTATGAGCTCTGTAACGGTCGTCTCAAGTTTTTCCATATATGGCTGATTTAATCGTGGGTAACTTAAATGGTGTTTCCACAATGAAGATGACAGACATGGTAACAACACATTTTGACCAAGCAGCCCTACCACCACTTGATGTCAGCTTCTGGGGTTCCTGATTTGACATCCCCCCAGTTGCTGAAGAATGAGAGATCACACCTCCTACATCTAAGAGAGTGTGAGAAGAGCGGGAATTACACTAGACTGTGATGATCTTAATGTCACTGTTAACAAATGTAATCTTTCTCTGGTTCATCTATCACTGTGTCAACTAGGCATCATTTTATATGATTAAGTGCCTGTGAAATCAAATAATAAACTGCATTTGTTCCATTTGGGTACATTATTCAAACTGGACTTTTAGATAGATCATCATTACTGTGATCTTTAAACTTCTCAGTAATACCAGAATACAGATAATAACAGTTAAAGTACTGACAGTGTTACGTTTGTGGTTCGCTTGACTCATTACAGTATGGGAGAATAAAGTCCATACTTCTCTCTGGAAATATGCAGTGCTTAACACTGAGATGCCACAGAAAGAAACAGAATTTCTGTTATATAGAAAGAAAATATTCCAGTGGGTAATGTGCTGGCAAATAACTACAAAACATTTTATACACTGTGTTGTTCATAGAATCATAGAACTATTCAGGTGGGAAAAGACCCTTGGGATCACTGAGTCCAACCATCATCCCTACTCTACAAAGTTCTCCCCTAAACCAGATCCACCAGCACCACATCCAAACGACCCTTAAACACATCCAGGGAGGGTGACTCAACCACCTCCCTGGGCAGCCTATTCCAGTGTCTAACCACTCGTTCTGTGAAAAAATGTTTCCTAATGTCCAGTCTAAACCTACCCTGTTGCAGCTTGAAGCCATTCCCTCTTGTTCTGTCACTAATTACCTGTGAAAAGAGACCAGCACCAACCTCTCTACAATGACCTTTCAGGTAGCTGTAGAGACCCACGAGGTCTCCCCTCAGCCTCCTCTTTCTCAAACTAAACATTCCCAGCTCCTTCAAGCATTCTTCGTAAGATTTATTCTCTAGGCCATTCACCAGCTTCATTTCCCTCCTCTGTGCTTGCTCCAACACCTCAATATCTCTCTTGAACTGAGATGCCCAAAACTGGACGCAAAACTCCAGGGGTGGTCTCACCAGTGCTGAGTACAGGGGTACAATCACCTCTCTGCTTCTGCTGGTCACACTATTTCTAATCCAAGCCAGGGTACCATTGGCTTTCTTGGCCACCTGGGCACACTGCTGGCTTGTGTTCAGCCATTTGTCAATGAGAACCCCCAGGTCCTTTTCTGCCAGACACTTTCCAGCCACATTTCCCCAAGCCTGGAGCGTTGCATGGGGTTGTTGTGGCCCAAGTGCAGGACGCTGCACTTGGCCTTGTTGAAGCCCAGACCATTAACATCAGCCCAATGATCGAATCTATCCAAGTCTTTCTGCAGAGCCTCCCTATCCTCATGCAGATCAACACTCCCACCTAGCTTGGTGTCATCTGCAAACTTACTGATAATACACTCTGTGTCCTTATCGAGATCATCAATAAAGATGTTTTGGTTTTGTTGTGATTTTTTCAATATTTTTTATTATTATTATTTGCTCCTTAGAAGAAGGAAACAGTGTTGACTGTTTAGCACCAGACTGTGTGTGTAACTCTGGGCTTTCTTAATGACCTGGAAGTTAGAATTGTGCTTAAGTCTGTTACTAAATTAGCAGCTTTGTGGTAGCTGCGTGAGTTGTATTCAGAACATGATGGCAGTCCCAGAGAGGTCACCCTGTACTAGAAATACATTGCAACAGACATTTATTTGCTTGCAGGGGACTATTTGCATCTAACACTTCTAGAGCACCTTCCAAGAGCATTGCTTATTCTACTCCAGGGGGAGTTTAAAACCCTTTTAGCAGTGTGTGTTATTAGCCATTACTCGTAACTGGTGAAACCAGGAGACACCTGCCTTCCCTCAGCTGTGTGGCTGCTTCTCAGCAGAGCTCCATCAGGCTCCCACCCTCGCTGTACCAGTCCAGCCTGTCTACCAGAGAAAAAAGGGCTTGAAGGGAATCTGAGAGGAGCACAACTTTTTTAGAAAGACAGACAAATGCATACCATAGGAGAGTGTGAGGAAGCAGAGGGATTTGCTACCAAAAAATATTATTTCAGACTATTGGATTTCAGGATGAAATCATAAAGGTTGCCAGTTACAATAGTAAAATATTTAATTTCATTTTAGTTTTTGTCTTCAATAAATAATGCACTCTAGCAGTTGCAGTCATATTTTGAAAGAGTGAAAACACGCTATACAATTCTTGTCAGCTGATACATGCAAGTGTATGGCTGTTATTTGCATTAATATAGTGTATAGTGCTGTTGTGCTCCACATCTTACAAATGTAAAAGCTTTAACTTTAAGGAGTTTGGAAGCTAGGTATTGTAATGATTCTTTAGAGCAATATAGGGCTTAACAGATACTTTAATTTCATTAGCACATTGCTGCTGCTTGTGCCAAACAGCTACATAGTATGCAGCATTTTAAAACTAGAGTGAAGTTAAACTGGTATATCATCAAGACGTCTGTGTATACTGAGGGAAGTCAGTGCTTCATCTGTGGAGATAATGAGATGTTGCTGCAAGAAGGTGGGATGGGGATCTGGGAACCTGGTTTCACTTCCCAACCCAGCCTGAGCTGAGTGTTCTCCTGGGCACAGTTCTTCCTTTTCTGCTCCTCCACCTGCAAAAGGAAAGGGTGGGGTCCCCTGGAAATGCTATAATATCTGCAAAGGAAAAATGGGAGTTATCCTTATGGTAACTATGGATACATATCCACCATCTAAAATAGTTGAAAGTTCCTTGTAGGAGCAGACACTGAAAGCAACAGTGGCCTGTACTTGAAGCACAGGCCCATGTAGGATGTGGATACGAAGCTGTACGATCTTGAGAGGATAACATATCCATTAATTAATCTACTTTTCTTAAGAAGCCAAAGCTGCTTTGTCAGTCATGTACACACTATATTGCATGACAGGGAACTTGTGTGTGACTGCACAGTCTCCTTTCTATAACTGTGACTGCAAGGAGCCCTGGCACCATAGAAATACCCTCCTGCACTGCCAGGTTCACCTTGTAAAGTAAACAACACTGGGATCACACAAAAGCAACTGTACAGAAAGGGATACCGGGACAAAGGGTGCCTGAATAGGAAAGACTCAGAAAGGCTAAGGCACAAAATGAATCACAAGGGACAAATTGTAATGACAAGTTTGAAAGGATGATAGAAGGCTGAAGGAAGGTCTTCCGATTTAGTGGGGAATGAGAAAAAAAGCATATAAAATCAAGATTGAAATATTAAATGGTTTTTAGTCACAAACAAGGTGCTGGTACCCAGAAACATAGCATGTCTCATTTTAACAGGTCTACAGAAAAGTCCAAAATCAAATACAAAATACATTTTAAATGTTTAAGAAATGTAGATAATCTGAAATTAGCCAGGCATGCTGAGCTCTACACTGGCAAATTTAAAGCACTGGAGCACTTTTGAAAGTGCTAACAGCCTTTTACACCTGCTAAAAGAAAAATCCCAGTAGATAAACATAGTACCTGTCATTAAAAAGGAGAAAGTGAAGAAAACAGGCACTTTCAAGGGAGTCAGGCTAGGACTGTCACCAAGGAACATTTTAAAAAAAATAGAGTTTGCTCCGAAACATGTAGAATATGGTCAGGCAACAAAGACACTTGAAGTACAAATCCTATTAAATGTATCTAATCTCTTCTGTGGGACCAACAGCCTAGGACCATAGGCACCTACCCCTATTGCTGCTGGTGACATGATGTCTCTGGGATGCATGCAGGGGGTGCCTTGCTTTCCCCTTCTATTATGAAAAGTCTGCACCCACGAAACACTTCGTATCTGCAGAAGTCCACACTTTCCGTGGGTACTGGATTTACTGGGCAAGCACTACAAAGATCCTGCATACAGGTGAAGCCCTCCCACCCTCTGACCTAGTTTAGGTGAAGATGCTCAGATGAAGCCCTGCCACTTTGTTGTCAGGACAAGGCAATTTCCTGCCTGAGTAGGTAAGGCCGATGCCTGCCAGTTTGCTATGGGCTACACAACCAAACTTGTAGGGTACAGTCTGTAAGCTGTGTACCTTGGGCATCCCTGTCCTAGCCAGTATATGGGAAGCATCAGATGTGAGTAAGGTTTTTTAGAAGTTTTATGTAGTCCCACATTATGTTGTTACATGCTGAAGTTAAAAAAAAAAAAAAAAAAAAAAAAGGTCAGGCTAAAATCATTCTGCAGTCTGGTAGGTGTGCAAGGGGTTGAAATACCTCTTGTCCAGAGTGATAATCAATGATTCACTGTCAAACCAGGGAAAATTTGCAAGTGAGGTCCCACAAGGGTCTGCCTGGGGTCAGTTTTACCCAATGCTTTCTTTAAGGACTTGGATGAGAGTAATGATTTGTATAGTGAGTAAAATTTGTGGATGACATCAAATGGAAGGGTTTGCGAGCACTTTGGCAAACAGGATTAGAATTTAAAATAATCTTGCTACACTGGTGAAATGCTCTGAAATCAATAAGATCAAATTCAATAAAGAATCCAAAGGACTTCTCTTAGGGGGCAAAGTCAAATGTGGAGTTACAAAGTGGAGAATAGCTGGTGGGCAGCAGTAATGGAGGCAAGGCTTTGGGTCCTGCAGTTGATCATGAGCTGAGGATGAGTCAACAATATAATGCTGCTGAAAAAGCATTTGCCCCTGCAATGACTTTGTTGCCCCATAATCTGGACAGAAGTAATTCTGGTGAATATAAAGAAAATTACTCTGCACTACCTCCTCAGTAATTACTAGGGTTGTGTGCCCAGTTTGGAGTACTATAAGAGAAAAATAAAGCAAGAATGACTAGAGAAGAAGAAAAGGAATGATGAGTTTTATTTAATCTAGAAAAAAAAGGAAACTGAGTGATGACCTGGTAGTATTCTTCATCTGTGTAAAAGACTTGCAAAGAAAATCAAGTCTTCTCCACACCAACAAAAAGTAAGATGAGAATTGGTTTGCAGAAAGAGAGATTTATGTTAGATCATATTTTTCTCAGTTTATCTCAACATTTGAAGAAGTTTCTTAAAGAATTCTGATTGTCAAAGTTTTGGAAGAACAAGACAAACTTTTTTTTTAGGAATATGCTATGCAGGGTTAATTCTTTTTCAGAAGAGATAGGGCCTTAACATTTCTTCCAAACTTATGTGCTTGTGATTTTTATCTAACAGGTTAAGTCACAAGGGGTGACATAATTCTTAATAATCTAGTTCTGCAATGCAGTATTAAAGTGTGTAGTCAATACCAGCCAATTCATTCTGACTTCTTACAAGATAGTGGTGTACAGAACTGAAAAGCTAATACATTATAATATTTTGTTATGGCACAGTTTCTTTGACTAAGGGGCCTACTACTAGATTCTACTTAGATTCTTTTACTAAGAAACCAAATCTTGATCCAATTCCATGTATGAAAAGAAATACTCCCAACACTTGCTTCTGCACTTGTGTGATAGGTGCTGGTGCAGAGCAGCACTGTGCCGACTGCGGCGAGCGGGGCAGGCTGGGTGGGCAGCTTGTCCCTGTCAGCTCAGCTTGGCTGGCTACAGGCTCACTCAGGTTGCAGCAGCCAAAGATCTGGCCTCCAGCATCTCTAGAGTACTGTTTTGCAGCTCTGATAATAGCAGTATAAAAGGGCACAATTTGGTTTTGCTGTGTACACTCTCTTCTAGCATTTTGCCTCGTTCTCTTCTATTCCCAGAATCCTTGACTTTTGAGTAGAAGAAATACTGTAAAATCCCTCAAGCTACAATGAGATGCTGCTTAGTCCTTCACTGGTTGGTTTCTCCTTTGACCAGTCCTTTCTGAGTAGAAGCCTGCAGTTAACTTCACAGGTTACTTAAAACTCCATAAGAACCTGGGCTTTGCCCCACACTCTTTCTTCTAAACATGAAAGCAGAGGCTGGCAGAGCGATCTGTGTGGACATGACTGAAAAGGACAGAAAAGGTGCTGACTCTTTTGGAGGCTGGGTTTCAGCTTAGCTTCCACTTCTCATGTCTCTCATATCCCCACAGCAAACCACTCTGATCCATTCTGCAGCCAGGGGGTTGGCCACCTTGGGGCTACCTTCGAACCTGCCTCTGCTTCTTCATTCTTCTTCTCCCTCCTTCATCCTGACTTTCTTGCCTACTGTAGTCTTGAAAATCAAATCTGGCTAAGTGCAGGTGGTAGGTGCTGCTGTGGACCTACTTATCTAATCTGACCAACACTAATGTCCATTACAATCATATAGTAGGTAAGAGAAAAGTAATCCGAACTTTGACTCTTTGACTGTAAAGGCAAGACAACAGCAGTAAGACATCAGAGTCTAATGTCAACATCAATAGATGCTTTGGAAAACATTTGTCTCAGTGACGGAACAAAGTGGTTTTAATTTTATGAAAAGATTGCTTTTCATGGAGACGCAGAAAACATTCACTGGGGGAAAGACTGGACAGTTATATCTGCTTTGAGATGTGGTTAGAGTATTCTCCATCCAATGCTAGCACCGGGTGTATGGTACAGGTAGGTAGTGGAAAGAAGGCTCTATTTTCTCTAATAAATTGCATTAAGGTTACAAGAGAAGAGTGTGAACAGCACAAGGATACATTCAGTACCTCACAAAGGTAAGGTCAGCTGAAATGCATGACATTTTCTATTTCCTCTTTTTGAAAAAGGAGACAGAAACAGATAAATGGAGCTCCAGGGGCTAGGCAGGTCTGGCAGCAGAAGGAACAAGCATGGAGGTTAACAGCTCATCACATGGGAGCTGGTTCATGTTACCTCTGCAGTGAGGATCTCCCCTGGCCACACAGCTTTGGCAAAGAGCGACCCTCACAGCCTCTCCTGTTCTAACTTGGCTACAGAGAATAGCTGGTCTCCAGGCTCATCTCAAAGAGCAGCTTTACATGGATAATACTGCTGACTTTAGTCATAACACTCAGACAAGCAGAGACTCCATCATCTGACCGTATCTTGAAGAAAAGTAATAGCATTGCTTCCCTTCCCTGATTTATGGAGGAAGTGGGAAAGCCCTGATTTATTAAAACAAAATAAGTATTTATCCAAAATAAAGAACTGTAGAACTTCTCAGACAAGCATTTCTCAAGCTACAAGAGGACACAGAAGTAGGAAAAGACTATGAATCAAATAAATTATTTTTTATATCTCTTATGTAACAGTATCTGTGCTTTCCATCTGCAAGAAGCTCTTTCCTTTTCAGCTATTCAGTTTGTGGAACAGAAACATTTGAAAATCTGAGTTAAGAATGTTCAACTTCTGCTTGAAAAATACCTTTAATATTCCTATTTTTTTAATTACTCCACAACTTGTCGGAACATTTAGAATACAGTGCCTATGTTTTCTTGAACTTTGCAACAGTCCAGTGACAAATGATGGTAAATATCATTCCTTTTCTTTTACTCTGTGGGGAAGAATTTTCACCAAAGGCAGATTTTTCTCAAATTATAATTTAGGCCAGAAAGTTGCGTAACATTCAGTTGCCAGTCATAGAATACTTTTCTGTTCATTGAAAAGAAATGACAGACTGCAAAATAAAGTCAAATAATAATTACACTCTAAGAAATTAGCTACAACAAATCAAAACAGTTATTTGGTAGCAGGGGAGCAGGACAAGAAGCAAATGCACAAAATGTTTCTTCCTCGATAGCAGCATTTTAACCTTTTCATAGCTTCTGGCAGGCAGAGAGAAGTTCTAAAATTTATAGAAGAGAGGCCCTATGTACTCTTCTCACACTTTCCCCTTCATATTTTTTACAGGTCAACATCTCTGCTTCTATTATTTTTTTTTTTCTTCTTTTTCCTTCAAATGGTGTTTTTCTTTTCAGTGAAATCATGCCTGAAATTTTGGACTTTTTGCTATTATCCAGAGAACCCCCCCAAATATTTAACTTTGAAACTTTTATTTACTGCCAACTCTCAACTCTCCCTTGCTAGATTACCCACTTTTCAAAGTCCTGTGTTTGAAGACCCCTCTATTATTTCTTTGCTATTCTTGTCAAGTTCATTAGTGGAAAAGTAGGGATAAATATACATGTGACTAGATGGCAGCCAGAGCCAGCTTCCTCTAAACTGACAACAGCCATGTTTATGCAGTGCTGGGGCCAAGGAAACATTCTGCAGACACTCAAGTGTTTGTGCCTTGCACTGTGACAGCTGCTGGGTTTGTTGTTTCTGCTGGAGGCCCATGCAAGAATGGGTATGCTTGTTCTAGAGCTGAGCCAGCTTCTTTCATTTGTCTTGCCAGGGAAATAATACATTACTCTGGAAAAAGGAGGAATGGTTTGGTTGGAAAGGACCTTTAAAGGTCATCTAGTCCAACCTCCCTGCAGAGGGCAGGGACATCTTCAACTAGATCAGGTTGCTCGGAGCCCCATCGAACCCGACCTTGAATGGTTCCAGGGATGGGGCAAATGTTGCCTCTATGGGTAGTCTAAGGAATGGGGGAGATGTTGCTTAGAGAGCTGAGCTGGACATGCTACAGTGAAGATTAGATTTGGAAGCAGCAGTATTATCACTAGTATTATCAGCCAAAGGCACAGGGATTGGATTTTTCCATTTTCTGAAGTTCCTAATCCCACAGTACCTGGGTGATGAAGAGCTGGCAACATGCAGGTGGCAAAGGTTTACATATAGCATCAATAGTCTCTAGATTGTTAAAGGTCTTACACTGTGGCGCCTGTGCTGCTGAGATTATATCATTTGGATGTTTGTGCAGTAGTGAGACCACTTACAGGAAAGTTTTCCCTGTCCTGACAATGTAATGGTCTTAAAAGAAAGCCTCAATATACAATCAGCAAATACTGTCAACAAAAAGCTTGGGAAATAGCAATAGGAGAAAGAAAAAGCACATATATGTGAAAAATTGTCCACCAACCTGTGCATATTTCTGAGACCATTAAAAATACATTTAATTGCAGCCCTCAGGTGTGTTCACAGGACACTAAATTAGAATAATAATTATTATGTGGCTTGTTCACAGTGGAAAGAAGTAAAGAGAGAACCCACAGCAAGCAGCTGCGAGTAAACTTTGCTGATAGCCTTCCAGCTGGATCAAGCTTCATTTTCCTGAACAGTTTTGGAACAGATAAAATAGAGTGCAGCTGTGCTCTGCAGGGACTACTGCCTCTTGTGCGGAGAAGACACCATGGACACTTAACACCACGAACAGGAGAAAGAGAGCTTCAGATATGGTGTTCCCAGCCTCTAGATATGTTGGTTCCCCAGGCCATCAGTTCAAACACAATGAGTAACAAGGTTTGTAGCAGTGCCGTGAAAACCATGTTACCCATGGCATACCTGCTGTTACCAGTCCCAGTGATGATATGAAAGTAAGACCCAGGTTTTTTTAGCTAAACCTGTTCACTAAAACTTAAAAAACAGCTCCTGATGTTTTCACATCTCTCAGAGACATAGCTCTGGAGATACCAGACCTGAGGTACACAGTTTTGCTTCTACTGGGAGAACATTATCACCAGCAGCAGTGGCCTTATGTTACTTACAAAGCCCAGTCTATCTGTGAATTCCTGTTATTATTCACACATCCATGGCAGCCAGGGTCAGATCCAAAGTTAGCAACCTGAGGGGGACACAAATCTTGTATTTCATACCAGGATTGGGGACAATCTGCTCTTGGGCAGCCTCCCTGGTGCGCCAGCTGAACTGCTCCAGAGGAGAGAGATTATAAGCATCAGGGTAAGACTGCTCAGGTTATCAGTTTAATAGTAAAGCAGATGGATTTTAAAGAATTGGGAACTAATTGCCTTAAGTTATGGTTCCATGAGAAATCACACGAAGCTTTAGGAAAATAGCAGCAGGGAACTGAAGTGTCACAGCTGGATGATGAAAGGCACCGAACTAGAGCAGCTCACTCGCTTGCTTCGGTTTTGTGCTAGAAATTTTGAAGGGATAACTTTGTGGAGAGTGCATGCTAGATCAGGTATTTACTGTCTTCTTAGCAATAGTACTGGATGAGGAATAACTCAGAGAGGCAATATAAAGCATGATCAGTGTGGACCACATTTTGGGTCCTCCAGCTAACTGGGTAGAAATGTAATTTCTGATCCCAATGAGCTTTATTTTCCCAGCTGCTGTAGTGGTCCAATGTTAGTAAAACAGAACCAGAGCCTTACAGGCAGCAAGCTAATTGGGTGATCTTAACAAATGAATATATAACAAGCCACCAGAAATCACAGCAGAATCTGGGTACAGTAGTTTCGATATTCCAATGTGGCAAAATGAGGCTGTGGTTGTTTGTGTCAGCTGATTAGTTGACAAAAATTATGTAAATTATTTCAGCTTTATTTAGCCTTTTCACCATTACCACATCTAGAACCCCAAGGATAACTGTACCTCAAGAAAACAAGTAAACCTTTCCAATGTTTGACAAAGTGAGATCTCTTCTGAAAAGACAGTCCTTTTCAAAGCAGTCACAACTCTAAACATGAGGTGGTGTCTCGTAACATTCTTACAAAAAGACTTTAAAAATTGACAGGCAGATTCATCTGCACCTTGTTCAATTATAAAAAAACAAATGGGCTGCAAAGAAAACCTACTTAAAAACTGCCCCGGCAGGCACTTTGGTTACTACCCTGTGTAAGTTACACATTAGGTAATAGCAAAAACAAAGAAATAATAGGTTTAAATAATGTTAGGCCTAAGCTAGTATTAGTCTACTTCTTATTAGAATCATATTAACACAAAGACAAAACCTTAGTATATTTTACATGAGTAAGTTGAGCTGTGTGGGAACATAGACTTCAAAACATTGTTTAAATCACATTGAGAACCCAAACAGGCCAGCAAACTTGATTTAAAGACTGACCTGCACGAATATGAATGTTAATTCTTGAGTACAGGTAGACTGTATTTAGCATTCATGCAAAGCATACCCTTCCTCACCCCCTCCAGCGCTTTATAATTGAATAAACACTACTGACTTAATTCGTGAATAACCCAGAGGGACAGACTTGGCAGAAAAGGCAGGTGTCACAGAAAGCTGTAAGAATCTTGTTCTTGTGCACACATTTTTCAAGGATTTGTCCAGTTCATACATTAAGGTCATGCATCATTTTGGTTATGTTAGACTGCTCCTAAACACCTTCTTATCTAAATGAAGACAGTGTGGTACTGCCATGTCTTTCAGAGGCCATAGGATTTGCAGGCAGGGCTGAGCCACACTGTCTTGCAGATGACCCTCTTCACAGAGACACTGCTGCTGTGCTGAATGTTTCCACCTGACAGTGAAACTGGCAAAGGGGCTCCTCAGATTCACCCATGCAAAGGCATCTGCTTGCAGCTAGTTTGAAGCTGAACTGTGCTAACCTCGGAAATCTTACACCACAGTAGATGGAGAGGTGCTTGCATATTTGCCTATGCCTGGTGATCAGCTGGATGGGACCCTCCCGCCAGTGGCTGGTTACCTGTCGGGAGCCCAGATAACCTCTTCAGGTGACAAAGCTGGGGCCAGAAGAGGGCAACGGTTGGTGCTCTCAGCTTAAGGGTAGTGGCACTGTGCCTATGCACTCACATACTGTGTAAAGAAACACACTTAAATAAATTTTATTTTAGTAAATTATAAATCAATTATTAGAAATCAATTTTTTAGTTTCCCATTGTGCTGCTTTGGGTTGGGGTAGAGTTAATTTTCTTCACGGTAGCTGATACGGGGCTGTGTTTTGGATTTATGCTGGAAACAGTGTTGATAATTCAGGGATGTTTTGGCTATTGCTGAGCAGAGCTCACAGGGTGTCAAGGCCTTTTCTGCTCTCCCCCCACCCCACCAGTCTGGGGTGCACAAGGGGTTGGGAGGTGACACAGCTGGGACAGCTGACCCCAACTCTCCAAAGGGATATTCCATGCCATATGACATCCTGCTCAGCATATAAAGCTGGAATAAGAAGAAGGAAGGGGAGACATTCAGAATGACACTGTTTGTCTTCCCAAGTCACTGTTATGCATGATAGAGCCCTGCATCCCTGGAGATGGCTGAACACCTGCCTGCCCATGGGAAGTGGTGAATTGATTCTTTGTTTTGCTTTGCCTGTATGTGCAGCTTTTGCTTTACATATTAAACTGTCGTTATCTCAACCCAAGAGTTTTCCCACTTTTACACTTCCAATTGTCTCCATCATCCCACAGGTGGGGAGTGAGAGAGTGGACATGTGGGGCTTAGTTGCTGGCTGGGGTTAAAGCACATCAGTTCTTCAGCTACCCAAGCCTTCCTATCAGCTATTAATTTACACAAGTGTAAACGCAGTAAACAGCTGGCAAAAGGTTACTTGGGTTTGTACCCCGTCCATTACATTAACCACTTTTAAACTGTTTTGTTTACAGTAAAACAGCAGCTATTATCTTGTGGATTTAGGGAAGCAAAATCGAGCCTGTGGGTAAATAAAGGGTTTAGTGCTTTCAGTTGCAAGCAGCAGCATCTTCAGGATTGCTGACTTGGCACTATTGGCATGGATATGTATGATTGTGTCACCTGAGGGACATGAACACAAGAGTGTGGTGGTTAGTAACTTTAGCCAGGTTTACAACAGAGCAGCGCAGATAATGCCAGCAGGACGCTGGACTCCAGCTTGGATTCCACAAGTACTTCCTCCATGTGTCCTGGTTTTCTATCCCAAAACAGCCTCCTTGGGAATTACTGGAGATGCTTTTGAATACCCTGGAGTGACTAATCTCAGCAAATGTTGACTACCTGACCTGTTATCCCAGCAAATATTTTAGCAACGGGGTGCCATTTTGATGAAGAAAAAATGTATAAGCAAGCATGAGATCTGCTGAGATATGAGGAGGAATACCAAGACCATTAATCACTTCATTCACATAGAAGAATATTTAGAAAGTCCTTCAAAGTAACTTGATGTCTATTTTGTAGCCTGTCCCCTTTTTCTGCAGTATGATCTATCTTCGAAGACTGGACCGTATTTGCCATCCTGGATAAAAATCTGCCTTATGTCTTCCTAACATAGAAGTTTAGTACAGTATAGGCCTGGGCTTTGTACAGTCCTGGCACCTATGTAGGGGATGTCTTTTCTAATGGGCATCTCTAGTTGCCTCTATAGTATTACACTAACTATATGATGATAATAAAAGCTGGCCTTAAGCTTCATGGGGCACTGTATGACCAGGGAAAACTATGGAATAAAAAAACCCACACAGGTTAATTTCACACTCAGAACTTCTCCTCATGAGAGGATTTCCACTGAAATGAGATGCCTCTCTTTAACTGCTTCACATCATCTGCTCTGAAATAGGCAGAAATAAAGAAGCAGTGGGCTTTTATTGTGCAGTGTGTTGTGTTTTAACCCCAGCTGGCAACTGAGCCCCACACAGCCACTCACTTCCCTCTTAGTGGGATGGGGGAGAGAACTAAAAGGAAAAAAGTGACAAAGTTTGTGGGTTGAAAGAAAAATGATATAATGATTAAATTGAAATAATAATGGTGATAGTAAATGTAATAACAATAATCGGAGTGATACAAATGAGTAATGGACAATGCAATTGCTCACCACCCACTGATAAAGGCCCAGCTCATTCCCAGCTAGCAATATCAGAAGAGGAGAGAGATCCCAAAACTCCAATCCTGGAAGAACAATACCCCAATTTTCTGGTCAGGTCTCATCTATATACTGAGCCTGACATTGCAATTTGGATCTGTCATTCGGGTTATGCTCTCTCCCAGCTTCTTGCACACCTGCGCACTAGCAAAACATGGGGTCCTTGGTGCCATCGCAACAACTAAAACCATCAGTGTATTGTCAACATTCTTCTCATACCAAACCTCATACTAAAGCCAAAATATAGTGCTTCCAGCTACTAAAAAGAAAATTAGCTCTATCTCAGGTGAAACCAGGACACTCTAAGTCATCGTTTTGTGGTGGCAATTTCTTTCAAACTACTTCCTCAGTGCCAGGAAGAGAATTTCGTGCTCCACGGGGCCGATGGGAGGACATAGTGCATTTTGGGATTGTGGAACTGAATGGAAGTTGAAGCATATTCTCTTGCTCGTCACAATAAATCTGCGTTTTCCATATACTCTCACATAAGTGTAAAATGGCCATGGTTTGTCTTTTCCCACAAGAGATCATTGTTGCCTGACTGAATTTGTGGCTCAGGACAAAATAGAGATTGATGTGGATAGATAATGGACATACTTCTTTTAGGTACCCCATTCTTGAGATGTCAGAAGGTGGCAGCAGCATCTGCTAGCTTATCTGCAGTGGAGCTTACCAAATCAAAGGTCTGGAAAAGACCTGAAAGCTCATCTGAGCTAGCCCTCTGCCCCTAGGTTCAACTGGCCTATTTCAATCTTGACTCAAGCCTTCTAGAGACTCGCACCAGAGAAAACTCTACATCAGCAGAGTAAGAAAGTATAGGGCAACAAGATTTAGAAGTGTCACCTATCTCTGAAAAGCTTGACATTAAGTGTGGCTCTTGCCAGGATCAGGGAGTGCAAGAACAGAACCACTTCTGCAGCAGGCCAGGTGGAAGATTTGGCTTGCTCAATACTGTGTATCTGAAATGTTAAAACAGGGTACGTATCATGGTGGAGGTTTTGCTGACCCCTCTCCTTACCTCACTAAGGATGGAGAATTTAACCATTTCGTGGTTGCTAAGCCCAAGATGGCCTCCAACCACCACATCTCCCACTAGTCCTTCCTTATTTGTGAACAGCAGACCTAGCCAGGTACCTCCTGTGTTAGCCTCACTTAGCAGCTGTGTCAGGAAATTATCTCCTCTACACTTGAGGAACCTCCCAGCCGGTTTCCTCTCTGCTGTGTTGTATTTCCAACTTCTTCTCTCAAGTAAATAACAATAAGACTAGAGCAAATGGCCTGAAGTTACAC
Organism: Apus apus; assembly: GCF_020740795.1. Lineage (NCBI taxonomy): Eukaryota > Metazoa > Chordata > Aves > Apodiformes > Apodidae > Apus > Apus apus. Next base: position 112,911,905 of record NC_067283.1, on the reverse strand, counting down.
CAGGGGAGGTTTAGAATTTCAGTAAAGAAATTCTTCCTAATATCTTCAGGCCGTGGAATGGGCTACCCAGGGAGGTGGTGGAGTCACAATCCCTGGAGGTATTTTAAAACTGTGTAGATGAGGCACTTCAGGACATGCTCTAGTGGGCATTTTTTTTTTTTAATTTTTATTTTGGGGTATGGGGAGGTGTTGATGGTTGGATGCTGTGATCATAGAGGTCTTTTCCAATCATGATAATTGTGTGATATGGTGAAAAAGGCCTTATAAGGAATTTCTCCTCTGATGATGACTGTGTTCAGACTGGGTCTATTTTGCATTAACTTCATAATTCCTTTTTAAAACTGTTTATGCTTTTAACCTGCACAATCTCCTGTGCCACTAAGGCTCATCATTCAACTCTGAATGGAAAAAAAACCCTTCATTTTCGTTATTTGAAATTAGAGCCCTCAAGCCCTTTGACTATTGAATAGTGAAAAACAGTGAAAGTGTCCCCTGCTTAACTTTCACAAACCATTTGGAAGCTGAAGATTCCCACAGCATTTAGACTGCCACCATATGGGAGCTACTCTATGTATTTTATTTTCCAACTTTCAACTGGTGTGTCTGTGCCAGTTTATTAGGATGTCTCACTTCTCAAGAGTCTTAACTTCTCTCAAAAGCTTGTTGAAATTTTGGCAATCCAAGTATACTATATCAAATAAATCACTCTTTTTTTACATGCTCATTGACTTTAAAAAACACACTAATCAACTGGTAACCGCAAAATTCCATTTATAACAATTATCTAAACCTTTTCCCAGTATGCCAAATTTTGGCTTTATGTCTGTTAAATGTATTTATTACCTTAGCTTCTACTAATTTACTTTGTACAGGCAGAAGTGGAGATTGGAGGGGATTTTTCAGCAGAATTGCGATGACCAATGATGGCTGAATGACTTCAGGCTGTCAGAGAATATTTTCCTGGGAATAAGTATGTTGTGAGTACAACTCAAAATGTCTAGTTGCTTATAATTAACTACAAGGAGATCGGCACTGAATGGACTACTGTGGTTGTGTTGCATGCTGCCATGAAGAGGTATCTTCTCTGCCTATCATAAAAGTTGTCCAGACATGGGGAGTTAGAGACAGCTCTGCAAAAATGCTGTTCCCTGTTTTCAGCACATGCTGTTTGTCTCCATACCAATCCACTGAGTTTAGAAACAGAAGGAATATTTCTCTGCTAACTCTTATGCCTGATAGCAACAGCAATGTCAATCTGTTTGGGAAAGACTGTGAGTGAATATTCACAAATTGTCATCTATTTTCCCTAATGAAAACTGAAAAAAAAAAACCCAACCCAAATGTAAAACGTTTTCCAACATGGTTACTAGTCTGGAGATGAATGCTATTAGCATTTGTCTTCTCCCTCTGCAATAACGATTAAGGCAATCTTTCCTTGGACAAAAAACCCAACAAATGCCTATTTCACCGTTATGAAGGATCAGCCATGTGACAGTAGGTTTTCTCTTTAGAAATTACCACCAAGTGCTATGTCCTGCACAACACGGAGACCAAAGGTTAGAGTTCAAGTTCACACAACAGAGGTTCAGAGACTTTCAGGACATGTTGAACAGCCACAACCTGCCCTCCCAAACAACAGCTGCCAGCAGCACCTAATTTGAAATGCCTGTTGCACCTGCTTCCAAGAGGGAATGCACCCGTTTTGAAATACTGCTTGGGAATGTTGTGAAGCATTCCTTTTGTGTGCTCTGCATGTCCATAAGTGTGTTAAAATGGCACAGTGCCCACCAACCCACCAAGTACAAGGGGCTCTGCATGGTGGATTTGGGGGATAATTTTGCAGCTTGCATGTGATTTGTGAATGCTGATCATTGTTTACCTGTAGCACAGAGTGGTTGACCTATGTGAGAACCTTCACTGACAGACCCAGAAAGATTTTCTGTGCATTGTCCAGAATTTGTCCCTCAGATTTTACTCTTTTATTTCAAACTGTGTATGCTGTGCAAATGCTTCACCTTTCAAAATTAGCAGCTTTGTTGTGAATTTCAGGAACAGCTGATTTGAAAAAAGTAGAAGGTGCTTAATCAGTAAACAAGATGTGGCTTCACAGAGTAAATAAGATAAGACTGTTTTCCTTGATGTGCATCAAAACAAATATCACCAAAGATGCATACATGTAATGTAAGAGCTTCTTGTGGGAAGCCTTATGGTCTTGGTGAACAGATTTTCTTACTGGGAATCACCCTAATGTTGAGGGTCTGTATCAGATTCACAGCATCTTTGGGAGCAGTTTGGTCTCTGTCAGACTGAGCTCTGTTGTGACTGTGGTAGTAAAGTGCCAAATGCCTTTTCCTGATAGAGTAAGTACTGGGAATTGGTAGGATCTGGGCACGCAAAGTTTTGTGATACGTATATCAAAATTTTGAGATGCTAGAGGTAAGGAGAGGCAAAGGGATGGCAGCTCTGGCAGGATATTCTCTACAGTAGTAATAATGACCTATTCATAATGTCCCCACACTGCTACACTTATCTCTGTAGCCACTAGTTGCCCCCTCTGTTCTGGACAGACTGTGCTCTGTTATCTAGGAGCTGTTTTCTGGCAGCTGCCAAGTCAGAAGGAAAGAGTCTTTCTTTCTCTAGTACTTCTGTACATTCCTTTCTTCACTCTTACCCATTTTACTTCCACTTGTCCTTTGCTTTGTCTAGTCTGAGGAACTCTCTGTGTATCAGAGAGCTGGAGACTCCCATGAGATCCCTGAACTTTGTTTCCCTTTTTCTTTTAAATTCATTTCAAAGTGTGTGATGGTTAAGTCTGATAACTCTAAGAGATGTTTCAGGTGCTGAATTGGCAACACTACAAAGGCTGGTTCACAGGTTTGGGTCTGGGGTGGGGTTTTTTGTTTGCTTTCTTGCTCTTCACTCCATACTTTTAGAATTACCTATAGTGCTGTTCAAAATCTTTGGAAATTATGGAGGTTTTGTCTTTCTCCAGACTGTCTCTGAGGTTTCTTAATGCAGATACTCTTCCCTGACCTATGAAGCTACTGAGATGTGTGCAGGGTCACTGGGACAGGAACAGGGAAAATGTGACCCTACCTTACCATGAGGAACTTCACAGCAGCATTTGCTCTTTGGTAGGTCACTGTGGCTGTTTTGCTCTTGGGAATGATCATGGGAGGTTTGTGCTTTGCACTTGTACAGTGTACTACTTGCTGCTGGTGAAGACTTGGCTAGTGTAGAAACCACCAGTAGCCACTTAAGACTCTTGCTCATCTAAGAAGGGGAAAGGAAGAAGACAATAATTTTGTCTGTCCTCAAATAAAAGAACAAAACAATTTAAAATAAATAACATCATAAATTTACTACAAGCAAGAAAGCTGCTAGAAAAATCAACTTGGATATTTTGCTATCATGAAACTAGTGTGTGCAAAGGAAAGAAAATGAATGGTGCTAAAATCAAAGACTGATTTCTGTTGCTATAAAATTGCTTTCAAAACATTACTCAAAATTAACATGATGATGTAAGAAGCCAGCACTAATTTATTGTATCTATACCCTCCTCATCAAATGATGCATGGGATAATAATACTTGGGTTTTTCTTAATAAATTTTAGTTAAGGAATCTAGAAAATAATTTTATATGATGAGGACCAGAATAATGGGCATGGGGGACTGAGATCAAGTTGACAAAGAGAAGCCAGACGAGTTGTAGATACATATGTGATGGGGAATGGACTTGGGGATTATTTGGTCAGGAAAAGGAAAAAAGGAGGAAGTGGGAGATTGTCTTGATTGTGGTCAATTTCGAAGACTCAGTAACATGAGGCTGGCAAGGAGAGAAACAAAGCTCTCAGCTGGGCTGTTGGTGACCTGAATGATTAGGCAGCAGAGGTGCAGGGCTGAGAGCCTGGGCTGGTGTGAGAGGAAAACAAGTGACCATTCTTGGAGACAGAGAGTTCTTGTATATGCTCTTGGAAATCATCCCACCTTGATGTTCCAAACTCTTGCCATGTCACTGCCAGAAGAGCATGTCAGGAAACTATCTCTGTAGCCTGGCCAGGTGTCCTGAGAATTAATTGCTGCTCTTATCTGTGCCGTTTCCAGAGGACTTCAAATCCAATTACTTCATGCAGCCCTGTAAATCAACCTTTTCATGCAATGCTCGGCTTCAAAATTATTCTCTATCTTTCTCACCACCTTTTCCTATAAGTCAAGAGGGTTCAAGTCAGGAAGATGTGTCCCTTCAGAAATATGGTCTAGAGGAAGGGTGAGCAAAACACTGATGGGCTAAGAAGGCAATGATTCAAGGATTTAGGGGTGCACAAATGGGCAACAGATGAGCATGAATAGACAGACATATCTAAATACCAACATGTTAGAGCAGGATAAACAGAGATGCCAGAAAGCAAGAAGCATCAAAAGACAGATGACACTGTCTTTTCTCTCTCTGTGCCTATGCCTCATTGCTTATTGTCTATCAAGCAGTCTAAACCATGTACTATACAAATGCATTCAGGTAACTAGAAGGGTAAACACAACCTGGTTAACTATACCGTAAACTCAGTGCAGAGGGAATGTATTCTGATGCATATGCCTGTTGGGTTTTTGCATTACTGAAATGAACGACAGTCCAGTATTTAGCAACCAACCAAGTAAAGGATTTAGACAGTGACAGTCCTGAGATGCTTTCTCCAAGTCAGTAACAGTAGATGAGTCACGAATAGTCCAGCGCTTTGCTGCTGTAGATTGGCATAGCTGATGCTAGTGCTGTGAGTGCAGCATCACTTTTTACAAGACAAAATTAAAAAAAATAATCAAAGACTCAGGATTAAGTAAGAGACTTCTTGGGGTTTGCTTTATTCATGTTGGTAGCCTCAGTGCTAACATAGTTGATTTAGGTTTGTTTAGTCCACTGTGATGCACATATTAGCTTTAAGTATATGCTTAATATGCAGAATAATACCTCCAATATTTGCAGGAGGCAGTAACAGTTCACTGGATTTAGAGTCTGAATGTTCCAGCCAATACACAGCAGCAATTGCTTATATGTTCTAAGAAGTTTGCAGTGTTTTAAGGCCCTGTTCCACTGATTCAGTTATCACTGGGAATTAAGAGACAAGTGAGAGTGTAGCAGCAGTGGTAAGTGAGGTCACACCACAGATTCCTAATCAGTATCACTTATTTGATGTAAGAAATGAGAGCTTGTAGTACTGATGACAGAAGGTTGAGGCATCCAGTGCCAATATAAACTATCCTGGCTTTTACTGACAGCTCCTTTTCTTCATTTCCAGAGAAGCACTTCCAAGGCACAAGATTTGTATCTGACTGCTACATGCTTTCTACACACGGTGCTTAAGGGATAATCAGCAGTGCACTGTAGTATATGAAGCAATAAATGGCTGCTGAGATTAATAGACTGAGCAAAGCTGAAGCATTTAATCAATCTCCAAAAAGTACTCATTGCCAGAATATTACAGGAAGGAGAATTTATTCCTCATGTACAACAAAACTTAGCAGGGAACAGCAAAATTTATATTCTCCAGTGAGGACTTTAACTGCTGAGCTGTTCTCATTCTTAACAGGACACCTCAGTATGGGGTGGAGATGAGGGGACTGACTGCAGTCATAGCCAAGCAGGGAGCATGTACAGGCTTAGACCTGACTGGATAAATATGTGGCAGGTAAGAGTTTCCATGCTTTACATGGGTGAGGTAATGTTCTATTTCTCATTGCCATAATATCTTTATTTAAGGCAGAATAATAAGTATTACAGTCTCTTCTTGGTGTAAAAAAGGAGCAGAATACCAGGAGACTTTGGATCTTATTGATCCAGGCCAGCTTTGATAGAATTTACAGCAGGTGCCAGACTGGTGCAATTTACAGCATTGCTTTAAATTTCTTAACTGTGCATCAGCAGGGATTACTGAAATTAGGTTTACCCTGATAGACCTTGGTGGACAGCAAGGTCTGGTGGACAGCATCTAGGTGTTAGAATTCTAATAAGAGTGAGTAGCTCCTGTCCATCAGGGAGCTCTTGTATAAGCACATGACCTATGTGTGCCTTAACAACACAAAGGTCAGCAGGCAGGCTTTCTGACTTTAAAAGTTGCCTGTAGGCTCCCAGTTTCCCATAGAAACATATTCAGTGACCTGCCTCAGAACCTCACACTCCTCTTCTGGCCTGAACCACCAAAACAATCCACAAGGAGTTCAGTAAATATCTCTCAAAATAACCTAACTTTTCATTATAATGGTTAATGTAAAGATGTGAGCCCTGAGGGGGCAGAAATGGGATGGGAATACCTTTCCTTACATCTTCTCTCTCCAGTCACACATTTTTTCTTGTATCCTTACATTATACATTTATTTGTCCTCTACCATTATCTGATCGAATGGAGAGTTGGAATTTTCACTGTTAAACGACTTGCTATTTAGCCTGGTCTGAGAAGTGCTGGCACTGCATGACGTCTTACAATGGACTCTTAACTCACCTCTTTTTGCACCTCTTCCCTAGCTGCCAAATATTTTCCTCCTCCTCTACTTCTCCATACTGTTGTTCCTGGTTGTCCTAGCTGTACGTGTCTGCTACCACAGTCTCTTCCAGCCCTTCTTTATAATTTTCAGATCAGTGCTAAATACTTCCTGAAAAATCATACATTTTAAAGGAAATATGTAAGCAGTGCTCACTTTGAAAATCTTCTCCTACGTGACCAGTTGATGCTTGTTAGAGTTGGTGTGAGAATGCAGATGAAGAAGCATCCCTGCTTCAAGCTCAGATGCTTCTAAAAGCAGATTGAAATACTGGATCGCATCTGAATCAGGTTTCTAATACTATTTTTTATACTTCACAGAGAGGGGAAAACTATAAAAGCACAATAAAGAAGGTAATGGCTGTTCATTTGTAAGGAATTTGAAAGCAAAGAGACAATAAGCAAAACCAGATTTACTTTGCCATAAATCCAAGGTAATCTGCTTTTCTCTAATTCATTTGTAATGAATTCTCCTTACTTTACAGATGGGGTAGTGGCACTTAAGTGGATAATGCTACATGCCATAGTTTATCTTTCTTCACTCATTTGATGTATGCCCAGGGTGTTTCTAGGGTGTTCTTGCTTTTGAACTCCATGTGACTCAAATATGTATTAGCTTTCAGTCTTTCATGTAATGTTACAAAGTCATGATTTTTAATGAATGCATTTAAGAAATAAGATATGTGAACTTATTTCAGATAAGGTAGGGAGGCTCTACAGAGAGACTTGGACAGACTAAATTGATGGGCTGAGCTCAGTTGCATGAGGTTCAACAAGGCCAAGTACCTGGTCCTGCACTTGAGCCACAACAACCCCATGCAGTGCTACAGGCTTGGGGAAGAGTGGCTGGAAAGTGTCTGGCAGAGGGGCCTGGGGGTTCTGATTGATAGGCAGCTGAATATGAGCCAGCAGTGTGCTCAGGTGGCCAAGAAGGCCAATTGCATCCTGGCCTGTATTAGAAACAGTGTGGCAAACAGGACCAAGGAGGTGATCATCCCTCTGTACTCAGTCTTGATGAGGCCACACCTTGAATACTGGGCCCAGTTTTGGGCACTTCAAGAAAGACATCAAGGTGCTGGAACATGTCCAGAGAAGGGCAATGAGGCTGGCGAAGGGCCTTGAGAAGAAGTCTTTTGAGGAGCAGCTGAGAGAACTGGGGCTGCTTAGTCTGAAGAAAAGGAGGCTGAGAGATTTCATCACCCTCTACAGCTACCTGAAAGAGCACTATGAAGAGGTAGGCACTGGTCTCTTCTCACAAATAATTGGTGTTAGAACAAGAGGAAATGGCCTCAAGTCTCACCAGAGGAGGTTTAGACTAGGCATTAGGAAGAACTTTTCACTGAAAAGGCTGTCAGACTTTGGAACCTGCTGCCCAGGGAGGTGGTTGAGTCACCATCCCTGTATGTGTTTAAAAGTCATCTAGATGACCATATGAACAATACACTGACTAATCTGAGATTAATAGAGAATTGTCCTAATAAGTTAGATAGGTAAAGGGACTTTCTTGAGGCTTTACTCAAGGTTTCATTTAGATAGGCTTAAGGTGAGGAGATTCTTCAGGATTTTATTTATATCAGCATAAACTTGGAATAAGTGCAGTATCAGGTACTTTATGTTTCCATCTGTAGAACAGGCTCTCCAGAAACATTTCCAGGGCAGAAGGAACTCTAGATACACTTGCCGTTTATGAACATAGCACAGTAGGAATAGTTGTAAGTGTTTTATTTTTTTTCAGAAGAAACATACAAAAGACCTTGAGAGTTTTCTGGAGCCAGTTAAGTTCATCAGTCTGCATCATTCCCAGTTCCAAGATTTTAAAGACACAAGTTAGAACAATTAGCATTGCTAACTTGAAGACAAACATTATATTTTTAATTTCCTATTTCTAATAAATATTTTAAGACTATATCCCCAGTTCAGACCTCTTAAGATATGTATTTTAAAGATTTTCTAAAAGCTCTATCAACAAAATTTATATATATTCCCATGAGTATTTAAGGAGTGGAAAATGTAATGCTGATACAAAGAAACAGGTTTTGACTGTGACAACCTGTGGGAAACTGTCCTTTTCTTCCCCACATAAGTCTAAACAAAATGTCTTTTAAGCCAGCGAAGGCCTCTCCTGATTATCCCCAGCTAACGAACTAAAACAGACTTGCTTCTCAAGGACAACTGAACCCAAAACAACAGATGTGGCCCGGGACAGAAAGGATGGACAACAAGCCATCCTGTGCCCCTGGCAGTCACCGCCTTAAAGTGGGGCTCACGGATGCTCATTGGCTCTGGACAGTGACACTGACTGGACAGGTGGGTCAGGGGGTACAAAAGGTGGCGAGGGCAGCAGGTGGGCCCTTCCCTCCTCCCTGAGGCCCGTTTGGACGCTTCCTGCCTGGGACACCCCCCTGCTGCGGACACTGGTGCTGGGACCCTGCCTGCCTGCCTGCCTGCCCCGGGTCCAGCCTGAGCCTCAGCGCCGAGCGTGCCGGGGTCCCGAGCCCTGGGGTCGGGGCCGGAGCCCCCTCCCCGTGTTGCTGCTGCTGGAGAGGAAACCGACGGGAGCTGCACCCGCTGCCGAGAGGTTGCCCCTCCGACACCACGGACCTGCCGTCCTGCCTTCCGGCCACCGACCGACGCTGGACAAGCCGCCGGAGGGTAACATCACCTCACACACACACACACACACACACATACCCACACACACATATTCCTTTCCTCATACTTGCACACACAGCGCGGCCTCTTAAGGAGGACCGGCGTCGGGTTTCCTTCCCTCCTCCCTCCTCTCTTTGATCCTTAATCCTCTCCCTTAAAAGCACCTTTGCATTGCCTCCCTAAAGGACACTTGCTCATTACATACATATTGATATCCCTGGTAGCCATTCACACCTGTATTGTCCCCGAACATCATCCCTCGGTTTGTGTTAACCCTTAATAAACCTATTAGTTTGTGGAGTAAATCTTGGCTTTAGAGGCAATCTCTGAGCGTGGTGGGTTGGGGGGGGCTTTCTAGCTACCACCCGGAAATACGGTCCCGTGGTGGCCGTTCCTCTGTGAGAGGCAGCGCCGCGTGTGACCCTCGGGCTCATTCACAAACCCCTCCACATTGAGAGGGGGAGTCGCAAAAGTATCCTGACAGCCGGTAGCCCCCCGGTACCGGCTTGCGACACAACCCATAACTAATTTAAAGAATTATTGCCAATTAGTGAACTCACAGCTTGACCTGCCTTAAAAGTATTTTGCTATGACAAGAAATTTTTTCATCTTAATATCATATTTTAACAATTTTTATTTAAAAAAAAAGAAAGAAAATCCACTAGTTTCTCTGTGAAAACCAGAATAAGCTCTGACAGAGCAACCATTCAAATGTATGATATTTGAAATTCTCTTGCAAAGAGAAGAGTTAACCATGAGGAGCAAACAAATTAAAAAATGGGAATCCAGTCCAATTCTGAATTCTGTTGTTGAGTAAAGATATTTAGATGAGACTGTACATCCTATTTCCAGAGTACTGTTGACTTTACTGATTACACTGCAGATACTAATGAAAAAAAGTGCCAAAGTACACCACATTATATGCTTTTGGCATATGATCCATAAAAAATGTAGAAGGGGGAAAACATTATTCCTGTTGACTTCACTGGGAAGAGGAATTAGGTACCTGAAAGAACAGATAACAGTGTCAGAACTGAGGTCACTTGGTCCTTTTCCACATATTTAAAGGACAACCTTGTCTTCTGACAGAGACATTATTTTTCTGATTTCTTTAAACTGTACTTAAATATCTCCGTCAAGACAAGTGCATATGATATTGCCATATGCAGAGATTTACAACATAGCAAAAGAAGTGTGAAGCTCACTGCAGCCAGAACACTGGCATTTTATTCTGACTGAGCATTAGTGTTTTATGCCTACTTCGCGAAAGATGTAATATAGGGGGTACAGGGTGTCGCAGGCACCAGAAATATTTCCCAATTAAGTGCCTTTATTAATTCAAGGAACCAAAAGCAAGTCCTGTTCAGTGCTAGTGCAGCTGATTTTCCATGGAGATTTGCTCTGACATAGTTACTCTAATGGGAACTTTTTAAAAATCGAAACACATTTTTCCCAACTTTTCTGAGCAAACATACTTGCCTAAGGACTGGAGGATAGCAAATGTCACTCTAGTCCACAAAAAGGGCAAGAAGGAGGACCTGGGTAACCACAGACCAGTCAGCCTCACCTCCATCCCTGGAAAGGTGATGGAACAACTTGGTTCTTGGCACTATCTCTAGGCATATCAAGGATGAGGGGGTCATCAAGAGCAATCAACATGGTTTTACCAAGGGAAAGTCATGTTTGACCAACCTTATAGCCTTCTAGGAGGAAGTAACTAGGTGGATAGATGATGGTAGGGGGGTAGATGTGGTTTGTCTTGATTTCAGTAAAGTATTTGACACTGTCTCCCACAGCATCCTTGTAGATAAACTGAGGAAGTGTGGTCTTGATGATCAGGTACTGAGGTGGATCATGAACTGGTTGAAAGGAGGAAGTCAGAGAGTTGTGGTCAATGGGACAGAATCTAGTTGGAGGTCTGTGACTAGTGGAGTCCCTCAGGGGTCAGTACTGGGACCGGTGCTGTTCAATATTTTCATCAGTGACCTGGATGAGGGAACTGGGAGGAGTGGCTGACACACCAGAAGGCTGTGCTGCCAGTCAGTGAGACCTGGACAGGCTGGAGAGTTGGGCAGGGAGAAACTTGATGAAATTCAACAAGGGCAAGTGTAGACTCTTGCATCTGGGGAAGAACAACCCCATGTACCAGTACAGGTTGGGGGCTGAGCTGCTGGAGAGCAGTGTAGGAGAAAAGGAGCTGGGGGTCCTGGAGGACAGGAGGATGACCATGAGCCAGCAATGTGCCCTTGTGGCCAAGAAGGCCAGTGGCATCCTGGGGTGCATTAGAAAGGGTGTGGTTAGTAGGTCAAGGGAGGTTCTCCTCCCCCTCTATTCTGCCTTGGTGAGGCTGCATCTGGAATATTGTGTCCAGTTCTGGGCCCCTTAGTTCAAGAAGGACAGGGAACTGCTGGAAAGAGTCCAGCGCAGAGCCACAAAGATGATTAAGGCAGTGGAACATCTCCCTTATGAGGAAAGGCTGAGGGAGCTGGGTCTCTTTAGCCTGGAGAAGAGGAGACTGAGGGGTGACCTCATCAATGTTTACAAATATGTTAAAGGGCGAGTGTCAGGAGGATGGAGCCAGGCTTTTTTCAGTGATGTCCAGTGATAGGACAAGGAGCAATGGGTGCAAAGTGGAACACAGCAGGTTCCACGTAAACATCAGAAAAAACTTCTACTGTGAGAGTGACAGAGCACTGGAACAGGCTGCCCAGAGAGGTTGTGGAGTCTCCTTTGCTGGAGACATTCAAAACCCGCCTGGACGTGTTCCTGTGTGATGTGCTCTAGGTGACCCTGCTCTGGCAGGGGGGTTGGACTAGGTGATCTCTCCTGGTCCCTTATAACCCCTGAGATTCTGTGATTCTGTGATACAACCATCCATTTGCTCCATGAAGAGCTTTTTGTAATCTAAGCTTTTCTCTTCTTAGCTTGAAGCCCTTTTCTTCTAGACCTGTTATTTTCTGAGACTAAGTAATTTCCTTCTTTCCTTTATGCTCTTGGCTTGATAGTATTTGTAAAACCTGTGTGTTTCTCCCTTGGGTTTTCACTATGCTAGACAACAGAAAATTTACCTTATATATTTTCCATGTAGTACAACTCATTTTCCAGGTATAAAATAATTTTTGTTGCCTTGGACCATATTTTTTGGTTCATTTTTATGGGTGCACACATTTTTAAACTGTGTGAAGTGGAACTGCTCATAATTCCAGGTGTGGCTGCTACCTGAGCCAGACATAATCATCTTTACTCAGGATTTACATATAATCCTCTCCTTTGATATGTAAACATGAATGCCTTTGAACTTTGTGGTAATGGAGCTGCACTGCAAATTTTATTTGGTTTCTTCCTGTTCAGGAAAGTCCTAATACAGTCCCAAAGAAGACTTGATATTAAAGGTACTCAGCTGATTAGGAGGAAGAGGGAGAACTCAGCTGTGCTATAGCCAAAGCCAAAAAAGAAGGGAAACAAAGTCCAGGGAAAGTATGTAGAAGCAAAGTTAGAGGAATTTAAGGCAATTCTATCAAATGTTATCAGGTGGATGGGATCCTTCCTTACAGAGCAAACTCAGAGTTCCCTAGCAGGGCAGGCCAAGCTGACTTCACCACCTCAGGGTAGGGAGGCAAGTCTGGCTTGGCTGGCACTGTCCTTGAAAAGGTGGGAGGATTGTAATGGAAATACAGTATCTGGAGTAGGGGGAATGACAGAGCAGCTTGTGCATTTATGCTCTCCCATTCCTGTATTCCCCAAGCTGTATCTACTGCCTCAGGCATCCTTCCACCTACCCTGGAAGCACCTGCACCAGGTTGAAAGCTTGTGGTTTGCAGATACTTTACCATCACAAGATTACAAGCAACAGCTCCCTTTGCCTAGAGTTGGCCATGCTTCTTCATACCTAAGAGCTCAGAATGACAGTGCAGACTCTCATGTCTGAACCTTCAGAAACATATATGAGGGAGATTTTCCAGGCTGCTCTTTGTCTGCCTGCTTCCTCTACTTGGGCTTGAAATGTCAGGTTGAGCCGGCCATACCCAAGCAGTGAACATCCAGCCAAATGCTCTTTCTGCACATCAGTTTGGTTTGGTTTGAACAGCTTACATAACCTTTAGCAGAAAAGCAAAAGGAAAATAAAATCATAGATTATAGAAAATAAGGTCCTGTCAACAATTTCTGTAATTCAGTGAAGTTTCAGATGCAGATGAAGTCAAGAGGGAGCTTGAGTGCACAGCTGAGAGTCATTCTGCTATTATATTATGTGAAAAATGCAACCATAGAATCACAGGATGGTTTGGGTTGGAACGGATCTTAAAGATCATCTAGTTCCAACGCCCTGCCATGGGCAGGCACACCTCCCACTAGACCAGGTTGCTCAAAGCCCCATCCAGCCTGGCCTTGAAGAATTCCAGGGAGGGGGCATTGACAGCCTCCCTGGGCAACCTGTGGCAGTGTCTGACTACCCTCACAGGAAAGAATTTTTTTCCTAATATCTAACCTAAATCTCCCCTTTTTCAGTTTAAAGCCATTACCCCTTGTTCTATCACTATATGCCCTTGTAAAAAGCCCCTCCCCGGCTTTCCTGTAGGCCCCCTTCAGGTACTGGAAGGTGCTCTAAAAGGTCTCCCAGAGCCTTCCCTTCTCCAGACTTAACCCCAACTCTCTCAGCCTGTCTTTGTAGGAGATGTGTTCCTGCCCTTTGGTCATCTCTATGGCCCTCCTCTGGACTTACTCTAACAGTTCCATGTCCTTCTGTGTTGGGGGCTCCAGAGCTGGACACAACAGTCCAGGTGGGGTCTCATGAGAGTGAAGTAGAGGGGAGAATCACTTCCCTTGACCTTCTAGCCACTATTCTTTTGATGCAGCCCAGGACACAGTTGGCTTTCTGGGCAGCGAACATGCATTGCTGGCTCACGTTGAACTTCTTATCAACCAACACTCCAAAGTCCTTTTCCTCAGAGCTGCTTCCAATCCATTCTCTACTGAGGCTGTATTTGTGCTTATTACTACACCGACCCATGTGCAGGACTTTGCACTTGATCTCATTGAACAGTATAGAAGAAGATCATCTTTGATCTGCTTACATGTAATGGATGCACTTTTTCCTTACTTCTTCATCTTTGGTATTTTCTGCAAAGCTTGCACTGAGATCCAGGCCTAGCCCAAACTGGAGGGCACAGGCTACTTCTCCATTTAACCCCAACAGCAGCAAAACAGCAGAACTTGGCAGAGAACAAAACAGGCTTTTCTGAATAAGGTATTTCTAGTGAGCTTGGCTGGAAATCACACAAAGAGTGTCTTAACATTTGCACACTTCATTACAAAGGATATAATTCAGCTTCAATTAAAAAAGATTTTATCAGGCTTTTTAAGAGGCATGCACGTTTCACATGCTGCAGAAAGATTTCTTTATGAATGACACCAGGAAAAAATGCTCTCGGTACCAATACGGGAAAATTCTAATAAATATGTTTCCTACGCTGTAACCGTCAAAGACATTACTTTGAATAATTCTTATGTATCATAAGCCATAATGGCTTCTTGAATATTTTCAAGCCATGATGCACATAATGCAACACACATGATGCAACATAAGATCTTTCATTGCTGGCTCATTGAGAGATCGATCTGTTCCCCTTGGCCACTAAGCAATGTTTCTGTAAGAGCCCTTACACCTGTGTCACTGCAGCTCTTTCCATTTAACCTCTTCTGGAAGCTCATTTAGAAACTGCTGCTTGCAGGGCAGGTAGAAGTATGCTCACCTACCTCAACAGACCTCCAGCATTTCTGGCTGTCTAGTAGCCATTTAATCTTTGGGCCCCCAGGAGATGGGAATCTAGCTGTTTGAGAACAGATTCCCCAAACTGTCTGTTAATCTTATTGTTCTGTGCTAAGGTCCACTGATCTTTTACAGCCCAGGCAGAGATTTCTCTGGCACGCAGCAGCAGCATCAGCAGCAGCTCAGCTCAGTGCCCTCCGTGGGGCAGAGGTACAGGGAACAAAAATACATGGCAAATGACTGATATTTGTTACTTGGCATTGTGTTTGTAAGGCTGCTGCCCGTCCCTTTGCAGCCTGCTACTGGCACAGACCAAGCCTGCCACAATTATCTTCATCAGTCTAGAGAAGGTGCGACACCACCAGTCAGTTTTTCTATCCCACGCATATTAAATCTGCCTCTACCCGGAGATGGATTCCAGTATCTTACAGTCTGTCACAGCAAATGTTGTAGCCCTGTTGGTAGTGATGTTTAAGGCTTTTGGCTTTTTCCCTAAACTGGGAAGAGGGAGAGCTGCAGTTAAAAACAGCAGCTCAGGCAATCAGTTCCAATTACAGAATAATTCAGTGATGAATAAAACTCCAGGCATTACTGAGTTCCCATTTTAGTGAAGAAGAAAAAAAGAAAAAAAGAGAAAAAAAGGCTTCCAAATATATCAGAACTACTTACATTATTTCATTATTATTAATTAGGATACTCAGGCAAAGCAGACCAAGCCTCTATTAGCTGAAGCAGCAGTTTGGAAGTGATTGGAATTTTATTTCTCATTGATTAAGCAATAGATACAAGCTGAACCAGTAACCTCCTGTGAAGGTTATTAGAGCTGAATGCTTAACAGATTTGTGTGAAGTCTTATGGCCATGGGAGAGAGAGATCTATATATATTGTCCAGGGTAAAACTGCATGAATGGCTCTGAAATGAGAATACTGCTGCATCACATCATGGCAAATAATTGTTAATTCAACTTGATGTGAAATCTTTTTACGTCTCAGGTAAAATAAACCGATTTTGTGGGAGGACTGATGGAGCATTTCAGTGCTCTGGTGGGGCTTAGTGCCTTCTGTGTGGAGAAGATGGGACAGTTGTTTAACGGGCTTTGGAGAAAAACCTGCCCCCCCTTTGCTTATCCCTGCTCTGTCAGAAATACTGAGCAGATACCTGGAGAAATGTCCTGCCATGGATGACAACACCCTGCACAGCACCTACAGACAAGCTCTGGCAAATCCAGTCCTGTTGTCCCCGAATGTCAACCTTGTCCAGTGCCTAGAAATAACACCTCTGTGGAGGAGCTGGAAGAAGAAAACATTTGTTCATGGTCTGATGCAGGCATACTGGTTTAAGCCTCAGGTGAAGATTATTTTACAGTGATATGTCTGGCCTGGCATTGCAGCAGCTGAGGTGAAAACACTTTATTGCTGACACTGCTGGTGAGAGAACTAATCTGCAAAATAGAGCATCCACAGCAGCTCTTCGCCTCAGGGAACATGAGTCAGGGTGCTTAGATTGCACTGGTTTCTATTAATTGCCTATTTAACTCCAAAGAGCCAGACATGGCTATTTCGTTTAAACTTAGATTTTTACAGACTTAAAATAGAATGAAATATAGGTTATAGCAAAAGTTGCCTAAAAACTCATTAGACTTCATTTTCCAATGTCGTAATGTTATACAAGTATGAAATTATGGCAGATAAGGTACCACATGTATAAAAGAGCCTCCTTTGAATGGTCCCTTTGCCCAATATTCAGGCCTTACAGCTGACATGAATGTCATGGAATTCACAGAATAGACTTTGTCCAAAAGGTTCACACTCGATCTTGCATAAGCATAAAATAAATTATAACTAACACTTCATAAACTAGGTAAGCCTAAACTGTGTCCTGCTTACTTTTTTCTAAAAAGCCAGGAATGCAAATACCCATCTGGATGTAAAGAGTGCTTGAAATGGCAACAGAAGAGGACAAACAGTGAATTTTCCTCTTGTATAAACCCCAAAGCTGGGTCCAGCTATAACAGTTTTTAAAATCTGCTTTGTATTTCAGAGAATGCATGATCTTGGTCAGTAACAGTTGGGATTTTCTTTTATTACGTGCTGCTAAAGCAGCCTGGAATGCAAGTACATTGTTCAGGCAGAAAACAGGTATTTTCTCCGTATCTGATTTGTTGGTTGTTCCATGGCAATTAGTGGATCATGTTTTGCCTTATGATTTCTAAGGGAAATTCTCCTTGAGTGGAGCCTAATCCGTGCTTGGGTATAACACCCTGTGTAAACACAGGCAGAACTTCACGCTGCAATAAACAGAGTCCTGTTGAGAGATGCAGCTGTTGAAAACAAACATTGGAAGCAATTTTTAAATGCCCAAAGATGCATTATTCAACTTTAAAAGCCCTGCTTCACTACCATGTGGTATAGTCACTGACTGTTGCAGTGCTGTGTAAGAAGACTGAATGTTTCACTGCAAAAATCCAGTGTCCTGGGCTGAACAGTGGCTCCCCAGTGCACTTGTTCTACAGGGAACTGAGCCCAAGAGCAGCACAAGGTTCTTTTAACTTCATTTCCTACAGCCAGAGACTGCAGCAATATTAGAAGCAGACTGTGCTGGCCTGTCGGAAACTCAGAGTGTCGGTTGTTTTTTTTCCCCCACCGCCTGCTGAAGTCCCTGACTGTCCAACTTTACCCCAACGGGGAGACAGAGGAAGGAGAGGGAGGTGTAACGGCAGATGGCAACCCACAAGGAGGCGAGAACTGCATACTGCACTTTGGCACTTGGTGACAAGGACAACTTTACAGTAACCTAGTTTGCTTATAAATTGGACAAGGATTATTTGCCACTTTGTTTTTTCCCCTATCTTCAGTCTGATCATTGTAGGGCATGCTAAAAATATATCAAATTAATTAATTCATTCATTGACTTAGCTCTGGGAAGTGGTATTTCTAATGCTGACGAGACATAAGATAACTGATTTTAACACAGTTAAGCCAGACATTCTAGTATTATTTCAGGCTTTGATACAGTTTCATTATGTAAATGAACTGGGGGAGAAATTTTATCTAGTAAAGCACCAATGAGTTGCTCAGACATCACCGTTACTTGGCCTGAATGCCCCCCAAATCTGCAGAAATTCAACAGAGGTTTTGCTGTGCATGTCTTTGCCTTCACACAAAAGTGTGTTTGATGGAGGAAAACAACAGGTAAGTGGAAAGGAAATTTGAATTTCTCATAGTTTTCTGAAAAACGGTTCTCTTGTTTGCTTCTATCCATTAAAATTAACTTGCTATCTAAATGGATCTTGTCTAACTTAATTGTGCTGCCACTGTGTAGTGTTTCCCCAAGGAATGCTCTGAAATACTGTTATGTCTTTGCCTGTTCTTGGCTGATTGAGATATTAATTAATTATATTAATACGCCTAGGAAAATAAAAATAGGTTTCTGTCTTAATTCGTGTGAGTAATGGGGACTAATGCCTCACACATAGAGCTTGCAAGAGGTCACTTTGCTGTGTGACCTGGTCCACGACTCAGCAGTGCCTGAGTTTGTCTGCGCAGATGCAAAGAAGAACCCAAGTGGCTCAGGGAGAGGAGACGTGTGTGGGATGGGGCCCTGCAGCCGGGTCCCGGTGAGCGCCGTGCGGGGAGCAGCGCTGTGCTGGGCACAGGTACCCTCTTAGGTCCTGGCTGCAGGGTCACCCTCTGTGTGCAGTGCTGCTCTGGGGTTATCTCAGCCTGGCTTTGCAAGTGTCAGCTGTGCTGGGCTTCGTGCACTAATGCTGCCACCTTGCTTGCTGCTCAGGGCTTGCTCATTAGGTGATTGATCAGGGACATCTGCCCTGGGACGTCATGCACACGCCAGAGCCTGGCAGAAAGCCTTTGGACAAGCAGGGAGCCTTGGAGTCCAAGATGCTGCTTTTTTGAAACTCCCGGACAAACAGGATCCATTTTCTGATCCAGGAAATGGAAACGTGAATGCCCTGCAGTGCTAACATACTCTTTATGATTGAGATGGACACTGCAGCTTTGATTTCTCTTTGGTTGGTTGTTGTTTGTTCATTTTATGAGGCCTCTCCAGGATTTTTAGCTACAGGAAAAATGTCCTTATTGACACTCTTATTCTTCCCATGGTGTGGAAATCAAACACTCAAATCCCTGACAAAAAAAACCCCACAACAACACTGAGTCTTGGGCCCCTCACTACAAGAAGGACATTGAGATGCTGGAGCATTTCCAGAGAAGAGCGACAAAGCTGGTGAAGGATCTAGAGAGCAAGTCTGATGAGGAGCTGCTCAGGGAACTGGGGTTGTTCAGCCTGGAGAAAAGAAGGCTGAGGGGAGACCTTATCACTCTCTACAACTACCTGAAAGGAGGTTGTAGTGAGGTGGGGGTTGGTCTCTTCTCCTGAGGAACAAGTGATAGAACAAGAGGAAATGGCCTCAAGTTGTGCCAGGATTGGATATTAGGAAAAAAATTATTTGCTGAGAGGGCTGACAAGCACTGGAACAGGGTGCCCAGGGAAGCAGTTGAATCACCATCCCTGGAGGTATGAGGGCATGGTTTAGTGGTGTACTTGGCAGTGCTAGACTAATAGCTGGACTTGATGATCTTAAAAGTCTTTTCCAACCTAAATTATTCTATGAATTACAGAAAAACCTGGAGGCTTGGCTCTGAAGCCAGCATTTTTCTTAAGATGATGTGCTAGTTACACTTCAGATTTGTCAAAACAATCTAACCAACTCTGAGGGGGAACCAGAAACAAGAAGGAAAAATTTGGTCAAATTCCTATATCCAAATATTTTTACAGCATGAGAAATTGAACTAATAATGCTTCTGTCAAAGGATGAAAAATAAGCTACTGGGAATGTAGTCAATCACTCACTCCTTTTAATGTGGTGTGAAATCCATAAAGGCATTTATACTGAATCTTAATGTGTTTTATTGAAAAATCACTGGTAGTTGTGTTGAAGAGATGCCAATTTTTAACAAGCAGCGTCTGGTGCTTTCTGGGCCGCTCTACGCATGTGTGTTCTGTAGGGAAAGACGTGGTTGCACTTTGCTTCTGGGAATGCATGTTTAGTAACATTCCCTCTCTCCCCCCTCTGTTTGAGGTGGGTCACCAGGACATAACCTTCATTCACAAAAACACATCCTAGCCTCATCCACTTCCCCTCCGTCAGTGACTGTGGTTTTTACCTGCATGCAGCACGATGGCTCCTCTCCTGGCAAAGCAGACAGGCTGCAGTCCTGCAGACACAGCTGTGCTTGGGGAAATAACCATGACAAGCCCTACTGATGTCACAAGGCTTATTTCTGAGGCAGCGAAGCAGGTAGATCACCATCTGCAGGGCTGTGGGCCCTAAGGTGTGTGCTGTCTTCTTTAACCAGTGGGTAATGTGAACACTTCCCTGCATGACACAACGAGATATTAATGTGTGTGAAGAGCTTGGTGTTGAGCCATGCACAGAGCAGCCTGTATGCAGTCAGAGGCAGCAGCTTTTTAAATCAGGATTTTTGTGACCGATAGCGCTGGGAAATGAAGCGCTCAGCGACTCTGCACAATGAATGCGTGGCTCAGGTTGCTGAAGGATTTTTGTTTCCCTGTGGCCCTGCTTCTCACTGGGGTTTGTTGGATGGATACAGCTGGATACAGCTGTGATGGTCACGGTCTGTGGCATCTTCCTCATCCAGCCCCAGAGGAGATATACTGTATCAGGCCGTGCTGGTGTTCAGCCTAAAGCCTCCTTCGGTCACCCCCCTTGTCTGGCTCAGCAGACTCATGGCAGGTTTTAGGCTGGTGACTCCTGGGTGACTGCAGGGAAGCTCATCCTGCCCAATGCACTCATACGTAAAAGGAGAAGACAGTCCCAATGTTTTCCTGCCACTCTTTAAAGTGAAAGCATCATGTGAAACATATATAATGACATTCCATTCTTTTCATGTCCACTAGTTCACCTGACTATCAAAAGGAGGCCATTAAGGGTCAGTCTCAACTGTAGTTTTATACTACATAAATCTACAGTGCTGGGGACCCGAGTAGGTGACAGCTCTTCCCCATAAACTCATGGCTGCTTGAACCTTGCTCCCCTTTCTCAGAACATTGACTCATTTTGTGGTCTGAGCCTCACCTGTTATGCTCAATCCAGGTGATATTTTTAAGTAAATTTATAGAGTGTCAGGAACAGAAACAAGACAGTATTCCAAATATAAACTGACATATAACTTCCATCCATGAGAATGGTAAAAAACTAGAATAATACTGAATATAGTCTTGCTATTTTATTTTCTGTTGATTACCTTTACCCAGTGATATGTGGAGGTGAGCAGTTACTACCCCTCAAATCAATCGTTTACTCAGTTTCATAATGTATCTTTCACAAATGAGTTAAGGCTCCAGTCCACACTTTCTCCTAGCTCCACAGTACAAATTATACAAATTCAGGCAACAGAAATGCTTAGCAGTGGGGTCACTCTCAGAATATGTTCCTGGTGTCGTCACACTGAAATCTCCTTTCCAAACTGGGAAGGGCACAGGCACAGTCATAACAGGTCAGTCAAAAATAGAAAGTAAGTGCCTCAGGATGGCTGCAGGGCTAATGCTGGTGTCATGGTTCCTTTCCAGCCTTATGCCACCAGTTATAATAAAAGCTGTGGCTTCAGCTGAGCTCCTTCCAGACATTAGCCCAGGGTGCAAAAACTATCCAGCAGAACCAGGCTCTGAGGAGGAAATGACCAGGGCTGAGCAAGTACTATGGTTAACCCCATGCAAAAAGAAGGTCACCTGTAAGATGAATACACATTATACAGTTGTCTGCAGCCTGCTAAGGCAGTGAACAAATAGGAGTGTTGGACTTGCAACCCCTTAGCTCTCAGAAACATAATTGTTCCTGAATTGTTTCTGAATTTATGTACTGCATAACATGCAACTACTACTAAATACATTATATCAAAGCAACATCCATGCTTTCTTTGCTCTATTTATTAATTTTCCTCTTTTCACTTAGATAATCTCCCAGCCTCCAGAAATTGCATCTTACAGTCATGTTGTATATTAGTGGTATACCAAACTTGGAGGTTTTCCTAATACAACCCCAGTGTTCCAGTGTGCTGCTCTTTTGTTCAACTAAGCATATTATTCCTTGTGTCAGAAAAGATAGATAATTTGTTTCCTTAAAATCATACCTTGTAAAATGCTATTTTTCCTACTGGATGACAAGGGATGACAAGTTCCCTTTGCTTCCAATGAATTCAGCAGTTCTGGGGGATACTTATGAGACTGAGCCTGAATTCTCAGCGAAGTGAACCATTTGCGATTTGTTTCAGTCCCACTAAAATCAGTGGGGCATAAATGTAATTTTAAAAAACCCATGTAAGTATTTTGCCAAATGTAGCTAGACTACTGAACATAGCTCTCAACAAGAAACTGTTTTCTCTTATCATGATAACGTATTTTGACACACTATTATGGTACCAACTCAGTATCAGAAGATCTTCAACACATTACAACTGAGAGAGAAGTCAGCCTTCTATACTGAAATTCATGAATGAGAACCATCTTTGAGTGGTATTTCTGTTAATCAGCAACACCCATTTTTATATTAAAAGTACAGTGCCTCTATTTTCTTTAACTTGTGTATCTTCAAGGAAGCTCAGACTAGGAGTTAGGCAGCCAGGGAACAGACTGGGTGCACAGACTTCCAGGCAGATGTTTTTCCCATGTGTGGAGAAGGAAATACTACATGTGAGCTGCCCATTGGGTGCCTGAGGGTGCAAGCATGGGCCCACTTATGCACCACAATAATATCCTGAAGACTACTGTCGCACTGACCAGAACTTTTATATAGACAAGTGTATCTGCCCCCAAATCCATATTTTTAATGTTAGGTTTAAATTATTATTTTTAATGTATGGTTTCTCTTTAATTTAATTTGAATCTTTTTATCCATCACAGCATTACAGCTACAATACTGAACATTTCCTTGTCATTCCTGCAGTTATTTTTTGTCTTGCCAACTTTGATTTTTTTTTTTTTTTAAATTTATCTAAATTAGTCCTTAGAGTGCTTGAAGTGCTAAATCATTGTTTGGTTGCTGGTGCCTCTTTCAAATTCAGATACTAAAGCAGCAGGTGCTCTAGAAATGACAGCGGATGTGATACTTGTGATGGTTACATATCTATGGAATTGTTCTCCCAGTGATCAGCAGCACGAGCTTATCATGTGTAAGACAATTAAGTTAATTCAGTCAACTCCTGAAAGCCTCTATGCAGACACCTAGACTGGCAAGAGTTCCCAAACTCACAAGCCTCTATAAGTCTTGTAGGGAGAAAGCTTCATAAACAGAGCAGAACTAGCAGCAAACCCATCTATGCACATTAAGGGTGAAATATCGTTCCGCTACTAACTCCGATTAATCTCCTTTATCAGATCACTGAGAATATCCCAAATACCAGTTCTTGGTTCCCACTGTTTCAGTGTGGGTCCCTGGCAAGGATACAAACCCCTCCCTCCTGCCCCGCCGTTCCTCCTCCATCCCTCAGGAGCTCCCCCCGCCAACACAGCCCAGCGCCGCCGCTTTGCAGAGACACCCCATGAGTCTTAACCCTCTCATCTCCCCATCTTTCCCTTCACCACGGAGCCTCAAAGGAGGAGAAAAAGGAGCAAGAGCCCCCCGCTCCCCGGCACCGGCACATCCCGGGCTGCGCAGGCTCCTGCGGGCCGGGGGCGGCGGGCGGAGCAGGGGAGGGTGGGACGGGGAAGGGATGGATTCTCTCCGCCGGTGCTTTGGCCTTTTTACCAGGAGAGGGAGCAGATATCTGCACATTCCCCCGGAGCTTTTTTGTTCAGCCTCCCCACAGTCTCACAGAGCTCCACATTTCCTTAACTGCAGAGTCAGATGAGTGTCGAGCTTCCGAGTTTTCACGCAGGGACACAAGTGGCTTCTAGGCAGCTCTTAGATGGCTGTACGTTTTTGCACCTCTGAGCCATTAGACACAGTCCTGACACCTTTACTTATAATCCCGAGATTCACAAGGAATTTCCCTGGAACCTGGCTGCCTCCTTTTTAAATGAGAATACCTGGAATTAAATGAGAAAGGAGTAGGGTGTCCAGAGTATGCAAAGGAGAAGTGTTCCACATCTTTGGTTTCAGCGAGCAGAAGGTAATTTGCCCAATTCAGGAAGGAAGACAAAAAGAGAAATAGGAATACATTTGAGAAATCATGGGGAAACAGCAGCTGCAAGAGGCAATAAATAAGATTTTTCAATAAATTTTGAAGACAGCTGGGTTCAAACAGCAATGCAGCAACAAATGCCTTTGCTGCTATTTGCAGTAGCAAATACTATGTCATAGGACTCCAATTAAACACAGTTTTACACAGTGCACAATGTATTATTTTTTCTTTCAGATGTGAGGGATATAAAGCTTTTCTGTTTTGAGATTCTAACTATGATAAAATTGCACAGAAGGCACCATCTCTGAAAGGGAAGCTCTTATGGCTGGCAATGCTCCCACAGCAGCAGGCAGGACAGTGGTCACTCTGGTCAAGTGATTCCTAATCACACACTGCAAAGAAACATTGTGAAAGACACTAAAGACTGTTTGAACTTAGACAACTTCACGAGCCCACAACAACAACTACATTTAATTTTTATCTGCTCTGAGGAGTATGTTGTCTCTATAGTGCCTGTGTGCTATGTAAAAAGTCTGTGTTTACATGGTTACCATTTCTTTTAGATTCATAGTCAGTTCAATATGCTGGAGTATGCTGGTGTTGTCATGCATCTTTTATATCTTGTGACAGAGACCATTTCATTTCCAAGTATTACAGGGCAGGCTGTGCCTAGGAATCCAAAGAGGAGGCAGCTCTGTTCCCAGGTGTTTTGTGCTCTTGGCACAAAAGTTCATGTCAATGTCCAGAAACTGCAGGAGCAGCTCCATGACTGCTACATGGCCATCCCTGCTCAGGTGTGTTACATTCTGTAAAACACAGCTGTTTTCCACAGCAAGCCAGGAAGTGGGACTGCCTGATGCCCCAGTTCACCTCAAGCAAGTTAAACAGCACTGCAAGGGTAGGGAAACAAGAGACCTCCACCTCTTTGCTGCAATTCCCTACCCATATAATTCCAGTTCTTCCACAGCTCTTTGGTTACGTTTCTCTTCCTGGACTTCCATTTGAGAAACCCTGGCTGTGCAAGATCTGTCAGGCCTAGGGACTGTGAGGATGCTGCAAAGCTTTTTGCAGGATGATGTGATCTGTACTGATTGGAAATAATATTGTGGGTGCCATACATGTAGAAATAAAAGGAACCCAGAGACATTCCCTGAGTCAATCCCAGTGTTTAGAAACCAAACACAAACAGAAAGCGAGGTGACTGCTGCTGAAATAGATCATGTGATGGTTGTTTGAGAAAAGGCTTTTGATTCTCTTCCTCATGGAGTCAAAACTAGAACTGAGTTAAAGTGGTGATCCTCTGCCTGCATCTGCATCCTCTGTCCATCTGTCTAACTTGCCAGTTTTGCATGAAGTCATACCCAAGGGTGAGAGAACAAGGCCCCCCATGAGCACCAGCCTTGCTTTAGCAGAAAACAGAAGACAAAGTTCCACAAGTTAATGCCTGCCCACCTCCTCGTCTTAGAGCCTTCCTCTTTTGTGGAAGGCAGGATGTCAAGGGCAGAGGCTGCAAACATCTCTCCTAAACCCAGCAGTTGGCCTGATTTCCTGTTTTAATGCTAGCGTTAGAAAGAAAAATCAAAGATGGTTATTACAAAAGTGTCAGCACTTTTGGGTTAAATGGGTTAAATGGTGCCCTGTGTCCATTGAACACAGATGGGTGAGAGCAAAACCTGTTCATAAACCGCAGCAATTCTGCTGCCTGGAGATGACTTCATGCCTGAAGAACTCCTGTAACCTTTTTCAATCAATGCCTTTCTTTTTGTCTTGCAAAAATGTCACGTAAGGACATACACTATATTATGTGAATGTCAGGGATAATTGCCCAGCAATTGTCCTTTCCTTTTACTTCCCTTTTCCCTCAGAAGTGAGTCCTTCCTGTTTGCTACATGTGAACAGAAAAGGGGTTTGATGACTATCTAATCCCCAATCAAGTCCTTCTTTACCAGTAAAATTTTCAGAAGAGATGATAAGCAGAAGCATAAATGAAGCTCTTTACTGTGATGATCACAGAGAGGTATAATGACAATTAATCATCGCTTTATCACACTGTGTCCCTTTTTTAAAGCACATTGATTAAACAACAGCTTAAATCCTTTAGAAGTGGCCGAGCCAAAGATGTGCCACAGTGATGTGCTGGCATCTTCTCTTCCCTCATAGGCCAAGGACAAATTCTGGCATGCTTTCCATAGAGGAGCCAGAAGCAGTAGCACAGCAGTTAGCTTCATTCCCACTCCTGTGCTTGGGGTTTCCCTGCAATGGCAGTTATCCCAAATTAACTACCTTCAATAAATTTCCTAAGTAGAGGCTCTCTTCAGAGCAAGCACACCTACTTATGAACTGGCATAACTCATTTTGCACAGAGATATAAAATAGCCATTCCTGTGTATTGTATGTGCAATGTTGTGTCACTCATGCCCGCCTGTGTGTGAAGCAGTGGGTGCAGATGGGACTGGGTGCATGGTGAAACTAGGGCAGGCTGCTCGGGATGAAGAGGAGATGTTTGAGTCTGAGCAGCATCTGCAGCTCCCTGTTATCCTCATTCCCATGTTATTTGTAAAACTGGCTGTATAAGGGGAGGGGAAGCAGCTGAGTTCCCAAGGGAACGCTTGCTCCAATGCTGTCTCAGTGCTTCTCCTGTGCCTGACCCCACTGCACTGCATATTGGGTGCCCCAGACCCCACACCCCTTCTAGTCTGCCCGACTGCTTTATTTAGCACCATGGGTATCCTCCCGGGGAGCATCCTGCTGCACCCCCCCATCCCTTCAGGGCCTTGCTGTAAGCAAGGCACCCAGCAGTTAACCCCTCACAAAACCCTCTTGCAAAACAGAATACATCTTGGAGCCATGAGCTAAAAAACTACCTTGGTTTAAGAAGACGGGTTGATTCCCAAGTGCAAAATTCCCAGGCCATAAAATCTTCAAACCACCATTTCTGGTCATTCTTACAAATGGCCTTACCCAGGTGGCAAACATACAATTCTCCCGCTTCCCCTTTAATTGCTTTGACTGGTGAGCACTGCTGTAAAAGCCAAGTTTTCAGACTTTTCAGCATTTATTTACCATCACTGTGACTACTGAAGCATGTACTTAAGCCTGAAGTTGGGATGAGGCCCCAGGGAGCTGGGCTACAGCATGGACATGCACACACAGATGGTCAGCACCTGAACAGGAACTGTCATTGCACCAAACCAGGTGTGGGCAAAAAAACCCAAATGTTTTTTGTGTAGCACCAGTAAGACCAAGTAACAGTCACATATAGGTTGACTGCAGACACCTTTTTTCTGAAAGTCTTGGTTTGCTGGTCACTAAGGGAGCAGAACAGCTCCTGCTTTGTTTGCCCCTTGCTGGCATTCCTCTCTGAGCATCTGCTATGATCTGCCCCCACTGGGGCAGGGACAAGGGGAAAGACGGGAGCCACTTGCCCTATGCTCTTCCCACCAAAGCCCATGGAATACCTTCCTGTAAGAAATGTCTTTTTACTAGTTGTGGGATATTTTGTTCTGATTGCTCCCATTTTGCTCTGAAATAATTTATCCAGCAAATGCTTACCCTAGAAATATTTGGAGTTTGCCTGACTGAGGCCTGACCTTAAAAATGGCAGATCTCCTACTTTATTTTTTACATCTAATAGATCATTCAACTTGTTCTTATTTCTGTGTCCTTCTCTGATCATATACCACAATTGAATGCTTGAAAGTAAAGAAAGCAGAAGGTGCTATGATGGATTTCTAGACCTCCTGACTTGGCCATTTTCAAGCTAATATTAGGAGACAATAGCAAGCATAATCATTAACTATCTGATAGTG
Source organism: Apus apus (assembly GCF_020740795.1). Lineage (NCBI taxonomy): Eukaryota > Metazoa > Chordata > Aves > Apodiformes > Apodidae > Apus > Apus apus. The sequence continues at coordinate 112,883,988 of NC_067283.1, read as the reverse complement.
ATGTCAGACCTTCTGTCCTTTTGGGTTAATGTATGATTCAATCACCACAAATGGAGGTCTTTAATATGCCCTTTTACTGGGATTAAGTTCTGGTTACAGTCTGACATCCATAAAGACTTCAAACAAATACAGTGATCTATATGTGTAATATAGTAATTGTGACAACCTGAAGTTGAGAAAGATATTGATAATTATATGTAGTGAAAATGGCTAATGTTGACCGCCCTGATAGCATTGCCTATTTCACTGATTAACAGCACTAGCTAGTAAAACTCTTGTTGACTTAAATCTTACCTATACCTTATCTTAAGATAGAGAAAGTAAAATTGAAATATATAATGGTTTATATTGCAAATGTAGCACAGCTGCCTGACATTGTGGCATGAAATACGTGCAGACACATCACAAAGCAGCTAAAAGCTGCACAAAGCCCAGGGCTGCATATATTGCAGACTCACAGTGAACCACTAAACCCTTTATGCTGTGACTGCAAGGCCCCTGAAAATTACTGTATTTCATTTAATGGTTTCCTTTCTTTATCCCACTGTTACTTAAAGTATACTCTACTAAATGGGCGCTGATTCTTCGTATTAGCGGCACTCCAGAAGCAATAGGAAAGCTAAACCTGTGTAAATTCGCCTTGTTTTACTGCTATTTTTATTTATATCAAAATGTGGCTCATGCCCGTGGCACTGGCTGTGCTGGAGCTCTGCAGGCAGTGACCCTGCCCACCACTGACCACACAGGCTGCCTTGCCCCTGACCTGCCAGAACCCCACCACAGGCTGAGGAGGCAGCTCACTCAGGTCTTCATCTTTGCTACTTTGGCTAATTGTGGTACAGACAGTTGTCAGCAGGACTTAAAGGAAAAGCACCAACTCATTTTCCTAGGTTAGTGATTTACAGGCAGATAACAAGTTATTGCCACTTTTGACAAGGATCAGAGATGAAGCAGTGACCTGGAGTCAGAAGGTAATGCATCCTATTACCGATCTGCTTCTGACTGCTGCCTTCCCAAGTCTCCCCTCGCACTCACTTGGGGAAAGCAGATGTCTTATTAGCTGCCGTCCTTAAGTGGCTTTTGTCTTCATGTCAACCTTGAAATAACACAGGGCAGAGGGGGAAACAATGGCCAAAAATGAGCTGCTACACAGTTTAAAGAGAGCAAGGAAAGGCACAAGTGCTTAGAAAAAGTTAAATGCAAAAACGTACAGAAGTATTTTTTCCAGCTTTGTGGACAATGAGGGATTAAGACTTGAGCCCATCCATCAGAAATACTTGTGAGACTTAAAATGGAAGGTGCTTCTGCTAAGGATGGACTAAAGAAAGCAACCTGCAGAAAAATTTGGTGCAGGGTTCAGCACCCATACTTTTATGAAATGTATAGTTAGTGTAAAAGCCTATCTGACAGGTACCCTATCCTCTCTCCCAACATCTAATAATTTAATTGATGAAAGGTGGACGTCCATGCAGACTTCTCACCAGGCTGCTAGAAAGATATTTCTCATATCTTTGAAAACCACTCTTTTAAATCAAGGGATTAAGTTACTGGGGCTGAGATAAAACCTTTGATCCCTCTTTTCTGTCCAAAAGTAGAAAGGCAGGTGAAGCAGAAGCTGGCACTGAGCTAATCTCAGGCTCTCCTGGTGCCATGTGTATTTCAAAGCGGAGGAGGAGAATACCAAACCTGAGCAGAGCAGCCAACGCACAGTGAGGGCTGGCGGCTGCATGATGTGGGACAACCTGGAAGATGAGAGCAACCACAGCACGAGCTATGCCGTCAGCAGTGGAGTCTGGCCATGGTGGGCAGAGCTGAGTCCACTGACAACACCAGGCAGGGCAAATGACAAGCCAGGCCTGGAGGAGAGGAGCTGGGGAGGTCTGGCATTTGCCCACATCACCCACAGAAGATATCGTGTTCATACTATTGTGTATGAAAGAGAAAAAGGTTCAAGGTTATTTGGACCAGTTGTTCCTCTTGCTCCAGAGAGGGTGATATCTGTTTGTGTTCTTGGAGGAAAGACTATCAGCAACAAAGGAAATTACTGAGCACTTAATGCTGCCCTTGTTCTGCTTTATTGGTAGAAGTACAAAGCACGAGGTAAAGCAGCACACAGTTGACACCAGACTGGGAGGCACTGCTCATGGAGCAAGGGCTGGAACATTATGTGAAGGAATAATGCATGAGTGGGGTAGAAATGGAAATTTATCTAACAGCAAAGTAAGAGCCTCCATGTTTCAGGATTATTCAAGGAAATTTCTTTGAGTTCATCAGCTGTGAATGACAGAGGAGGAGTAGGTCTTGGTTTTATTAGTCACAAGATGACAATGAGCTACTGAGATGTGTTGGCTGTGAAGAAAAAAAGTGACCACAAAATCTATTAAGCAACTCTCTCTCCTACAGAGAGCAAGACTTATTAATGGCATCACAGAAATCTTGGGAGAGATCTCACCCTGCTGCTTTATACCAGTCACTCTGAGTCAGGAAGGACGTGGCCAGCCTGGAGCAGAGGCAAAGGTGATGGCTGGGGGTGGTCACTCTCCTGTGAGGGAATACGCACAGGAGTAATTAGCTCAGCAAAAAGCTGTAGAGCTTATATGATTGTGCTTCATAAGAAATTCAGAAGAGTTAGCAGCAGGAAGGGAAAAGGACTATATAAGTTAAGCTAAAGAGCAGTTCTGGCACAAGAACAAGCTGTGTGAGAGCCTGTGGGGATCCCACCGTGCCAGCGAGGAAGCTGAAGGAAGTGAGAAATGCCATTAACCTTCTCAGCCGTCCTTGGCAGTAGGCTGAGCACGCTGGCTCAGTGGCAGGGGACTTGCTGGGCTTTAAAATGGGACTAGGATGTTAATGATATGTTCATTGGAAGAGAGAGCTCAGTTCTGGGTAGCTAGGGGCTTTGGGCTGGGGTAATTATCAGATAATACAAACTAATGTTTGATTTTCTAATAGATATAGCTATTCTGAGATGCTGATAGTGAAAAGGGTGAAACTCGGTTGGCCTGTGCTGAAGAGCGAGGTTATAAAGCTGAATTGGGAATTGCTAGTAAGGACAAAACTTCCTTGTCTGTCCCAAGGCACCTGTGCCTTGGGAATTGATGCTGGAAAGGGCAGGGGAAATGAGTATGTATGTTGAAGGCAATTCTTCACTCACACTTCTAAGTTTAGAGTTTCTATGGCCAAAGTAAAGCTCAGCTATTAGTACCTTCAGACATATATAGGCTTGAATTCTCTCATCTTTCCTGTCAGAAACTACCTGGCCAGATACTTCACTGCAGGAGCAGAAGCTTTGTTGAACAGTAGCACACCGAGGACAACACACACTCTGCAAATCTGTGTGCTATCTACAGCTGTGTACATTTCCAGCCTCCAGAAAAGCCCCCTTTCCTTCTTATGCTGGCAAAATCAATGAAAAAGACTTTATTAGTACCAAGTTGAGGTGTGTTTGTGGTGTGGAATCTTGCACCTGCCCAAGCCGTGGTGATTTGATGCTGTGAAATTGCTAAAAGGTGAACCCCAGTGTCCCTGTGCTCTTTTAGAGTGATACTGTAATACCTCTTGAATGTCTTCTTAACTGCTTTTGGAAGTGCACACAGCAGTATCTGCACTATCTGCACTCACAGAAGTTCCCTCCAGGCATGCACCACAGAATGAACACCAAATATATTAGTTTTTTCAAGCTCTCCACCATTACCCACACAATACTCTTCCAGATAAAAAGTGTGCTTATCCAACACAGTGTATAGCTCCCTTGTTGCTGCCAAAAGCCTCCAAGGCAGAAGGAAGCCTCTTCTCTTTCCCAGCAGCAGAGCCTCCACAGTGCAGTGCAAAGCTGGTTTTCAAAATCTCCTGTTTGCTGCAGCAGATGTGTTGTTAAGGTGTAAGGAACAAGCAGACAACTTTTCTCTATGTTAATGGAGAGTTTATTTTGCCTTTGACTAATCTAAGAAGGTGTAGGTCCTCAGACTTCATCTGCTGTTGCCCATGATGGCTGCACTATGGTACAAATGGCTTTGTGAGGGAAGTAGAGATCCCAAGTAGTAAATGCTACCTTAGGAAAAAACAAACAAATCAGATACTTCCTGGTAACTCTCTCTGTGTCCTGTCCTCCCCTCACCCCTTGCCACACATTTGTTATTACATCAGAAAACCAGAAGTTGAAGAACAAGGCCTAGTATAAAACTTCTCGGCACTAAATCACAGAAAGGCAGTAACTACCTTGGCATCCTTGGCCATCCTTGGCTGCCTTCTGAAATACTTGCTCTCATTTAACACTACTAGCCTGAATATAAGATGTCAGTATTAAATATTAGCTTGGTATGTTGACACGGAAGATGTCCTAACATAGGAAGACAGGGTGGGAGAGTGCCAGCAAGTCATCAAGGACAATCCGCCCTACAGAATGAGTATTAAAAACTGATGGAGAAGCATGAACCTGAAAGGGGTGGGGGAGGAAGGAGTTTGAAGAAACACTGATTGGGGTCAAGAAGATTTCCCTCCTAAAAGGAGTGAGACAGAGGAACATTAAACAGGTAATGACAAAGTAAATGGAGGAAAGCTACTGCACTGTACAGCTGCATGATAATCAGGAGAGGTTATACATGTATTCACTAGCTATTTGCACTGATCAGCCCAGGGACTTGGATCGTGATGGTATCTGAGCATACAACAATAAAAGGAGATTTCCCAGGTGATTGCAGGCATGATCCAAGGTGAACTACCTGCAGCTCTGTGGCCATGTTGTAATGTAATACTGCAGTACACCAGATAGAATACCCAGCAGTTCAAGGCATAGGACCCTGTCCACCTCCCTACCCTGGGAAACTGAGGGAAAGCATTTAAAGAGAATAATGATGTGAAAATCAGGGACTGTACAGCTCTTCTTCAGGACAAACAGATTCCATTGAGATCAGTGGGACCTAGTCATAAGGGGTCTGAATTAAAATCTTTTAAAATAAGTGGGAGTACCTTGTCCTTCTATTTGCTTCAGCAATGCTTTGTTCTGTATTTTTTTCTGAGTTAGGAAAACAGGATCTCTGCTACTTCAGGTCTAGAGAAAAGTGGTATTTATATTTCTGTTAGTGCTAAGAACTTCATCCCTCCTTCAGTGTAAAAAACACCCAATCTTGTAAGCTAGATTTTATATATAATACCTATTGGACTAGGCAGGACTAAGACAGACTTACTAATGCCATTGTAAAAGAGCTCTTCCAGTGTTTCAATATGAAATGAGGCTGCCTTTGAATATGTATCTGCTTCCTCTCATCTGCACCATCATACCACAGCAGAGCCTGGCAAATTTAATTACCACACAGCATACACAGAAGAGAAATTTGTTTGCCTCTTGCCCTGGGCTTTCACATGTTGTTCAGAAAGCTCCTGTGCACCAGCCTGGTCTGGGTGAGAGCTCTGCAAAGGCAGGCCAGCTGCCAGAAAAGCTGCTTCCAGCTCTGCTGCTCTCATTCTAGAGCTGTCAGCCCTCCTGTTCCAGGGGAGGAGAGCTGTTGGGGGCAGACAGAGCAGCACCACTCTGCTGCCCTGCTCTAATTACAGCACCATCCGACATACAGGCTGATAGGAACACCTTTATTAAAGCAGGGCTGCTGACGTTGGCTTTCCCTGCTCACATGCAGAGCTGCTCTGCTTTAAACCTGCATGTTTCTGAAGCACCAGCAGTGGCTTGCTGTGTCAATCACTGTTGCTGTTAGCAGTGCAGGTGGAAGGGTGGGAAAGAGCCTGAAGCTGATCCAGAAGAAGGCCTGCATTGATAGCGCTTTTCCTGTCTATGTGATGTGGGAATTGTCAGGATGCCAACAATTCTGCTCCTTCTGAACATCTTCTAGCAAAAGAGACTTCTGGTTTCTGTTCCAGTTGAAACGTTTCAAATGGGTTCTCTTGGTTCCACCTGAAAAATAGGCTTTAGATGAGAGCCTTTGGGCAACTGACTTTCTGGGCTAATTCATTACTTATTCTAATTTCATTACTAATCCTTGGGGCCCTGGTTCAGCAGCAGAAACCCCAGGAAGGTTCCCGTGGAATGTCATCTATAAAAGGGGGACTTGACAGGAAAATAGATTTCACCTTCAAATATCAAAATTAACAGAAGTTATTTTATTTCCTAGAAAGAGACTCTGTCTTTGTGGTGGTCAAGAAAAAGCAGTGCAGGAGTTAATAACTTATTAATTTTTAGCATACAAAAAAACCCTGCCCATTTCTGCCAAGAGTCACCACACTTCACACAGAAATCACAGCTGAAAATCAGAAAACCAAATTACTTTCCCATGTAGAGGTAATAAGTGCATTTCATGATGGGCAAAAAAAGCCTGTTAGGACATTTTTCGTTCTGGGAATTTGCAGGCTAAGGAATTAGCAGAGATATAAAATGAAGGCACTTGCATAGAGTCAGAAACTCAAGTTACTTTTACCAGTATGTCATGTGATGGACTCAGCAGCCACTTTACTGGGAGTGTTTTTTTCTTAACTGGGATAGATTCTCTACAGGTTAAAGCTGCTTTCACTGCTCCAGTTTTAGCAATTGGCTTGAAGGCTGAGTATTTTTTCAAAATGAGTTATTTGCATTTAGATGGTCCAGGATCAGTGCAGCTGCTTCAGTTTTGATGTCCAGTACAGCAGGCTGGGGCTGTGCAGGATGGTAGGGATGTACCACAGACTGCTCTGTGTCCTAAGCTTCCTTCTCCTTATACAGAAAGAAGTTAGTCAGGATTCCTTTTCTAACCTGGGACACACACGATTGATCAAATGAGCACCAAGACCTTGAAGGCTGTACAGGGCAGCATTCCCTCTCACCTGCGTTGAGCATAGGCCAGGGGGACTACAGTGTAGCTTGTTGCAGGCACATATTTAACTTGCAGTTAAATAATGATTATTAGTTGATTTGTTTCAGTGTCCTGGGAGTCTCTCAGACCAGGTGCTCAGACCTTTTGTAGACAGAACCCAAATAGATCTCTTCAGCCCAGGGCGATTAGCATGCCAGGCTACAGTCTCGCCAGCAAACCTAGAAGACAAATAATAGACTAAGAACCAAAACCTAATAGCCAGAAATAGCCTAATAGCCCTATAGAGTCCATGAAGCAAAGTACGTAGCCACAGCTATGGATGAGTGTCCATGTTTGCAGGATCAGGGTCTTCTTATTCCCCCTGTCTTTCAACTCCCTGGATTACTGGAAATCTGTATGTGTGTGGCGAGCTGCTTTTCCTGATACTGTTCAGATAAAAGCCCTCAGATGAGCCTGAGTACGGGAACTCAGTGGCTTCGAGTGAGCCCTGTGCAAACCCAGGGACTGTTTAGCTTTCTGGGAAGTGCTAGGATCTCTGTGCTTTGCCTGAGCACTGCTGATCACCTTCTTAGGAAGCAATGCTCTCCTTTAATTCCTGGCCTTCCCCAGGGAAACCATTGATCTAACTGGCAGCTCAAATTTATTAGATAGTCATCAGGTGTACGTTTGCAAAAGACAAAGGTATTTTTGATCAATTGCACCGGGAATTTTACCTGGAATTCAATACACATATGGTCTCTGAAGGCAAAGGTTTTCACTGAGTTTTATCCTGAAGTATAAATAGACTTTGACTATAATTGTTTTACTAATTTGCAGTCATGTCTTTTCTGTACATGGACAAGACTTCTATGTAAGGGTAGGTTATCAAGATCTGATTCTAGCAATGATTATGCTGATGGTTACTTTCCTGCTTACAGCATTTAGCCTTTTTTCTCTTCCCCCCTCAAAGGGATTTAATTCTAATAGAGACAATTTTGTACCGAAACAGGAACTATTCTATTATCTGCTGTTCACTTTTTAATGTTGTTAATTCTCTTCAGGCATATTTTTCTCTCTTTGGTTCATGCTTTAACACTTCATTCTGTAGTTTGCTTGCTGTTTTTTTCCATTCTTACTGCAAACTAGTATATTAATCTCTGAGTTGAAGAATGTAAATCCAACTTCCTGAAAGTAAAAAATGATTGATTTTATAGTCTATTTTATATTTAGAGCTAATAAACTCAGGGGATTGGAGAATGCTTTTCATTTCTTAAAATTTGGCTTTAAATTTTCTTTATTGATTTAGAGGTTTTATAAAGATTTACTCAATTCTCTGGAGCTCTTCACATCATATGCATTAAAATGTAGCCAAAAGTAAGTTACACACCCAAGTCAAAGGAGTGGGTGTGGTAACTACAGAGTGGAGGGCACATCTTGGGGAACAGCAGCATGGAAGAAGGTTTGAGGGTTCTAAGCAACATGAAAGGTAGGAGGAGCTCTCAGGGCCCGACCTTGGTGATGGGCACTGGGAACTGGCAGCTTGTGAGGAAAAAGGATTGTACCACTATATGGGGCATTTGGGCCACCATTACTGAATAGTACCTATAATTCTGCTGCTGATGCTTTAAAAAAGAAAACACAGGAAACAAACAGAAGTCCAGAACTGAAAACTACAAATGCAGGGACTGGATGAATATTTTGAAAGCTGGAGGAGATGCCTTGTAGAGTGAGAGACTTTGAGAACTCAGTCTGCTTAACTGAGGGAAAAGAAGACTGAGAAGTGACTTGGTATCACTGCAAAGTGTCTTCAATGAGGAGGAACACAAATTCAAAAGGCTTTAACCTAGCTGAGAAGGCAGGAGAAGGAATGAGGCTGATCGAACAAGGGAAGCCAAAGAAAGGCAAATCCAAAATCAGGCATGTTGCAGAAAAATAAATGTTCAAAGAAAGAGCTAAGGGGCATAGTTGATTGTTCCCCCTATCTTTGTGTCTTCAATATTGTCTAGAACATAAGGTTCAATTAAACATCTGTAATTTTTTGCAACAGAGTGTTATTAGGTAACAATTCTTGTTCTCTGACATACCAGAAGTTAGCCTACGAAATGCTTCCAGTGTTAAACTTCATGGTACTAGAAATAAAGTACTGCTTCAAGTGGAAGTCAGTCTCATAGAATTTGAGGTCTTTTTTGTAATGTCCTATTGGCTCAAGCAGCGATGACAGGCAAGTTTTTTTCTGCTTCTATGATTTTTCAGCTTTTCCATTTCTGAAATAGTGGATAAGTCACAAGTTTTGAGTTTTTTGCCTTACACATAATTTAAAACTTTGTGAATATGTTAATAGCCCATTATGTTTAAAAGCTTCTTTAACCATTACATTGAAGCTGGGTATATCAATGGTGGATTGGGATGGTACAGGCTTTGTGAGAAGTTTTCTCTGCTGTGATAATCCATGAACACAGCAAAAAGTTCATTCTAGCAGATATGTATTCCATGGTACTCCACAGGAGTTTGAAAACCTAGAGCAGAGAAAGATATTAGGTTGGACCCTTCTTGTTTATTCAATTAGTTTACTTTCATTTGCTTCATAAAGTTTAGCCCTGATAATTTTAGTGCAGATAAGTATTGCATCAGTTCAAGTGCTTCAATGAAGTGTTTCTTAATGGCTCAGATTTATCTCAGAAGATGTATGGAGGTGTTGGCAACTTGCTGAATGAACTGCTGCTGTTTTGTGTGCATGTGCAACTTCTGCTCATCACAGTAAGAGTCATGTACTGAGTATGAAGTAAAAGACAGCTGGTAAGAAACATTTGACTGAGGCAACAGGCAAAATACATGTTGGCCATTAGGGGTGGAGCTTGAATTTTATTATTAGGTCCCTATTTTTGTTTTATTGGGCAAGGGAAAAGTAGAAGGATATTATTCATTTTTTAACCTATTTTTTAACTTTTCAAAACATTCAAATGAATCATAGTTGAAATCTCGGAGACTCACGTTCTCTGTGTTTTGCTTCATCTTTATTTTTCTAGTCACGTGGAACTCTTGGTCCAAGGTTCCCAAGGGAACCATAGGCATATAAACATTTTTAAAACAAGTATGAAAATTGCACCTAAAAAACAAGTTGGGAATTTGAATATTCTAGATGCTAGTCATAGCTCTGATGGATTAGCAGAAGGACTGGAGAGGTTATTTAATGCTTCAGTAGTTCAATAACGCTAATTGCCCTGCCTGTAAAATGAGCATTTACCTCCCTCTCAGGCTGCTATTACAAATCAAGCTCAGGCCTCAACTGTACCCCCTCTTCCCCTTATAAAACTGCCACATTTGGTTAAATTTGCTGCATTTCATGATAAGGAGCAAAAGCAGCCACACTTTGTGGGATGAGTTTCAATGGCCAGTGGTACTTTATTAACTTCTCTTTGCCAAATACCAATTGCAGCCAGTTGCCCTCTTCTACTATATGGAGTTTCCTGGAGATACTGTACATATATGCAACATGTATGGAAGAAGCATGTGCGTGTATGAGCAATTGAAACCATATTGCTACTTTTTCTTAAAATGGCTTTCAGTTTGCCTGTTACAGTATCCTGGGTTGCATCAAAAGAAGTGTGGCCAGCTGGTCAAAGGAGCTCATTCTCCCCCTCTATTCTGCTGTTGTGGGACACCAGCTGGAGTATTGTGTCCAATTCTGGAGCCCCCAACACAGGAAGGACATGGAGCTGTTGGAGTGAGTCCAGAGGAGGGCCATGAACATGGCCAGAGAGCTGGAGCACCTCTCCTATGAAGACAGGCTGAGAGAGTTGGAGTTATTCAGCCTGGAGAAGGCTCTGGGGAGGCCTTATTGTGGCCTTTCAACATATAAGACATGGTGACTTTTTACCAAGGCGTGTAGGACAGGACAAAGGGCAGTGGTTTAAACTGGAAGAGAGTAGATTTAGGTTGGATATTAGGAAGAAATTCTTTCCTATGAGGGTGGTAAGTCACTGGCACAGGTTGTCCACAGAAGCTGTGGATGTCCCATCCCTGGAAGTGTTCAAGGTCAGGTTGGATCAGACCCTGAGCAATATGGCCTAAGTGGCAGGCGTCCCTGCTTGGAACTAAATTACGTTTAAGGTCCCTTCTTACCCAAATCATTCTATGATTCTCTGAAAAGTGACTTTTCCTCCATTCCAAGCAGACTACTTGCAGATTGTGCAGCCAGAGACACTGCTGACAAAAACTAAGCCACCATCCACCAAAGAAAGAGCAATGACAAACATACCTGGCCCACTTTCAGTGAATTGCAAAAAAGTGAACTTGAATTTATTTCTCTCTTGTTCACTGGAATTACATGGGTTTTTGTTGCACAATCAGTACTGATAGATGTTACTGAGGCTTGAAGCTTTTTATTTTATTCAGAGGCTGTTCTTAGCTTTAGGAAGAAAATGCCTGGTGAATGACACAGTCTGGGCTGTTCAAAGAGTGCTTGGGGATGAGTGGTCCCTCTGGCCACCTCACCGGTGGGTGTGGTGGTGGCACCCACATGGCAGCCTCTGCTTCTCAAGCTGATCATAGAATCCCAGGTTGGAAGGGGCCTCAAGAATCATCTGGTCCAACCTTTCCAGGCAGGAACACAGTTTAGATGCGATGGTCCAGCACCTTATCAAGCTGAGTTTTAAAAGTGTGCCCCAGCCTTGCTTTCCTATATGGCATTTTTCTATCCTGTGCAAGCTGCTGGGACACTTAAAATAGCAAATATGAGCTTCTGAAAGGAAGAAAACACTAAGGAGAATGTTATTTCCACAGTTAACAAACATGAGCTTCTTGTAACGTGTTCCACCCCCCCCCTCTCCTCCGCATCCACGTCCGTATGCACACAGAAAAAGAGAAAGCTGAAAGAAAAAAAAAAAAACCACAACAAAAAAAGCACCATTCAGACCACCAAAACCATCTGCACGTGTGCATACATGTGTGCATACATGTGTGCATACCCATCATTTGTGTACCATTACACACTTGGAGGAAGGATTTTAAGAAATGCACAGGCCCTGCAGTGAATGCCTGCAAAGCATTTGCTGTGCCTAGTTTTCATTTAGTGCCTGCTTTTGGGTTTGTGACTGCAGCCAGCCAAGGCCACTACCCTCTTGCCACACTGTCCTCATAGCCAGCTCAGAAACAAGATACAGATCACAACTGACACTGCACTCACACTGCAAGCTGATCTCCTTCAGGGGAGACTCACAAATCCTATTTTAATTATTCTCCCCTTTTCAGTTTTCAGGAAATGTGGAAGGAAGGTCTGCAGGATGAGGCTGGTGTCTTCTCCATGCTGTGGGACATCCTCATGTATTAGGCAAGCTAGCTTTGCACTGCATAGCTTTGTCATTTAGAACAGCTTGTTGTATTAACTGAGCTTTGGAGTTTACACTTCCTCAAAAAATATTTTGGAAGTGAATGAGGAAAGTAAGGAAGAGAGAAAGGGGAAAAAATAAAATCAAGCCATAGTAACTTGATATAGGTATTTATTGATGGTCCTGTTGTCAAAAAAAAAATAAAGGCAGAAAACACTACCATTTGGTATGAAAAACATCCAAGTAAGTAATAGAACTCACAGAAAATGGCAACTATTAAGGGCTTAATGTAGAAAATAGACTACAACATTTTTCCTGCATAAGCAGCTCTCAAAATTATCCTAGAAGGCCTTTAAAACTTATTTTCTATATGAACATGTGACCCCTGCTGCTTATGTGAAATGCACAGGGTTAAGAAAACCTCATTAATGAGCCAAGATGCTTTATTAGCTGCAAAGTGAAATAATTCAAGTTAACTTTGGGCATTGCTGTAAATAAAACAGATGCACTGAAAATCAGGAATATTTTCACTATTAGATTTCAGGAAAAGTGTTTCCCATTTATGCCAATTCAGAGGAGAGCTCTAGTTTTTTCTAATTGCAAATTTTCAATATCCAGTTTATGTTATTATTTTACATGACAAAACCAACGTGAGCTCCTGGAAAGGATAAGCACTGCTTATTTGCAGCACCTCAGTGCTTACTGCTTTCTCTCTGTGCTTCATTGCTGCATAGCAGCTTCCATGCACTCAGGAATGAGTGTTTTGCTGGAAAAGCAGGAGGTAGTCCTTTAACCAGTCACTTTTTCAGAAGCCAAATAATATTTTTTAAAAATTATGCAAACATTTGTTTTTGCTGAGTTTCAATCAAAACAGCATTCCTTCTTCAGCACGGTTACCTCAGTGAGTTTAGATGGCAGTAACTCCACAAAAATAGAAGTTTCAGAATAGCATATACAGGTCATAAGAAACTCAGGTAAACATTATCTTCCTGTACATGCTCAGAAGCTATAGGGAGGATTTTTAAAAGTACATCGACCAATAAGGCCAAAAAAAAATTGCTATTGATTTCCAATGGGATTTACACCTGTAGGTCATTTAGAGAGAGATTTTCAAGATGTATTTAAGTAGGTAAACACCTAACAGGACTGAGAGAAACAAGGAGGTTATACTCTCAAGGGCTCTTCAGCATTTGCAGTGGCCAGCATCTAAATGTCCTGCCATCTAGTCCAATCCCCAGTGCAAGCAACATAGTCAGGGCACTCGTGTAAGGGAGCCCCACAGGCTGAAGAGCAAGGGGCAAAGTAAGCAGAGGAAATGAAGCACCCACAAGGTGCCTGCTCCATCCTCATTGTTGTCCATACCCATTTTTTTTCATAGAGACATTAAGGACAATTGCAAAAAAGGAAAAATATTTACTTTTAAAAATCTCTTTAGGGAAACATGATTTCCTTAAAATATTCTCCTTGCAAGTGTACACTCCTACTGTCTTCAGTACAGCTGATTTATGTCACAACTTGTGTAAAATGGTACTTCATGTCAGTTGAAACATACATTAAACACACCTATAAAACTGACTGTTTTAAATGTGCTTCTGTCATCTGTCCAACAATGTTTATGGAAGAAAAATACTCTTTCCAGTGCTGTATTGGAGGCTGGGTATAAATTCCACTGTGTTTAAAATGTGACAGGACTAAGATTTGAAAACAGAAGGTGAACCCATTTCCTAACACAAAGCTCCTAAAGTGTACCCTCCCATCTCTTCTAAGTCTTCAGACTGCAAAACCTTCAAACATGAATGTATTCATATCCAATTTTTATTCAGTTTAATCATATCAATGACACTTGATGTTTCAAAAAATTAACATCTTATTCAGAGAAAAAGACTTGGTCACAAGAAAGTCTTCGTTTGCTGAAAACAAAAGGATGAAAAAATGTCCAGACTTAACACAAGATATCTCCCTTTTTCATCTCCTTTGACATTATGCAACTAAAGAATACAAAACATTTTGTTCCATTTTAATGTTGGCAAAATTAAGCACCTTTTGGCAAATCAAAAATTTGACACAACTTTCTAGATGAAATGACTCCTTTCTACAGTTGTTTTTTGCATCATGCAGTACAAATCAGGATTACTCAACCAAAAGCTTGCATTTCCCTAAATATTTTCAGTGGAGAAATAAGTACCAATACAACCAGAGAATGCAATAAACACCGCGGTAACACTTGCTTTCCTAGTTTATGTTTTTGGGGCAGCCAAGTAAGTCTGTTTTGCATTCTTCTTGAGGTTAGTGACATGGTTCCCAGCCTGCCCTCAGCTGCACAGAGCAATTTCTCTCTCACCCAGGGTGGTTCCTCCTGGGAGGCTCCAGTTCTCAACTTTAGGCTCAAGCCTACATTGAGACTTCCAGAAAGCTCAACTTCAGCCTTTGCTTAGAAATCCAGTGTAGAGTCCAACCTGTAGCCAGACTAAAAAGTTTAGCCTACACCTACTAATTACTTGAGCCAGTGGAAAAAGCTACATATAAGTTATTGTATTTAAAATATTATTTACTTATTAATGATTTCCAGAAGTCTTCTTCCTTCCATCTTCTTTCATAATTTGGGTTATGAGTATAAAATAAGATGCATAACATTTCAGTAGGGAAGTCTTGAAAGCATAACCACATTTATGGTTTTCATTTCAGATTAACAATTCAGCACGGTTTTAGGGAGAGAAAAAAAGAACACTGTTTGGACTCTAATAAAAACCAAGGTTGGGGTTTTCAAAATAAGGCATAAGCCTTATCAGTTTACCCAATCCAGGATCTGGAGTTGCTCTGCTATATCTTCTAAATGAAACTGTCAGTATTAATTATCATTAAATACCATAATAGAAAAACAAGGCACAAAGGGACTACATGGTCCCTCTCACTGTTTCAAGGCAGGATTAATCATACCTATGGGCTCATATGCACCACATTTGAAGGAAGAGCCCCTTCCTCTCTGAAACGATCTCTATGTACTTGAAAACTGTGATCATACCTGTTCATCCCACTCCCAAATTTTTCTTTCTTAATCTGGGTAATTTACAAATAAACAACTTCAATAAATGTCATGCTCTTTTCTAAGGAGAACATGTTATGCTCCTCTGGAAGTTCTCCAAGTGTGCCACATTGCTTTTCAAGTATAATACCCAAAACCAGCCACAGTGCTCCAGCTGTGGCTTGATCAATAATGGGCGGGGAAAGGATCTCTCCCTGTGTCTTGCAATCTGTATTTCTCTCTGTATCTCCCACTCTTATGAGATTTAGGGGGAGTGTTGGCAACAGTTATGATTTATGTTTAGTGTACTCTCAAGACACTTTCCTGAAAAAATGCTACCTCACCATTTATTTTTCATCCTCTGTTGGGGAGGAATAATCAACCAACGAATGTATTGCATCTTATTTATCTTTATTAAATCTCACCCAGTATTTTTAATCCATTTTCCACATCTTTTAAATTCTAAATATCCTTTGTGTGCACTTGCAGTCCCTCCCACCTAGAGCCATCTTCACCTTTAATTCCCACTTCTAGAGGCCAAATGGATCAACATTAAAACAGCTGAGATGTCTTAGACGTTTCACCCCAGTAAAAGGCCTTTGTCAGTGTCAGAGGAGGTAAGGTGCCCTGATACCTCCATGAGGAGGATGTTACTTGTTCCTTTGTAATTCCCTCCCCATTACCTACCATTTTATGTGTTCTTTCTAGGAACTGGCATCAGGCTGGGCAATCCACAGCTACTACAATCCTTTGCTTTTCCCATTTTTTTGCTGAGAGCGCTACTCCCTTTTCCAGAACTTTATCTACCTTCAGAAATATACAGCATGTTCTAACACAATTTTAGTAAGTTTTAAAATATTCTAGGCCCAGCTGATTTCAAAATATCTTATTTAGGTTAAGAGCACTTAGTTATCCCTACTCTTGGAAGGGATCAGTGCTTCAACTAATAAACACTTTTACAGCACATTTTGAAGTTATGCAAAAGCTACACATTAGTAATGAAATTCAATGTTTGACTTCTGTAAGCATACACCATATTTCCAAAAGTACATAAAATACTGGTGGGACTCTAGGCTTTCATACTTTTTTTTTTAACATATTCTACAGCTTATTAGGGCACAACATACGATTGTTCAACAGCATTCCTAAATTTTCATCAGACCTTCCTTGCAACAATTAAGCTTCAGAATTAGCTGAACACTGAAAGCAGAAACTCAGTTGTTCAATGCCAAATCTATAGGCTATTGATGAGGGAAGAGAGATTTGTTACTTCATAGCTTGTCCTCCCCCCATATTTATTGATCAGCATCTAACTGCTGTATTATCACTCAGATTTCTTGCTTTGTGAAATGACTGGTGCCTGCAGCAGTTCTATCAATGCCTTTTTTTTTTCTAGCCATGAGAGAAAGAGATGAGGGATGCTAACAAGAGTCAAAGATAACATCAGAATTCAAGCTTGATTTAAGTTTGTAAAGCTTTTACCCACTTATTAGGGTAAAGAGACAACTGTATCACACGTTTGTGATGACCCTTGCTACTGCCTTGTTAGATGTCTGCTCCAAACACCTCCCTGCGGGTGATCCCCTCGCCAGCAACCCCAGGGCAGTGGTTAAAGTCTGAGGAAGCTGCAGCTGAAGGATGCTCCAGGTCCAGAGAACGGCCACAGCAGAGACAAGAGGAAAACGTGAGTATTAAGCAGTGCCATCTAGTGTAGTGCAGGCACTCGCAGGGAAGGGAGCTGCCCTCCAGGCGTTGTGTAGCCTTTAACTATTGGACAACCACAGGACTAAACCCATACACACCATAAAAGTGTTTTGGAAGCAAAGATACCAGAGTAGTTTTGTGCCTTTTAGGTTCCACCCGATTTAAACCTTGGTGTAAGTCAGATTTTCTTGGACCTTTGCCTGAACTACAAAGAGAGGAAAATGTCTGCATAAGCCTCTCTGTAGATTTGAGCATTCATACTGCCAGATGAAGAGACCCATTTGAGCACTGCAAATGACAGATGGTAAGAACTTGGTTGGAGGGAGCCTCCAAACCAATTCGTGCACAGCACCTGGTACTGCAAGGTTTTGAAGGAAGATCTAGCAAGATTTGAAGCCCCTGATGGTACAGATGCGTTCACTGTTGAATTAGAAGAGCTCCTACAAAGGAGGTTAATACATTTCCTAGTTTTGGGCATTGCCCATCTTATACAGAGCTCTACACTGCACAGTGGTAAAATCTCCACATTGTTTCATAGAGTTTACAGTTGCAACATAGTTCAAGGACAAAAATACAGTTAACATTCTCCATGAAATCACAGCAACTACTGTTAAAAGACAACAGACGCACACCACAATTGAGTATCTCACATAGGTAAGTAAGGACTGACATAGTAAACCTTTAAAGCAGCTGAACATCTTCCACTCAGCAAGCTTCTTCTCAGCTTTTTGTTTCCCTCAGGCAGGCTGGCAGAGCAGCTGAACTAAATACAGGTAGTGTTTTCCTAGGCTCTTCCTAAAGAGATTAAATCAATCACAAGCAAAACTCAAAATCAGATAAAATAGGTAAGCCAGAGTTTACCACCTGACTTCTTCCAGCTCTCTACCATCATCTAGACAACAGGCAGATCACCTACTTTTGCATAATAGAGCCTTCCCTTAACATGACCCTCCATTCTTAGTTATCAGGCCCCCTCCCTTAAGTAAGCTGCTTGTTAGCCTTATCAGCTGGGAGACAGCTGATTAGTTACAGGTAGAGGCTAAACCCATCATCTGAAAGCCCCATCTCACAGGTGACTTGATGAATTCTATATTTTTTAAATGTTTGGAAAATGCCCATCTTCCAAAGTACATACTTGAAGAATTACAGGTTACTAAGAAACCAGGTGAATTTATGTGACCTGTGTTGTATAGAACAATTGGTTAGATGAGACACTGGCTTCTTCCTTCTTAAAAACTATGCATGTATTTTGGTTTGAGCAGTACAAGAAATGTTTCAACTTGTGCCTGAGTTGTAAAACTACGTGCTCAACTATGTGAGGGCATTATTGTCAAAAGAAAATGTCTCTTTAAAGGAATTATTTTCTTTGAAAATTGTTATCTACAGAAATGGGCAAATTAAAGCTTTTGAAGTTTTCAATGCACAGTTTGGGCTTCTGAAGTAATCACCTCTGCAGATAAATACACATGTATATGTCTGTTGCTATTCACAAATCAAATATTTGGAAGTGTACTGCAAAGTAGAAAAAAGTGTGGTTGTGATACCCAAGGTAGGACAAGGGGAAGGGAAGGGTGAAGCATGTTATGGCTGATGCTCCCCACCTGTTTCTTCACCCCTTGCAAAGTGAGGAACAACAGGAGAGGTTTCTTCTTGCTCCTCTGCTCTTCTTCTCTGCTGTCCCGTGTCTTTGCAGATTTGCTTGGTCTCCAGAGAGCGTGATCTCTGGCCTTGGGACAGGACAGTCTTCAGAAAGGGAGCATCTGGTGCCTGTGTGCTCTGCAGCAGGTTTTCCAGCAGGTCATGGGTGGCGGTGTGGGACATGCCTCCCTCTCCCCTCAGAGAAGGTGCATCCCTCTCTGCCTCATTCAGATGGGCAGCTGCAGGGGAGAAAGCAACCATGGGGCTCTCCAGCACCAGGCTCATAACACCAGTCTCTGGCTGAGGCTGGCAGCAATGATACAATACCCCAGAAGAAAGTGTCTCGACTTCTTGCTGCCCACTCATTAAAATCTTCCTCCTTTACAGCAAGATCTTTGAAAAGCACGTGCCAATACTCTTGGCAATATGCCATTTTTTAAGAAATCAGGAAAAGATGTCACATATTATGCCATCATGCCCTATCAAAAATGTAATGATGAGCAAAGAGGGCCAGTTATCCCACAGTGGGCTCTTAGAAGTTGCTGCTAAGAGCAGGTAGCATTGGCCATCCTGATGCCTCAGGGACTGCCTGCCTTTAGATTTGGTCCTGTGCATAGTCTCAAGCTGCAAGCTAAATGTGGTGATGATTTTTACATTTTATGGCTGTGTAATTTCAAAATGCTTTCAGAGAGCCTGTGTAAAGCAGCCAGGCATAGCATTCCCCTGAGAAATTTAACTGTACGGTAAGTGATTTTTACCCATATTTGCTAGCAGCAATCCAGTTCCCAAAGCAGGTAGGATGGTGGGGGTGGAGGTCTCAGAATAGACAAATCCTTTATGCCCAGTACACCTCTCACATGGTATCAATAAACCTGAAGTGTAGGTTTGTCTAGCAAGAGTGATTCACACTAGAAACTGGAGCAAGCTTCTGGAGTGGTGTAGGGGGGTGGGGGAGAGGGATTGGTTGCAAAATTCCCATGTAAGAAACTGTTTTTAAATTTAATTATGGCATTTAAGTGTTACTAGTGCCAGAGTCCAACCTAGCAGGTATATGTCCCTATTGACCAGCATCAATGGGTTTTTTCCACTAACTGAAATGTTCTGAGTGAGTTTATCTTGAATGTCCAGAGTGCATTCACCATAAAAGGCAGGAACTACACCAACAGCATCCTGATCTAGACTCACTCTTTAATCACCTAATTGGCCCTATACTGCAAAGAGATGAGGTTCTGAGTGCTTCTTTATTCTCCCCAAGTTGCTGTTACCTGTTAAATTGCACTGCAGATAGCAGCAATTTTCCCTCCTTCTCCATCATCCTCCAAAAATCTCTAATGCTTCACAATGCATCGCCACTTATTGCTCATTTTGCCACCCAAACACTCCCATAGAGCTGACTGACTAATCTCTGCTGTTAATGCACATCAGCAGCAGTCAGATCGCTCATGTCTGAATCATTCGTACCCTATGCAAGCTGAGATTTCTTCAGGTGTTTAGCATGCTAGTCCAAGTGTTGCTCAACATGGCAGTCACTTAGTGAGTGATTGCTTTGGTCTTCAGAAGGGAAAGTGGGAGAGGGGAGTATTTGTATTTTCTGTTACAGTATTGCTGCCACCTAACTTGAACAGGGAAAAAAAAAAGTGTTACCCAGTGTCCAACTCTTTTCTTCTCTTATTTTTTGTTTGTTCAAAATTAAAGATAGTTTAAAAAAAAACTTATCTCCATTATAACTTTATATAAAGTTAGGAAAAGTGATTATCTGTTGTTTTTTTCTTCAGAAAGAAATGGTGCATGATTACTGCAAATAGATTCAGCTTGATCATTGACAAAATTCATAAAAGGTTATCTTCTGTGAAGTAAGTAACTGACATCAATAGTTCAACCTGCAGATTATTCTTCTCACTGTATTTTTTGCTGCTACTTCTACCCATTTGAATTTCCAGATCTAATGTGAAGGGAGAGGACATTATTTTTATAAGGAAAAAAAATTATAAAAAATCAAACAATTGTTTTTTTCACCTTTGCTTTAAAGTGCATGTTTTAATGTGTACAATCATTGCTTTTGTTTTATTTCTCAGCTCAAGTTCTCTGTGCTGTCTGTTCCATTAACAGTACTATTAACAATACTGTTTATGCAGAAAGAGCAGCAGCACTGTAGCCACAGCAGTTCAAAGATGCAAAGTTTTCAAGGAAAAGTAACTAACCTCTTTGATTAGAACAATCATTATATATTTTTTCCCCAGCTGTAATAAAAGCTTCCTGCCCCTGTCCTGACTCTTTCATATAGCAATGTATGTTGTAATGGCTTCAGATGAACTATACCAAACTGCCCAGAGCTACACTTTGAAGTAATGTTTATTTACAGTTCTCTATATAGTTGGTCTCCATGACTTACCATCAAAATCCTGAAAGAGTTCTCCTTTTCCTTGTGAGCAGTAATTTTCTAGGTCAAGTAACATTTGCATTGAGCACTGCTCAGAGACAGGCACTCTGCTGGATTTAGACAGTACAGTTTGATGCAGTGTCTGGGAAGACCTTGGACAAGTATTGAAACAAAACATTCTCTGCCTATTTTAAAGTGGAATTTTTTTTTTTTTTTTTACATACACCTCAATAAAAGCTGATTGGGAATAGAGAGGTCCTGGCAGAGAGTTCCAACAGTGTTTTATTTTACATTTAGTTCTGCAACAAAATCCATGGAGAACTATTAATTGACATTTTTTGGTATTTTCAGTGTGGCAAATGCAGCATCACTTTCGCTCATCCAGAGGTATTCACTGAAATCAAAGTCAAGTCGCCCAGTGGCTTCAGCAGCAGCAGGACCTCATTCTTCAGATTGCGTTTGGGATGTACAACAAGGATGGACAAGGAGTGGGGCATCCTGCTTCTCCTGGCAGCTCCGTGATGAACTATAACCCACACACCTTTCGGAAACCAACACTGTCAATTAGGTGTCAGCTCCTCGAGTAGTGCAGGAACGGTGGGGTGAAATGCAGTGCTCTGTGCTGGAGGTACTCGGGCTACGTGATGGTTAGGAGTTCTACAGCCTTAAAACATTTGAATCCGTATGCCAGACAGAATGTCCCACCTGAGCAGCAAGCATGTAGCTTCACTGTACATTCCCAAGCAAACGTAAATAAAGAGAAAAATGTTTGAATCATACTTTCTAGTTACAGTAGGGGAATACAGGACATACATAGCTGTGCACGAGCTATTTGGTAAAAGTTTATAGATCATAAAGCTGGAAAGACCATTTGTGATCATCTATTCTTTTTTCTGTGTTACACGTTACAGGGCTTTCTTGAATTAACTCCTGTAGCAACTGGAGCTTTCTCTGAGAAAATCAATTTCAACTTCAAAATGTCTAGTCATGGAGAATCCATTACAATCCTTGGTATATTATTCCAATCACTAATTACCCTCCATGTTAAAATGTGTCTAGTTTCAAATTTCACTGGTACTATCAGACTTTTTTCCACTTGACTGAGATGCTATAAATTATCAAAATTCTACTCTTCTATTCCAATTCTACAGAGTAATGGAAAGTTTATAAATGATAACCAATTTTCCTCTTAACCTTGTCTTTGTCAAGCTAAGTAGATTGATCTACTCAAGTCTCTTGTTGAATGACACCCCTTCCCCTCTTGCAGCCCTTCTCTGAAGCCCCCTCTGTTAGTTGATGATGGACCCCAAAAGTGAACACTACTTCAGTCACCACTGCACCCCTGCTGACAGAGGCCACACAGCTTCACCCTGAGAAATACTGCAGCAGGTACAAGGCACTGACCCTTTGACTCACATCACATTTAGCAGAATATTCAACATTACTCTTAATTTTGTTGTTGGCTTTTGGTGGTGGTGGTGGGGGGTGTTTGGGGGGTGGGAGAGCCTTTATACATATGGAAAAGATCCAATACTATAAATGTATATACTGAGCCCTCAAGTGACCCTGGAGATTCTAAGCACAATTATGCTCAGTCTGAAATGGGGTTGATCTGGCAGGAGTTATGTGTAATGAAGAAATGGATTTCTCTGCAGAAGGGGCACATGTCAACTGCTTCTCTAGATACACTAAACTGTGCCTCAAACGTGCAGACCAAACACAGCCTCCTTAATAGACTACTTTTCATGTGTTCTCCAAGATCTGTGATCTTGGTTTCCCAGACAGAATTTAAGATATTGGGATTTTTCTACAACAGTTCACACAGCCTTTTTAGATGCAATTCTTTCCCTCTTTGGAAATGGCACCCAGCATGGCCAGGACAACTAGCAATACCAGGGAGTTACAGGCAGAGAGATATCTGGAAAGGGCTTTTACTTTTAGTTGTCCTTTAGGATATATTTCCTGCTTGTTCTTTAAAACTGACTAATGAGAGAACTTCTCGTGTTCTATCTGCGCTTTGGGATGGTTTTGAGAACAGGAGTGATAGAGTTTTCCTTCAACACACCACATTTATTTCCTGCAGTATGCTAGCAAACCTGCTGTCTGTTTTCTAGGGATACTGCACCTGAAAATGGATTTATTGTATTTTAATTCATTCTCAGAGGCTGTAGAAAGTGATGGGCTAGGGGATCACCTCTTTCTTGAACCCAGATTTGTAAATAAAAATGGTAGAAAAAAGCAAGATGAATAATTGGGCCAGCCTGTAGGACCTAATGTATGATGGACAAACTTTGGTCTAGCTTGTTCTTTTTCTGATTCCTCTGATTAATTAGCAAAATGAATGCACAAAATAGAAAGTCACTCATAGGCCAACAGGTAGGTTTTTTTGCCCAGGCTAAATACAGCAACAGAGTGGGTGGTTACAGAGCAGGGAGTCTTGCAACTTTGGAGGCAAAGGCTGAAATGGCCTTTTCCTCCCCATCAGACGGAGAAGCACAATGGCAGTACTTGATCTTACAGAGACAGTATACATATACCTTTAAATACAAACAAACAAACAAAAACAAAACAAAAGGACAGGAGAAACAGTAGAATAGCTTCCTAAGCTACCCTGCCCCTGGCCATGCACACCTCTTCCTCCCTGACCTCTGGCAGAACTAAGAGTAGTGAAGGCAAGGTGCTTCTTTTGAAGTTGAGTGTGTTACGTGATGAGTAAAATTACCCTACTGAGTCATAATTTCTCTAGCATGTAGTATCTGTATAACAAGTTGGCCAGAATTTCAACACTGCATATGGCTTTTTCACACATGAACACATTTTTTATCACATATTTGTTTGAATGGGGATTTCACTTTCAGAAAACAAAGTACACCTCTGGTTCAAAAACTGGCTGTGGGAAATACAAAGAGCTCTGGTTTTACTTTCTTTCGTAAGAACCATTAAGCACAGTTGGACTGGAAATGTATGAAAATATATAGAGCTTAACATTGCCAAATTCAGTATGTGCTAAACAGTGAGGACTTTGCTAAGGCAGCATTGTTCTCTCCAGGCTAGTGGTCATAAATACATTCATGCAACCCTTCACATTTCAGGCATGCTGCTGTTACTAGCCAGGCTCTTTACTAAACATATTTTTTTCTGTTTCAGAGCCTTGAAGAATTAGCCAATGGGCTGTTTTTTTTATTTGGTTTTGTTTGTTTGTTTGTTTTGTTGTTTGCTTTTTTTTTCAGGTGGTCTTTTCCTTTTGGGAAGAGATAAATCAAAATTAAATAAGTGAGCATGCTGGTTCGGGTGAATCACTCAGGCTCTAGGAGCAATGGACAAGCCTCAGAGATACCATGGAGACTTACAAGCATCCAAAACAGAAGGCACCAGCACCATTTTTGCTAGAGCCACTTTTGCATTGCTTTATATATTATTATACAATAGTTTGGTTGGAAAAGACCTTTAAGATCCAACTGTTCCCCTGGTACAGCCAAGCCCACCACTAAACCATGTCCCTAAGCACCAGATATGCTACAGAGGAGTGATTAAATGGTTGAGGACAACAGGTGGAGAAATGCCACTGCTTAAGATAAGTCCTTCCTGAAACAAAACAGACATTTTTTTGCTGTCTCATGCTCCATCTCTGCCTCTCTTTCGATATCCCAGCTCACAATGAGGAGTTTTATCAAAGGGTAGAGTGGTCACGGTGATGTCTGGCTCCATCTGCACTGTTGTGCAGCTCTTGATTGTGGATTTTGTTCAGGGTAACACAAATACGGGATTCAGGCAACACACAGGTGCACTGAGGAATGAATAAACCTAGTTCTAACAGCAAATAACCAGCAAGGTCTTGATTTAGATAAATGCCATGATTCTGGCAGATCTCTAGAGACAGAGTACAGAGGGGCAGTCCTGGGCTCATACCTCGTTTAATTCCTGAGTGCTGTCATCTTTCACACTTTGTGCCCCCTTGCTGTACTGCTTGTGATAGGGCACAGCTAGTTAGAAACCAAGAGTGCCCCAATTATTTCCTTGCTGTTGTGAACTACTGTGGATTTTTGTCTCTTTCTGTAGGCTTCCAGAAGACCTAAAGGGTTGGGAGAATGAGTGAAATATGGAATAAGTGTTTTGCAAGCCATCCTTGACTAAATGTTACAAGGTACTTACAGTAGGTGGGACCTCTGAGGAGGTCCTTTCCAGACCTGTATTCCTAAGCTGGAAGATACGTAGGACACAATGACAACTATGTTCAGCTCCCCATCCTGGGCACTTCCTACATGTACTGCATCGAAATACTCCACCTAACTGATCTGTGGCAGTGTCCTGCTGCCCTACAGGTGGCAGTGACCATCCTTGGGCAGGGGTCCTCTCCTCGCTCCTGAGGAATGAGGGATAAACAAGCCAGGCAGAGCACAGAGAAAGTAGCAGACCAATGAACAAATAAACCCAAGCAACCAGGAGAACCCTCTAAACCAAACCAAAACCACTTACTGATTTACTTGCCATAAATTGATGGATATCTGCATCCCACTTCTATTTATAAATCCCCAGTTGTTCCGAGAAATTTTTACTTCATCAGTTTGGCTGTTCGTGTTTACTTTTTAAAAATCAATGATCTTTCTTCTGCTATTGTTTGGAATGAGGTTACACTGCATAAAAGTTATCCAGCATTTTAACAGGAACAGAAGGACTGGTGGGAAGGGGTGTGCAATAGATAAGCTGCATTGGTGAGTGGGGAAAAGCCAAACCAGGGCAGAGATTATTTATACTGTTCTGCTGCCTAAAGTTGATGCTAAGAGCACTGACTTGGTGCTTTGAAGATAACTTTATTCAGGACATGGAAACAGCCCATGGATGTTTTCAAGTCAAAAGCTACCAGTAATGACAGTTTCTGAAAGGGCACTTTTTTGATGACCATCCTGGGACCCACACATATAACCGCAAAATAAGAATGGTATTTTCATTTAAAGAGCATGCCTAGTTTATATTAGATCTACAGTGGCAGCAATTTGGGAAGTACTTTGATCAAATTTTGCCTGTGAAGTAAGATCAATTAGATTAAGGAGCTGAAACCCATAAAATAATGAAGGAGTCAGTATTTGCAATGAGAGGTGACACTCCTTTCTTCTCTTTTGGCCTTTAGTTAGCAATCTCTAATGTTGTGAAATGGTAGGAGGACTTTGTGCTGCTGAAGCAAAGTAAAATTTGGGTGACATTTTATACAGTGAAGGGATTAATGTTGTATTTTGCCACATAGTTCCAAGTGAGTAATTCTCCTCCTCTTTCTCCACAGTTTTCTCCTGCTGTAAGGTGGTTGACCACACTCCACTCCATGGTTGGCTTTCTATAGTCATGCCTAACAGGATGGTCATGGAGCCATATCTGGACCTTTATGCCAACATTTCCAAATATCACATCTTCCTCCATAGCAATAAAGTTGAGAATAGTAACAGGGATAGGCTGCTAGCATCTTCAGCACTGCCTTATTAGTCCTGGCTTGGATTAGACAGTAACACTGCGTGATACTCCAGTAGCTGGTTTATATTAGTGTTGCTCTAGATGAGAAAGATACATTCCCTGTAGAAAGACTAAAAAATCTTACATGCAAAAAAAATAAAATCCTTTGTGTACATCTTCTCCTTTAGGATAAAAGCAGGCAAAATTGAAGGTAAAGCATCATTGTGACATCAAAAAACACTTGATGCCCATATAGAAATCTTAACACATTTGAAACATTATTTTTTCCCCCTACTGTATGTCATATATTTGCTCCCTTTCCCTTCCTTTATTACTAAGAAAATGAGGACATTTGCATGAAAACAAGAGCTTAGATTCTAAAAAGTCTGTCTATTCTTGCTTATGTTTTCCTTCTCTGAAGGGATCACAGCCCTCTGTAGAGGGTACAGTAATTGCTTCCAACACAATGAGCTGTGATGAATAAGAAGCTGGAACTTTTAAAGAAAGATTTTGTTTTCATGCAAATATTCTCAGTAATAAAGCACAGAGTAAAAGAAATATGTTTTGCAGAACTGCTACTTAAAGCAAAGCAGATTTGTAGAACAAAGCCGAGTTGGACTTTTACTAACAGCAGCAAGGGAAAGTGAGTTTGAGTATTTTCCGTAGCAGATTCCAAATGTCTCCAAACAAGATCATTAAAAGGCAAAAATGGGACATATCTCAATATTACGCTCATCGGCATCATCAACATCACTCTATGTGAAAAGATTCTAACCATAATTATGGCAGTGTTCTCCTGGTTCTTTTTGAGCCCAGGAACATACAGCCTCTTTCCTCCAAAGACTGAGGCATCTAGTATGTTCTTATAATCCATCTCCAAGTCATTGCCTTGGTTTTTTCCCCTCTTAATTTTCCAAACTCAGCAGTAACTGACCAAAACCTATTGAAAAAAATAGAGAATAATATTGGAAATGGAAACAAGTGAGAATTTGTAGGAATTAATTGTATTAAACAATAATGAATAGTTCAGGCTTTGCTTCATGTTAGCTCGCTCAGAAGATAAATCAAAACCAGGAGGTGCTCACTTGCTTGCAGTTTTCATACATTACTACCATCAAGTATCCACCTGTCTAGTTTCTGATCTTCTAAGCTGCAAACACCCTGGAGTTATTGTTAAGAACAACTTGTTACAGCAATCCTTTGCCAGTAACACTCGTAGGTGGAACAGTGACTGTTTTCTCCTTCCAGAAGCCATGTCACAGCTGAGTCCTACCACCTCAAATGTAATGAGGTGGCCAACTATCCAGCTGCTCAGGGGATTTTGTCACACACCTGAGACCACAGGAAGACAGCACAGACAATCCCACGCTGTGCATGAACACTGACTTCTGACTCCACCAGCCTTAGGGTTGGCAGTGCTCATCGGTGCTGCCATCACCAGGCTCTAAAGAATGTGGCAAAAGACTTGCATGGGAATTCTTTCCAGAAGAGAGGAAAAGTGCTAGCAGGTACGTAGTTTAAAGTAAACCATTTGGAGTCGTGGTTTCTTTGTTCTTCAGCACATCTTCTCTCAGTTCAGCAAGGGAGATTTTCAGTCTGCACACAAAGAGGACTTTCCATCGTAACTCATGCACATGGTAAGTTAGAAGTGTCAAAATCCTTTTCCTAACTATTCTGCCTACATGTTCACTTTCTATTGACAGTGGACTTGTTAGAGCTGATAATTCCAAAGATACAATATTTATAACTTATTGATGACTTATTTTAAACCTCTTTCACAGCCTGATGCACAGGAGGCAATTTAAATCACCAAAACTCTGTTTAGCAACCAACACTTCATTACACAGAATGGAAAAGTTCACACACATCTGTTGGTGCTGTATTGTTTTGGGCTGGCTGAAGAGCAAACAATCCAGCAAAGCTCTGAGTTGTCCGTGGGAAGGCTGTCTCCAAACCAGAGGACAGAAACTGTCCTGTTCTGACAAAGCAAGCAAGTTCTGCAGAACGCAGAACAGCATCAGTCCATGGCATCGAAGGACAGAGACACAGCCACTCTCCCCAGGGAGGCTAAGAGAGCTTCTTCAAGTTCAGCTGAGTGATGGGGTGTCATTACTAGTCTTGACTGAAGGAGGGTCTGTGCAAGCCCTTTTCATTGCAAGGAGATACTTATTTGTATTAATAAACCCTGTTAATTCTGATACAAAACAAAACAAAGCCACAAACAAACAGAAAAAAACAACAAACAAAAAAACCCCACAAAACAACAAAACAACCCAGAAAACCCACCAAAAACCCCCCAACAAACCACAACCAAACCAGAACAGTGAACGTAGCCTCGTGTAAATTTCCTTTTTTAAATGTAATCTTACAGTACTAATTTCAGAATCTCAGATGACTTAAAAACTGAAGATTAAAAATCTGCATTCTGAATTCACCATATAAATTCGCTGAAGTTACTAGATATACATACACAGACGTACCTAATGAGTACAGGCTATGCAGATATATTCTATAATGTACATTTATACAAAAGTGAAGACATGTACCATGCAATGGAATGTATTTAGATCACAAATTCTTCATGGCAAGCATAATTTTTGTGTCCTGTGCTTATCCACTGCCTGGTGCATGGTGGGGTTCCAGGATGCTCCTAGGACTTCTGGCCAAATGATGAATGGAAGCAGTAATAAAAAGTCTGTACTTTTCACCAATGTGAATAAAAATCCTAATTGTAAATGAAAGAATCAAATCCCGCCGAGTTAAATATTATGCTCATTCCTACTCTCCATCCCCATTCCATGCCACAGTTGGTTTTCATCTGCTTTGTTTGTTCTCTCTCCTCTCATTAAACAGTTTGAAAAAGTAATATTTCTGGGGGTTTTTAAGGCGTGGTCCAAAGGCATATGGCTCTTTACATGATCCAAAGCAGTACTCCTGGATATGGAATTCTTTTCTGATATACTAGAGTGTTCCTACTTATTTCAAGCATTTCACTAATCCTTGATGCAACTGTCTGGATCACAGCTCCTGGTTATGTCCCATCTTCCTTTCCCCCCCTTGCTTTGTGAACTTTGGATTCAGGCACAGCACAGTACCCGTGTGATACGGAATCCACCTAGACCCTCAGCAGGAGGTTGGTTTGGGAACAATTACCTGACAGAATTGTTTAGCAGTGCAGCCCAATCTATGTGATGACCCTTTTTCTATGTGCAGACACAATGGCACATTAAAGCAGTGTAACATCTTGTAAAGCCTGCTGGGTGAGGGTTCAGCAAGGTTCCCCTCCTTTCCCTTCTGCACAGCAGTTCCTTTGTTGCTGCCTCTCCTCCAGATCCTGTGATGGGACAGGAGTCCCGTGCTTCTCCAACACTAAAATGGGGCTGCCAAGATAATTTACTGGCCCTGTGGCCAACAAAAAGTCCCGGGCCTCCTTGGGTTATCTCAGAGTCCTGCTTTTCTCCACCCATTGTGCCAGCTTGTCCTCTCAGATTTTACAGACGCCAGCAAAGGTTTTGGGCCACACAAACATCCTTCAGTGCACGCTGCTTTTTAAACAAAAGTCTTCTCCTGGTTTTGCCAGTGTGGTGGTGTTTCTAGACAGAAAACAGAAAAGCAGAGAGTAAACAGAGGACCAGGGAGGAGGGAGAGAGGAGAGCAGTGGCACGGCAGGGAGATGGAGGCCGGGATGAGGTGCCTGATGGACATAGCTGGGGCTGTGTGCGAGGAAGGGCTTCTCCTGGCTGTCTCGGCACCTTTGCTTTTTGCACTAGAAACCCGCGGCTGCCTTTGCACCAGGTCCTTCCAGGCCTGAGTGACTGGAAACAAGAGACACAGGCAACACTTCTGCAAAGGACATGGAGTTAAAAGCTCGGGAATTCCCATTACCCCCTTCATTTCAGCACAACCGAAGAGAAAAAAGGTTTCATTTGATTTCGGCCTCTCCCTCCCACCCAAAGGCCGCCACGGCCAAGGCTGAGCCGCGCGGTGGCCCCTGGCTGGGAGGGGGGGCACCCCGCGGTGCCCCGGCGCAGCCCGGAGCGCGATGCAGCCGCAACCGGAGCCGGGATGCGCGGAGGGTGCCAGCGGCGACAGGAGGTGCGGGGAGCGCTGAACCAGGGGGATGCCCCGGGGGCGCGGAGGGGTGCGGAACAAGCCGCTCCCGCGGACGGGGGCGGGCCGCGGGGCAGGCGGGCACGGCGCAGGGGTTCCGCTCTCCGTTTCCCAGGGAAAACCCAGCCCCGGCCCCGGCCCCACGTGTCACCGCCGCAGCCCCGCCGGGCGGTGCGGTGCGGCGCAAGCTGCGCGGTGCCGCCGCTCCTCCCCCCTGCTCCGCCGGCCCCTGCGGCGTGCGCGGGCCGCCGCGGGAGCTGCCAGCAGAGCTGGGGCGGCCGCCGCGGGCGCGGAGGCCGCCGGGCCGCCCCCCACACCCCCGCCGCGGCCCTGCGCGCGCTCCTTGCTCCAATAAGCAATAATTAGGTCCTCGGCTAATGATGTGTCAGCTGATCCGCTCGCTCCGTCTGCGGGCGAGGAAGGAAAAGGGGGCGGGGGGGGGGAGGAAGGCGCTGCGCGGGGAAACATCGCCATAGAAACGCTGCCCCCCCCTCCCCGCCCCCCCCCCCAGCCCCGCACCCCCGCCGACCCGCGCCCGGATCCGCGCCTTCCCCCGCGGAGGCGCGCGCGCCATCCCGGCACGGGACAGCGCCGCCCGTCAGCGCGCGGCGCCGCCGTCGCCACAGAAACTTTTGTCCCGGCGGCCAATCAGGGCGCGCGCGGGGGGGGGGGGGGGGGGGGGCGCGGGGCCCGGCCCGGTGCGGCGCCAGCCCCGCAGCCCCGCGCAGGGCGGCGCGGAACCCCCCCCCCGCCCCAAGCCGCGGCCCGGGTGGGACGTGTGCCTGCCCTAACCACCCCCCGCCCCCCCGCCCCCGAGCCGCGGAGGTGCCGGCTGCGGGCGGTGCGGGCGCGGAGCCGGGCGCTGGATGGCGGAGGCGCGGGCGGGCGCGGCTGCGGAGAGGCGACGAGAGGAAGCGCCGGCGCGGAGCCTTTCCCCCGCGGAGGGGGTGTCCTGCTCGGCGCGGTGGGGGAGACCGGGGAGAGCGCGGAAATCTCCGGCGTGAGCTGAAACTGTGGCAACGGGAGGGGGAAAAAAAATAATCAAGAAAGATTTTTAATTTTTTTCTTCTTCTTCTTCCCCCTTTGAAATAAAGGGGATTTGCTCAGCATCCGCACGCAAACTTACTTGAATGCCTTGTAGCCAGTGTAGCCCAGAGACCAAAGGATACCCCGCACCCGAGGAGTCCTACATGTGTGAGCACCATCATTACACTGGCAGAGCAACCGAGAGCCGCCTCCTTTCCTTCACCAACATCCTCCTGGGACTGATCTCTTCTCTGGTCCAACATCCGAGCCTAGCTCGTATATATCTGGTTTGGGGGTTTTTCTTTCTTTCTTTCTTTCTTTTTTTTTTTTTTTCCTTCTTCATCTGCTGGGATTACTAAGGAAATAAACAGAGAAAAATTCTAAAAGGGCATCTGAAAATTCGTGGGACTGAATATAAGGAAGTGAAATGCTTACAGACCATTATTATTATCATTTAAATTTTTAAAAAAAATGTACTTAAAACGCGGATCGGATGTATTAGGTTTAGAAAATAGCAGGTAAGAACTTTCTTTCCAGTATCTTCATGCCCGGAGCGGGGATATCTAAAGCAAAGCTGCCCAGCCCTAGAATAAAGGGGGAGCAAAGAGACCAGTTTGCCCTTCAGTGCTTCCTCCATCCTGCGCGGCGAGGCTGCTTCAGGGAGAGGCACAGTCCGCCCGGACAGAGACAGTCTTTCGAGAAGGCAGCCGAGGGTTACCGGGGCGGAGGGGGGTGGGCTTTTTTCTCCTTCTTTCCTTTTTTTTTATTTTTTATTTTTTATTTTTTTTTCCCCCTTCACCTGCACTATCCAGCGTGAATCCGAGTGCAGCTGATGTATGGGAAAGAAGAAGGATCCGAGTCAATATTTTCTTTTCTCTTCGCTAAGCCGAGGGATAGGATTTTAATTATTTATCCACCCGAACCCTCTCCGGGTAAGACGCTGCTGGAGCCAGTGGGATAGTCCTGCCTTGCACAATTATTAAAGAGACTGATCACGTACAGTGGAAGGATAAGAGGAGCCTCCACCAGACCCGTTTTGCCTCCTGTGGAAAAAAGAAATAATAATAATGAAGGAGAACACTGCCACACTGTTGAATTGATTGCTGCCCCCCTCACCCACCCCCCTCCCGGCCCCCCCAGCCCCCCGAACCACCATCACCACCACCACAAAAAAAAAAAAGAAACAAAAAAAAAAAGAAACAACAGGCTGGGATCTGCCTGCACCGGGACCTCCTTCGCTCCGGCTCGGAGGTGGATGCATTTTTCATGAGCGCTGGGTGAACAGGTGCAAAGTGCGGCGGGGCGGCCCGGCCCCGCACCCCGACCCGCTTCGGGGCGGCGTGTGCGTGTGTCCGTGTGTGCGTGTGTCTGTCTGTCTGTCTGTGTGTGTGTGCGCCCCGGCGTGTGCATGTGTGCGTGTGTGTACTAGGAGATTATGGAGAGCAGCGACCGGGACATGTACCGCCAGTTTCAAGACTGGTGTCTCAGGACTTACGGGGACTCAGGAAAAACCAAGACGGTGACCCGTAAAAAATACGACCGGATCGTCCAGCTCCTGAACGGCTCCGAGTCGAGCTCCACGGATAATGCCAAATTCAAATTCTGGGTCAAATCTAAAGGCTTCCAGCTCGGCAACTCGGACGAGGTCAGTGGTGGTGCTGGAGGAGGGAAGCAAGTGCTGTACGTGCCAGTCAAAACCACGGTTAGTAGAGAATTGTCTTCCTTGTTCTATGTCGGCCGCTGCAGCCCGCTCCGGGAGCGAGAGGCACAGGAGGAGCCGCAGCCACAGTTGGCTCCTTCCTCCCTCTTCCCCCAAGTCATCATCACCATGTTGCGTTTGCCTGTCACATTATACACCGCCGAGCTCTTTGTGGGTCCTTTTATTTAAAGCGATCGTGCGCACAACACACCCTGCCGGGGTCGGTGTCCTTCTCCTCCTCGTCCTCCTTTCCCCCTGCTTCCCCCCGGGCCGCCGGCGGCAGGGTTGGGGTGGGCTATTGTCCCGCCGCTTCGGCCATTGTGCCGGGCCCCGCCGCCCCGGGCAGCCGCCCCCCGCCACCGGCGGGGCTGATCGATAGCGACCGGGGGTAGCCCGGCTGGCACGAAGCCAAGCGCCGTGCCGGTCGGTGTTTTCGGAGCGGGGTGGGGGGGGAAGTGGTGTTTCCCCGGGATGTCACTTGTTCGGTGGGTTTGGGTGTTTGGGGTTTGGTTGTTGTTGTTGTTCGTTTTGGTTTGGTTGGGTTTTTTTTGTTGTTGTGGTTTGGTTTTGGCTTTTTATTTTTTTTTGTTTCCATATGTATATTTAATTTTTTGGGTTATTGTGAGCCCTCGAGCGGCTCGAATGTGCCTGGCTGGCTTGTGAAGCGCCGGCTGCGCTAAGTAACGGCGGCGGGGAAGAGAGGATGCTCAACAAAGGGAGAGAGGGTTCCGCATGACCGCTGGAAGGGTGTATTTCGTTCCTCTTTCTGGGGCTGCACAGGGTCTCGCAGCCATAAGGCTCCAAAGGCGATGCGATGGGCTCGGGTAGCGTGGCATCCCCGGAGCTGCAGAGCTGGGCGCAGGTCTGACAGCGGGAGAGCGATTGTGCTTGGTGGTGGCAGAGGCGGCAGATTTTCCTATTTAAGAAGATGGGGACTGTTGGCTGCAAGTAGGTTTCGCCTATTGAACTCTCTTAGTGTATTATTATTCTTACTTCTGCTCTGGGTCAGGCAAGCTAAGCTCCTTTTGTCTGTGCGTGGGGCGGGCGGGGTGGGGGAGCTGGGAAAGGAAACCCGGCAATTAAAATATCCCTGCCTGGGCATTGGACTTGGATGAGCAATATTCTTTTTTTTCCCTTTTTCTTTTTCTTTTTCTTTTTTTTTTTTTTTTTGCGGGGGGAGTGGACGGGGACTGGCAGCTTATTCTGACCGAAGGGGAAGGTTTCTGGGTGGTGCAGCAAAGGGGGCTTCTTGGAAAGTAATTCTGGGTTGGGTTGTGACGTAGGCTGCCGGGGAAATCTGCCTCTCTCTGCCTCGCTGAAGTCATAAACCTGGGCATTCCCGAGGGCCGGCTTATTTTTGCCCCCTTGTCATTGCCACCGTCGTGGCTGTGGGGAGGCAGAAGTGGGAAATCAATTTTAAGGATTATACAAATATGAAGATTGAAAGTGAAAGGCAAGCTCTGGACAGAGTGGGTTCCCTCTCTGTGGCTTTTATTCACCAAAGCGTTCTGGGTCTGCCCATAGATCCAGGTCATTTGTCAGATTTCTGTGCTACTCGTTCCTATTCTCTGACCCCAGCAGGTACTGTAGGTACAGTTTATAATGAAAAACTTGTATAAAGCAGAAATGTCCAGTTAGGTTGGTATTTTTAAATCTCTCTTAAGCTTACCAGAATAGTAATTTTGGAGAGCCAGTAGATCTTTTATTCCTAAGACTATCCTTTTCATTGCAAGTTCAGAACTGTAAAGCAAATCCAGTATTTTCTAAAATCCATTGACTAGGCTACTAAATAAAAAGGCTAACCTTTATTTTACATGATAGAATTTTAAAATTAAGTGCTGTTCTGGACCTCTGAAATACCAGACTCCGTGATGATCAACTTACCTATTTTCTCTCACCTTTGCTAGGCCATGAGAGCCTGGAATCCCACCTTGCATCTGCTCTTCTATTTTATTTTCAGATCAAATAATGATTTATTTTTATTTTTTTCCTTCAGAGATTTCAGTCAGGGGTTGAGTGGCTTGCTGGTCTGGTCTTTGTTCATTTGTGGTATCATAGGCTCAACTGTGAATGTCTGTGAAGGCCCCTATATATGCATAGATGTATCCATCATCATACAGAAATAACTACCTTTAGATAGTTTAAGCAATGAAGCAGGCATGCTGATAAAAGCAAGGAATGCAAGATAGCATGACATATCTGTAAGCAAATTCAGAATGTCTGTACAGTACTTGAGCAATGACATATAAAACCTTATGGAAAAGGTTCTGCATTTAGGTAAAATTACCTAACATAAATCTGTTGTTCAGCATGATGAAAAAAGGTGATACTCAGCACCCTCATACAATGGTCAGCTCTGAGAAAAAAATGCTGTCCCATCGCAAACCCATGAATCTGGCGTCACTACCCAATCACAAAAGGCAGAGGAGTATTTAAGTAGATGTGGGGTGGCAGTGGTTTGTGTAAGCAATTGCCAGGGCAGGGGCAGTGCCTGCCAGACACTCAAGGCTCAGAAACAATCTAGCTGACAGAAGAGGGATGCAGCCCCTGGCCCAGAGAAAAGCAGTGGCAAAACTCCTATTGACTTCAGGTCCAGGATTTCACTCAGCCAGGAATGATAAGTTACAAGGGGAAAGATTGGATTTTCATCAGCAGTAATTGTTGATACACCTTAAAAGCCCATTGTCTCATTTCTTTAACTCTTACTAATTATTTAAGAGTTTATTAATTTATGACCACTTAGAAACATCCCACTGTTTTTTGTTTTGTTTTTTCTCCTTGATGTTATCCCATACATTTGAGCTCATCAGTCTGCATACAGAGCCGCAGACAGTTAGAGATCCCCAAACTGTGAATCTCTCCTTCAGCCTCTCCCTCTTCTTGTCCATCACTTAATCTCACCATAGGTAAAAGTAATTTAAATTTAAAATTAATCAGTGCAGGCAGCATGAGGGCTCCCTTTGCAGTAACAAGATGGATGAAATTACAAGGTGGACTCTCCAGTCACAAGCGAGTCAAAAACAACCAAATATTCAAATACTTTGTTAGGAATTATTCTCTCCTTGAAGCTTTAAGATTTGCTGCTCAGCTTTGCTGTCAGCCAGAGAGATTTGCTCCTGATGGTGCTGTAATCCGCTGCTGCTGGTAATTAGACATCATTACTGCTGCGTTAAAGGGAAAGAGAGAAGGAGAGAGGACAGGCTGGGGCTAATTAACTACTTGATTCTAATGAAAGAAAGAGAGTCTGATAGCAACTGGGAGGTTGCACCGGAACAGGCTAGATGTACAACACAGACTTAATTGAAGCAGGGGTGTCTTGCAGTCTCACAGTAGCTGAGGCTTGGTCTGCTTTCATATTCTGTGGGCAGTAGTGCATGAGGTATTATTCTGTTTTTCCCCTGCCTGGTTGGTAAGTAGCTCAAAATCACAGGCCTATCTTCAATATCAAGTTTAAGCATGCCAGCAAGGAAAATGCATAGATTATTATGTGCTGGCTTAATCTATTTTACGGGTATGGTCTCCTCAAGAGCAACAGGAACAAATCAATTTCTGAATGTTCACATCCCTCTGTGGCCTAGGAGATGCACTTTTGGTCACCAGGCAACAACATCCCCTGCAAAACAGCCATTTTAGGTCCAGAGTGGGACAACAGGCAGTAAGGTATTCCTGTATATAACCCTGTATCTCACTTCTGCAACTTTTCAGATTGATACTGTTATTGTTACAGGTTTTCTTTCATTAAACCCAAGCTGCACTTTATGAAAGTAGTGAAATTATGCTTAGCCTCGACACACTGTATAAAACATGTTAGGGCAACAAATACGCCAAATGGCTGACAGTATCGACTTTTGGTGGTTGGTACTCACAGTCTGTAAGGATGCATGGAACTAATTGTTTCTAGTCTAATATCTTTTCTTCTTGTGATTTTGATGGTGGATTTTTTGGGGTGTATTTTCTGCATGATTCTTTAACTAGAACTATATATCAATTATCAACTTGAAAACCAGTTTCTTTTCACCACCTTTCTTTCTCTTACTTGATGTTGTCCATAGACTCAAATATGGCTCCTAAAATCAGTCTGGATTTAAACATGTTAAAATAACGGCCCCACCTGCATCAGCAGATTATAAGCAGAACTTTCCCTTTAAAAAAGAAGAGGCAAAATGATTGCAGGATACATCTCAAGTATAGAATTTACAGGGTATCCACAAACTAATAGAATATATCTTCAAAGTTTGGACTGCTTTTCTGTCACTATTATTAATTCAGAATTAGTCCACTGACTTTAATGAAATCATAAGCCTAATACATGGGTTTTTCCATGTCTTCATTCCTGTTTTCCAACTATAAGCACACAATCAGCTTTAATTCAGAAACCAAATTTTCTTCAGTTTAATTAAACCTTTAGATCCTCCAGGAGGATCTGAAGTGCTTGGATTGCTACTAGCAGGCCAGAGAGGCTCTCTGCAGGTGCAAGGCTGTACTGCTGAACCTGATTACTGGATTTAGGGCTTGAAATTATAGGCCAGTCAGTTCTATGGAACAGGGTGTATCCCAGATCACTTCTTGTTCTGTTAGTGCTGAAGAGTAGTGTATGGACTTAAGAGTTTGTAGTTAATTTGATTTTATATAAATTACTTTGTTTATGAACGACAGAAGAAACAGATCACAGCATAAATCATTTATATGTAAAACCACAATGCTTTAAATTATCTTATGTTTTAAATTGTTTATTATTTTAGGGCACTTTATAGCAATCTGAAAATTTGCAGCTTTGGTTCATTGTGCTTCTCCCCATTTTTGTAGCCATCAATATAAAAAAAAATAAAAGAGCCTGTCAAATGTCTGTTGCTAGTTCTATAGCCTACTGAACTGCCAACACATAATGGCAGTAAGTACCACAGAAAGGTGATGCTGAGGGTGAGCTATAATTTATCCCAAGGTACAATTCTGCAGTACTTTAGAGTCCCGTTAAATGCACCTTCCAGGCTCAGAAGCAGTAGTCAAGACCTGCCATTTCCATCCCATTTTAACTACCCAGCACATTTTCCTTAACCCTTGCTCAGGTCTGCAGAGCTTTATCTCCTCCAATTACCCACAGCCTCTGCCCTGCTGTTTGCAGACCCCCTGATGGACTCGGTGAGGAGGGATACTGGTGAATCAGACAGACAGTGCTGGAAAATGGTCGTAGCAGATGGAACAAAACCGGTTTAGTTGGCAACTCTTAATGCAGGCATTCAACTCAGTGTTCATGAATAAGGAGAGTAACTCTGTCGCCAAACAGAAAAATGTTAAAGCGGCCATATGTAAGATGCCATCTCCACACGCCTGTGTGAGAGAGGGGCAAAAAGAGGGGAGGATTTCTTGGTAACAGTGTTGAGCTCGAATGTTCTGAAGAAACATGAGCCAAAGAGCAAATTTTAAAAAGGATGCATTTTAAAAGGGTCTTCTGTATAAGTAGAAAATGTTATTGTTACCTTAAAAACATTAAATAGGTGTGGTAATTCCGTAACAAAAACAACAAAACCATCCCATATACACTGGCATATAGTGAGAGACAGGATGACGGAGTGAGCGCTATCGCTTGGTAAAGGCCAGGCTTGTAGCTTGAAAGCCCCAATCCTTCCAGTGACCAAAAACCCCCAACCTCCCAGTTTAATTTCCATACTGCTGTGAAGCTTTGCCAAGAAGACTGAGGTGTGAGTGAACTTGGATCTTCAGTGTCTTACCCTCAGCCTCTTGCCAGTGAAGCTGCACTGGATGCGGCCATGATGCAGCACAGCAGGGACTCCAGCACAGACATGTCAACCCTGATTTTCATCTCAGGTACCAAGTGTTGTTTCTGTGGCTACCCAGCTATGTGATTGGTGAGAAATAAGCAGTCATTGGCTAGCAGGTTACTGCTAGAGCAGGCCGATATGCTTCAGCACAGCATAATAGGACCTTTTCTGATCTTTTTATGGAGATGGTTTCTTTCCCTAATGTTTAAGGTGATCACTGCTCTTGTTCAATGCTCTAGACAGAAAGGAGACACAATGCAGAGGGACTACATACATACATATATGCACAGACTTCATGCAGAGAGGGCTTATGATGAACACAGGCCTCTGGGGGAAAAGGACTACTGCTAGTGCTGGACAAATGAGGGAGTTAAAGATTCAAATTTAATTTTATGCTAGAGAAATAAATTAAAAGTGGCTGACACTGAACTGTGAGGTTTGGTCTGCTGTTGAAAGGAGGCAAACAGCAGCTGTTTGGTTTGGTCTGAAGGAAGCTATTTGGGTCCTCATCTTTCCCCGTATGCAGGATACACCTGCTGAGAGTTTGCTGGTGAAAGAGGAACAAAACAGGCAGGGTAAATGTTGAAGAGTGGCATAACTGAGGTAGATGTGGAGAAATATTATGAGACGGTGTGGCAGGAAAAACTCCGCAGGACAATCCTACCAGATTCTGCAGCCTCCCAGGCATTGCAGAGCATCACAGGAATCTTTTGTTCTTTATTGAGCAGGTTGACTCTGACCAACACAGCCTCCAAAATGAGTAGAGCTTCCCAGGATGTAAAATATGTTTTTATCTTGTATATAATTTCAAATCTGCCAGAAGTGCCTCTAACTTCAGAAAACTTAGGAGATGTTAGCTGGTGCATGAGTTGTTTGTGTTGTCCTGCAGCAGCACTGAAAGTGATCCTGTAAGCTTTCTTAAATTACCTGTTTGTTCTATTTAAATAGATGAGACTCAAAACCTTGTATTTCCACTAGCAAGGTAATTTTTAATGATTTGTAGACATAAAATATCCAAGTAGGCATTGCCAATAACCAGGAAAGACTTGGTACAAGTTATGGCATTGAGCATTCTTTGGGATGCAAATATATTTTCTTAGTGATGAGCAACTTTATCACAGATAGTCGTACAGGCTTCTAACTGCTTATTCAATAACTCTGAAAGCTGCAAAACCTGACAGTTGCTATGTGCATCTGCAGGGATTAAAGCTAGTTGTTGAAATTGAATTGTAGGGTTTGAACCATTTAGTTGTACATGGGGATACTCTTCAACTGAAGGGGCTATCTATAGTGAACATATTACTTAATAAATCTCATCTATATTAAAGTTAATCTCATGTAAATATTTTTTTTCAGAAATAAATATTCTGTATAGACTCAGAAGGACAATTTTTATTAAATTACCTACTTGAGCCTAGGATGAAACTTAGTCAAACTTCTTCACTTGAGAGCCTGTAATTAAGCTCCTCTGGGAAATGAGAGGTTATATATATTATATTGCCAGTAAGATCTGTGTGTCTGCAAGTTTCGTAAATGTTGTTACTCCAGAGTTTTTAATACAACAGGAGATGGATGCGATAACATTTTGCCTGTATTTAAGAATATTTAGGGGGTGAGATCACTTGCACTTAAATGATTTCTGACTCTAACTCACTGTACAGTTTTTAAATTAGGATGTCTTGTGATTGCTCTCTTTGTTGCCTCTGGACTCATTCATACCACTACCACTACTGCCAGGTGGGTTCTGTAGGAAACTTTTGTTCAAGGCAGATCCAGAGCTGAAGTAGCTGCCACTAAATCAAGGCTTATGTGTAGGGCAAAGCAACATCGCATTGGCATGTAGCAAATGAAACTTTTTTATGAACTATCCTGATCTCACTACCCTGAGCTAATAGAAGATGATTAACAAGCAAGTAATTATACAATTATTTAGACACATCAAGAGAAGAACAGCTAAGGTATGGCTGGAGATTTTAGCAGACAGGAATGATGAGGAATATAAAAGGGTTTCACAGAACTTTGTTTTTCAGCATGTATCTTCTCTGCTGTGGGCAACGAGGAAATACCTGTCCTGGGTTTACATTTTTCAGGTGAT
This sequence comes from Apus apus, assembly GCF_020740795.1. Taxonomy (NCBI): domain Eukaryota; kingdom Metazoa; phylum Chordata; class Aves; order Apodiformes; family Apodidae; genus Apus; species Apus apus. The sequence continues at coordinate 112,842,989 of NC_067283.1, read as the reverse complement.
AAAACTGAAGAATGGTCAGAAACAGAGGAATGTCAAAAAAGGTGATTACAAATCAAGGTACTAAATGGCAGTGCATCACCAGGACTAATATAAATCCAAGAACAGAAACAATGTTAAGAATGAAGTAACTAAAATATTATTAAAATATATCATTTGCCACTAGACACGGCAATGATGCTGGATGATAGCCAAAAATGTAGTAGAAAAAGGCTGTAAAGATAGTTCACAGAAATGACAGACCTGTGAATCATATTTCAACACCAGAAAAAAAACCACATTAATAAAATAATTTAAAATAGAGTTGTTAAGTGGCAACACGAACTATGCCTGTTTGGTGCCACTAGTTTGGATTTTGTGAGGGTTAATTACATTCCTCTAACCTGTCATGTTCAGAAGTCTTTTAAATAATTTTCAGGTGAAACTTGGTTCTAGCTTCCTTCTGAAATGAAGGCAATCTGATACTGTCTTTGCTAAAGCAGGGTTGAAACTTTGGCTGTGATGACACATTAAAGCTGGTGAAAAGTTGGGGAAGCATAGGAAGTGTTTGAGACAATCCAATGTGCACATATACACACAGATAAGTATATACATATACATATATACACATACAACTCAGACAAATTAAGGGGGTTCAACACTGGATGGAAATGCAAATAAATTAGCTTAAGCAAGTCAAGGAGGAATTAGGAGGGAAAACAGAAATAACATAGCAAAGAAAAAGAAAAGAAGAAATCATGGTAGGCAGAATTCTCTGCAGATTGTTGCCAGAGAATTTACATTATGCCATTGTGACATTAGCTTTTTGAAAGGTAAGGAAGAATTCAAGCTTTTCAATCACATTTAAAATCTATAGAATTAGTAGAACATCTCAAGGGAAATATTTAGGAATAATTTCAAAGAAATCAATAAGTGTATCACCAGTAAGCATAGCAGGGATAACAAAAATCAGCATTAGGAAAAGTATAAAGAACAATATTAAAAACTTATTATTCTGGTTAATTAAATTGTATGTCCTTGCCTTTAATAACATGCTTAGTGTATTTACCTCATCTCTAAAAGGTCATGACAGAAGAAAGGTTCAGGGAGGGTAAATAAGCTAATTAAAGGGGTACTTAAAAGAGAAATAGATTTTGGTTGTATCACCCAGAAAGAGAAACGTTAAGAGAACATGCACAGTAGAAAACACACGTAAATACACAGAAAGAAGCAGAGAGAAATGGTGTGGTGTAAATACTGATGAACAGCAGAGGAAGAGAATTCAGGAGCCAGCCTTTAAATCCCATTCCATCTTCTAAGACTCTTTTGACAACCATCTCAAAAGGTAAATTCAAAGCTAGGCCATTGTTTTATAACCCATAGTGTTGGGAGTGGGAAGTCTGCATTGCAGCCCCTAGAGACACTCTGATTGATTCAGCCAAAATGTCTTCCAAGGGTTTTGCAAGTGAATGATAGCTCTGTGGCTCATGTAAGGATGTAGGATGCACTTTATGTCAGTTCAGCTTTCCTGTCTGAAGCAGAGGTGAAGACAAGGTCATGTTCCTGCCCTTTCTGCCTGTGCCCCTGGAAGCCAGGGCATTGGTGACAGCACTTACCTGCCTTGCTGCTACCTGGGTCTTGCAGCATTTCCCCAGGGGTTTTCCCCTCACCTCCCCTGCAGAACATCTGTCAGGGTTAGAATAATAGAATCGTTTTAGTTGGAAAAGAGCTTTAAGATCAAGTCCAACCATTAACCTAACACTGCCAAGTCCACCACTGAGCCATGTCCCTAAGCACCACATCCACACATCTTTTCAATACCTCCAGGGACAGTGACTGCACCACTTCCGTGGGCAGCCTGTTCCAGTGCCTGACAACCCTTGCAGTGAAGAAATCTTTCCTAATATGCAATATAAACCTCACCTAGCAAAATCTGAGGCCATTTCCTCTTGTTCTGTCACTGCTTACATTGCAGTAAATGCAAGGAAAGACTTGTGGAGTGTTCTGGAATCCCAGCATCTTCCCTTAATATTGCTGGTGGTCTCAGCCTTCATGCTCTTGTTTCATGAACAGATTACTAAGTTTTAGGTATGTGTTCCTTGGTTGGCTGAAGCTAGCAGAGGAAAATAATTTGGTCATTATTCCATAATGCACCTGGATGCACCGTATTTTGTTTAGAGATGTATGTGTTTATCTACTAATTCCTGAGCTCTGAAACATATTTTTCAGACTCTCTTGGAGGCTGGGACTAGATGGTTCGTTGTTTGACTGTAGCAGTTTCTGTGGCTCATTGCTGTAGCGATATTACTAGTCTAGAGGAGGGAAGGAGACCAAGTTTCTGAGCTCCAGCACTATCTGGTGTGGACAGTGCATGAGATTACAGTGATTTACACAGAAAGTGTGCAATGAACCATCTCAATTTTCCAATTTACTCCACTTGTGAAAAGAAGGAATGTGCTGTTTTCACCTCTGTATTTGTACCTGCTTGTGCTAGGATTTTTTTATTTTATTATTTTTTTTAATGCTCGTTGCAACCACTACCAAACTCTTACCAGGATGGGAAGGAAAAAAATAAAAGAGCAGAATTGTTAGAGAATTAATTGCAAATATGAGAGGAAATTAGCTCATTCAAATGATGACAGTTTCTGGGAGATTTTACTTTTGACCAGTCTGACCAGCAAGTGTGACATGTATCAACTAGATTACTTGTCCCATTGCATTTCTCAAGAAACAGCAGTGGAAAACAATAGAGAATATACCTCATTCTTTTCTCCCTTAATCTAGAGATACTAACTGTTTTTTTTTTTAATTACATCTTTTGATAACCTTTATCTTTTTATATTCTGAGAGTTCAGCAAAGCCCCACGGCTATGCCTGCCAAAATACTATTTCATTTGTAGCAAGCAAACAGCTCAGCTTTCTTTTAATGAGTGCTACATTCCAATTCCAAGCATCCATCTAAAACCTATAGTTCAGACAGACCACATCTGTTTACCTCTTTTTTATATCAATTTGGGCTTATCCAACAAGGAGACAGGATAGTAAGTTCTGTAAGGATTCAGCAGCAAAATCTGGATCTTCTCAAAAAGAGGTATATTGTAAACTCACTGGACTTTGACCTTGCTTTTTTAGAAAATGTACACAAATCCTCAGCTTTGTTTCACTGGTGTACAAGGCCTGGTTATCATTGTTTTGGTGTAACTGAGAGCTGAATTGGGCATATGGTGAGCTTCCAAGGAATTAAATTTGCACTGGAGCAAATAAGAAAGCAACATAAATAAAGGTCTACAGCTGAACAAAGCTGGTTAAAGCTTTCTTTCTTTTTAAATGCCCTTCTGCATAGCAAATTCTAATAAAATTATTTTCAAATCAGCCAGGTTTTGACAAGACACATTGACTTTGAGGAAACTTAAAAGATTGTTTTACTTTTGTCTCTACTTGAACCCCTACATTTTCAACTTGAACCAAAAGGATTGTTTTCACAAACTGAGTGGAAAAAGCATTCTTAAATAGGTGAAGGCAGATCAAATTTTATCAATATTACACAGAACAATTTATTTAAGAGAATTCTAATGAACTATGCCTTTTCTGCTACTTATCATTGACCTTTAATGAATTTATAGGCAATTACCAGATTAAAAAAAAAAGTAAAATCAGGAAAATTTTCACATCGACAGACAAAAAAAAAATTAAGAAATTTGCATTATCATTCTTCCTGTAACTTGAAAGCAGGCAAATAAAGTGCAACATGTATGGTTCTATGAAAATATTCTAAAGTTGTTAATTTGCCTAATAGATCCAAAGAGTGAGCTAACAAACCTACTAAAGAGCTGAAAAACTGTAGCTGTGGGAGGTTGGAAGGAGTCAAGCTGGTGAAATCTGTGAGGCTTTGAAGGACCAGTTCTGTCACCCTAAATTACACTGGATGAAATCCCCCCCTGGGATAGGACCAGCAGAAGGCCGGTGAATCATTTTTTTTGGCACAAAGATCATGCCCCTGTTTTGAAGACATAATGCAGTCCTTGGGTGATGCTTCAGCTTTGCAATGGCCAGTGCCCAGGCGAGGAGTCCACCCAAAAAGCATCCAGCAATACCCTGGCTCAATACCCTGAGCAGTTTGCCTGGGTGGCAGTGACCAAGTTCTCAGGAGGATACATTCAGATAAAAGTGCTTCTATTTGTAAAGAATAATTTACCTGGAACTGCTATTTTGTTTTTCACAGTATATTCCATGGCGCTAGACCACTTAGTAGTAAGTGTATAGACATGTTTATAAAATGTGTAAGAATATCTAGAAAGCTTTAATGACAGCAAGGCCAAATTCAGCTGTAAAACAATACTAGCGGTACCCTCCTCCCACCTCTTTGGTTATAATCTCCTTCAATGCCAGAGTTGCACTAGTGGCAGTGCACTGTACAGACAGTTCTCTTGTAGAAATCCCCAGATTCTGATCATTTAGGGAGGGAAAAAACAAACTGGAGAACAAGCTTGAGCTTAGTCCCTTAAACTCTGCATATATAAGTCTATTAAAAGTGCATCTCATCCTTTCCCCTTCTCAATTGAACATACACAACACATACACTTATCCTCAGTTACACTGTTGAGGTGGTTTGTATTATCCCTTTTCTAGGGATTTTGCATTAGGACATATGCTAAAGCGGAGAATTCAGACCTCTCTCCCTTTTCCCTGTCTCTTTTACCTATATTTGCTTTAAAGAAATCCTGCTTCTAGTAAGAGTGGAAGAGAAGTGAGATGAGAGAACAAATGGAGTGAAGTGTTCAAGCCAAGCAAGTATAAACAAACTTTGTTTCATAGCTCCCTATGAGCTCATCCTAAAGCAAGAAAGGCAGCTTTGGGAGAGGTGTAGGCTGAGAAAAGTAAAATAAGCCTGGAAAACACATACTATACATCTCACAGTAATAATAATAATAATAAAGCTAATGAAGTAAAGTAGGTAAAAAAAGGATGATGCTTCCTGTTAATTTGGTAATAAAAACACTATTGATCTTCAAAACCAGCATTTATGCAGTTTAGCATACCTGTTGGCTACCTATAAACACAGAACAACCTTAAGATAGTACCTACTGAAAATCCAATTAAGACTACAGGGAAAATGTGAGGAAGATGAAACGTGATGATTTGTTTTCATTTAATTTTGCTGAATTTAATTTCAGCAAAGTTTTGAACAAATTCTAGATATATCCCCCAGCATTTATTTCCAACTGGAGTTTATTAGTCAACATTTAATTTGCTGAGTATTACGGCACGATGTAGCAAAGACTAGCTAAGCAGAATGTTGCTAGACATGAAAAAAGCTTGCCATGATACAAACATGCAAATCATTAATATAGGTGCTAGATACACCTCGCAAATTGAATTTGAAGGTGTTCACTATTGTGTCTGTCATAGCCTCCATATCTATTTGATGTCTGCAGCACTACATGTTTTCTTCAATCCCTGTCATTTTTCTTTGCTGCTGCAGATTATTTACTAATAGGCAGAGAACAGGGTTTTGTTGGTTTTTTTCCTTGCATTGCCTGTATTTCCAGACCTCGAGGCCTGCTCTTTCCCATTTTGAATTCCAGTCCAATGGCAGGTGCCAAGATTCACAGGTATGTTATCTATGGGCAGTAGGATCAGCCTGTTTGTGTAACATCAGCTGAACTGATCCACTGACTGTGCTGGCTGCATTTTAGTATTTTTAATCTTTCTTTGGAAGGCACGCTATTTTGGTGAGCAACCAAATGCAGCCTAAGCTGCGCACAAGAGGAGATCTACAAATGGGTTTCTAAATCTAGGCTTCTGTAAAATTAAAAAAAAACAAAACAACTTAAAAACATGTAACTAGAGAGTCTATTAGGTCCAATCCACCCACAGCCATCTGGAGCAATAAGTTATCTATCTTATTTATCTAAACAAAACTTAGGATATGACGAGCAGAAATGAGGTGAATAAATTGAGCTGAAATAATTTGTACATTAATCTTTTAAAATGTCCAAGGCCAAGAAGGCAGATTTTAAGAATTGCTGAATGAGATGACCATAATAATGTGAAATAGACCATTTTAAAAGGAAAAAAAAAGCTATTCCCACTACAATCAATAGCAAAATCCCACTGACTACAATAGTAGTGGGATTGGTCTGCTAAGTAGCAAACCATGCTTTAAAAAAAAAAAATCAATACTTCAATTTTACAAGGTAATATGGATAGCAGTATAGTTGCCTATTATCAGGCCCCGTAGTCTGCGGATTTTATCTCTCTAATAATACCGAGGTTCAGCACCTATCTTATGAATCATGGAGAGGAAAGACCTGAGCCATTTCAAAGCGTTTCCCCTGCCCCTCGCCGAGAGAGCTCTCCAGGGGCAGGATGTGCCGCGCCGCGCAGGAGGGTTCCTCTGAAATGAACGACTGCCTCTCTACCGAAAATAATAATAATCATCATCATCATCATCATAGCGTTCCGTGCTGTGGATCTCGCTGTCGCGTTCGGTGCCCAGAACTTCAATTCTGACTCTTAATACGTGTCAACAATAACCAGAAACGCCCCGACATGGGTCAGGTTTTCATCTCCAACCACGCCACAAAAACAGACTGGCGACATGTTTTAGTTTCTGTTTGCCTTTTCCATTTCAAGCACTGAAGCGCTGCGATTCCAAACAGAGCCGTATCCCCCGTACGTTCATCTTTACACAAAGGATATAGATAAGACTTAAACCAGAGGCAGGCTTTGGGCAAGAGGCTGCATTTTTCCCCCCCTCTGCCGGCCGCACAAGCGCGGCCAGACCTCTTGTGCGATTATTGCCTGGAGCTCCAACCAGCCCTCGCGGTAGCGTGGGGCTGCTGGGTCCCTCTGCGCCCCAACACCCGTGCGTGACGGGAGCTGGGGCGGCGGGTGCGGGTCACCCAGCCTCGGCGACCGTGACTCCGGGGGACATAATGAGCGCAGCGGCTCGGCAGCCGGCAGACATCGCCCTGCCCCTCCCCCTGCAGCCAGATGGTGCCGCCAACAGCCGCCGCGCCGGGCGGGCTCGGGGCCGGGGCCGGGGGGTTTGTTGTCGTTGCCGCTCCCCTACCTCCCCCCCCCCGCCCCGCGCTGCTCAGGCCGCGGGTCTGTCCCTCCCGGGGGGCCGGGCCGCCCCCCGCAGCGCCGCTCGCCGGGAGCGCCGCGCCCGGCAGGAGCGAGGAGGGGGGTGGGGGCGGCGGGCGCGGCGCTGCGGAGGGGCCATCTGCCCGGGCTGCTCCCCCGGGGCCCGCCCCGCCAGCTGGGGGCGGGGGCTGCTCGGAGGGGGCCGGGGCCGCACCCGCCGCACCCCCCTTCCCCAGCCCGGTGCCGGCTTGGCAGCCGCTGCGGCTCCGTTCATCGATTCAGGGCCCGGGCTGGCATCGAGGGCACGGGGGAGGGGGCAGCGGGGGCGGCTGTGCCCCCCGCCCCCCTCCGCCTGTTCCTATGGCAACCGTGAAATACCGCCGGGACACCCCCGCACCCCCGCACCGCGGAGGGGGCCCCGGCGGGGCACGGCCCCCGCCCCGCCGCGCCGTCCCCATGGCGACGGGCTGCGGCAGCACCTGTGCGGCCGGCGGGGCCCAGCCCGTGCGGCAGCCGCTCCCGCCCGGCCGTCGCCCCTCGCCTGCCGCTTCCCCCCCCGCAGCCCGACCCGCCTGCCGGGCTGTGCCAGCCCTTCGCAGGAAGGGCTGCGGGTGGGTAGGGGCGGAGATGGATGCGAAGCGGCCCGCAGCCGTCATCCCGCCGGGCTTCGGCCTGTGGGCACCGCCGGCCCGGCCCGGCCCGGCCCGCCCGCAGCAGCCGCGCGGCGAAACGTGCGGGCAGACAAACCGCGTGAGGTACAACGGCAGCTCGGGTGTGTTTTCCGTGCAGCAAGTGCCCCGCGCTAGCCCATCGTGGTGGCTGCTGCCGGCGCTGGTAGCACCCAGAATGATGCCAAGGCTGCCCATGGTGCGTGACAGCTTCCCCTGCCCGGCGCAGAGCGTGGGCAGCCGTGGGTGCGTGTCAGCGCTGGCCCGCCCGCTCCCCGCAGAGGAGGGGTGCGGGTCTGCCCCTGCTGCCACACGGCTGGTTCTTGCTGCAGCAGGGCGGCCCGGGGCGGTGCGCTTGCACCCTGGCCCTGCAGCCTCTGGGAGCTAGCAGCTCGGCTGAGGGAAGCCCTTGTCTTTGGAAACAAGCCCCAGGTCTCCGAAGCGAATTCAGCGTGCTGTGACGGGATCCCGCAGGAGATCATCCCGGGCAGATGTAGGGCTGCCCCGCGGCACAGCAGCTACGAGTACTTGCTGTAAATAGCGGCATGTCGTGGCTGGCACGACTCGAGGTGCCGAGAATGAAAAGAAAACCTTGCGTTGCTTTCCGTGTTGGTGTGCACCCTTGTGTTCTGCTTTTACCCGAAGCCAGCGCTTGAGACACCTCTTGCTTACCAGTCCTGGCGCTGCCTTAGGGCGTGCAGGTAGCTGGTATGCAGGATGGTACATAGTTACTGCTGAAATGTAGTGTTGCTCAGCTTTTGGCCCTCAGGGTGCTCAACTGGCTAGTACGGGCAATAGAAATGTTTGCTTATAGTTGTGACATGAAAATGTGGTCTTGGGTGCTTGGCATGAAAGTATTCATCTGCTCTATTTTGCAGCCTAGTCTGTCCCTCTGAAGGCGGCTTGTGAGTCCTTTCTTCCGTGTAGCTGAGTGGAGCAGCACAGGAATTGGGAAGAAGGGGTGGTTAGGAGGAATGTCCTTAGCTCTAGGTACTGGAGGAGGTTTCTTCTTTAGCTGTAATATGAAAAAACTATTTTTTATTAACTTCACTAAATACGGGATTGCATATCATCGGATACAGCTGAAGGAGTCTTGTTGTCTTCAACAGAGCACAGCTGAAATCTGAAAAGATAGTGAAGTACCTGACCAATAACAACATCACCCATGAAAATAAAAATTTAATTCCTTTGTGAAAAACTCGCCACATCTGTATCCTAAGTATGTTAATGTAAAAAAGAGGAGGAAGCTTCATAGATGTCCAAGTAGCTTCAAAATGGAGTGTTACGAACTGCTACAATTTCATCGTGAGTCCTGTGGTGTTTGCAATTTTTTCCTGAAAAATTCCATCTCCAGTCAAATACTTGTGAAAGCTCTACTTTTATGTTTAAAAAATCAGACTAAAAAATTTAATAATCCCCATAGCTGTATAGGAGAGATTGTCATATCTCTGTCAATTCTCAGAATCACTCAAGGACCACGGGTATTTCATTATCAGCCTTTTGACTGAGGAGTGTATAAAATCCTAGGAGTTAATGTGGTTCTACAGACCCACTGATGACTTACAAACCATAAATGGTCTTGCAGGCTGCTGTTTTGAAAACTTTCACTTTAAACTCTGGAAACGTCCCGTGTGGACCCTGTAGACTTAGAAACCAGGAAGCAAAACAAGTGAGTCTTTTCCTAAAACCTAAGGGGATTTTTTGGAACATTTTAATGGTTCTCCATACACCATTTTGTTAATTCTAGTATCAGTTAAATGATTGTTCTTAAAACAAAAGCCGTCAGTATGAAAGGTGACAAAACAAAGGATATAATTTCAGCAGAATGCTTTCAACATAATTGTTAGCAAGGTCTTTGAAAAAAATTTCAGAAGGTGCCCAAAATAACAAAAATAGACTAAAATTTAATTACAGAGATAGGAACACTGTATACATCTTGAATTATCTAAAGCTCGGCTTCATAATAGGGGAGACTAAAAGCTTCCATGTCTGAAGTTTACAAATCAGATTTTAAAAGCTTAATATGAAAAATAGTTGTGTGAGTATGCTGCACCATAAAGCAAGCTCTGAAGAAGGACAGCATTCTAATAAATGTCTTGCTGAAGACTGTATTTCTCAGGTGCCATATCACCACAACCAGGAGACCTTCCTTGTGCTGCAGCATAGCAGAACAGGAGGATCAAATGTGAAAGCAACATCAATGCTGTTATTTCTTGGCTCCGTAATTCTAATAGGTTGACTTTTGTGGGATTGAAAATGGAAAATAAATTGCTACAATACCTACAGCATCAATAACTTGCAAGAATTAATTCAGAGAATGTTTATGGCTTGAGTTACGAATAGCATCAGTTGAGTTGATCATAATGGTTCCTTCTAAACAATTATGATTATCACTACTGTAAAAAGAAGTGTGGACACAGGGTCAAGGGGAGCGATTCTCCCCTTTTGCTCTGCTCTTCTGAGACCTCTCCTTGAGTGCTGTGTCCAGCTCTGGAGTCCCCAACACAAGAAGAACATGGAGCTGTTGGAGCGGGTCCAGAGGAGGGCCATGAAGAGGATCAGTGAACTGAAGCACCTCTGCTCTGAAGACAGGCTGAGGACATTGGGGTTGTTCAGCCTGGAGAAGAGAAGGCTCCAGGGAGACCTTATAGCAGCCTTCCAGTGCCTGAAGGGGGCTACAGGAAAGCTGGGGAGGGACTGGTAGCCATAGGACAAGGGTTAATGGCTTTCAACTGGAAGAGTGTAGATTTGGGTTAGACATTGGGAAGAAATTCTTTAGTGTGAGGGTGGTGAGACACTGGCAGGGAGGTTGTGGATGGCTCATCCCTGGAAGTGTTCAAGGAGAGGTTGGATGGAGCTTTGAGCAACTTGTTCTAGTGGCAGGTGTCCTGGTCCACAGCAAGGGGTGTTGGAGCTAGAGGATCTTAAAGGTCCCTTCCAACCCAAACCATTCTATGATTCTCTCTGTGTAGCTCATGATATCCAGGATAACTGAGGTCTGGGAAGGTTGAATGCAAACAATCGGGTGCTGTCATCTTAGTATATTTCTTTATTTCTGTGACTAGGCAGAGCTGAAACAGATAGAAGGAATTTCTATAAGCTACAAGTGGAAAAAAGGAGACAAAGAAAAAAACCCAACAAACAGCTGAGCAGAAAACCTGATAGGAGAAAATTAAATGGAACAACCATTTTACTTCAACTTCCAAAATCTGAGGGAGTTTCAGAAGGATTTTTTGGGGCATAATCAGAAATCATAAGATGTGTTTCTTAAAAAGCCTGAAGAAAATTTTTTCCTGACCCCTGGAGAAGGAAAGTGCAATGATGGCATTGTGTTGTAAAGTACCCTCAGATGGTAGGTTACTGTAAAAAATGGCCAAGCAAGATGGGAAGTGGGCTGTAGTTGTGAATAGATAGATGGGATAAAACCCCAGATACAGAATGAAACCCTGTCCTAACTGCATTTTTCCATCTGGTAACAGATACCTCGATGTTCTGCTCATTTTTCTTAGGCAACATTTAGCCAGTTTGCCATGACAGTAAAGTATTAATGAATCAAATTGAATTTAATTTCCCACACACCCATATGTAAAAACCAAACACACATATTTACCAGACATGCAGCTGTGCCTGATGTCTCCCCAGAAAGCAAATTCCGGGATACATGCAGAATACCCTCAATGAAAAGTTATGCTACAAATTATTTGATTTGATGGGAAATTACTGTGTAATTTTGTTTTAAAGACTGTAGCACTCAAAATATAGTACTGTAATAAGCTATTTGTACAGAACAGGGCAGGGCTTTTCTATGTGGTCTTTCTAGCATCTTCTTGGTGATCCATGCTGATTTTGAATTCAGAATTTTCCTACTGAGGGAGAAATGGCCTTATAGGAGGTTTGGGTAGCAGGTGTGATTCATCAATAAAGTAACAGCTTATTTCTCTAAGAGCAGATAGGGCTCAAATGATGTAGATAAAGTACATATTCAGTCTACATAGTTGACTCCATCTGTTGTAGTAAGTGCTGTAAAGCCTTTTAGGTTATTTGGAGATAGTGGTTGCTATAAAGTGCGAGCAAATGAGTGGGTGCAATGTATTTACAAAGAGAGAGATGTGATAGAAGAATTCCTACTACACTGGCATCCTTGGATTTACTAAATGTTTCATGAGACACATGATCTCCTTCTGCAGTGTGTCTTGGGAAATGTTGTCCAGGAAGAATTAAGCCTGATGTAAGGAAAAGCTGAAGGTCTGACAAAAGCAAATTGCAGCTTCCTGTAGGCACAGCATCATCTCTGAAGTTGCAGCTTAATGTTGAATTGATGCAGAAAGAAACAAAAGACTGCATTTTCAAATTCAGTCCTTGTCAATATTTTTTTTTCAGTAGAATAAAACCCTTGTTGTTCATGTTCTCAGCAAGATGAAAATAGATGTTGGCTCTCCTTGTGACATAGATTTGAGGCTTTATACCTTTATCCCTCCCTAACATATCTGTGACTCTGTGATACCTGTATCAGCATTGCTGAGAAATAAAACTGATGATGATGATGTGTCCCTAGTCCTTCACAGGCAGAGCATCATACTAGAGAGAACAGGACAATCTGAGAGCTTAGGCCATAGTTTACTGAAATCAGTGTGAGTCTTCAGTGCAATTTTTATTTATGTTGTTATTTGTGAAGAAAGATTTGCTGGCTACCTTGCAAGGGAAGCTGTTCTTGGCAGGAGCAGAGCAGGAATTGGGAGCTACCCTGGAAACAAGGCAGTGATATGGCAAATCCTTAGGGAGGTGATCACCTGTTTCTCATTGCCACTGAGAAGCCTGTGCTAACTTTCTCAGCTGATATAATCTAGCATGGTAGAGAGACTGTTCCTCAAATGAGTCCTAGAAAGTGTTAGTATTGTGTCTGTCTTCCAAGTGAACATAACTAAGGAAGCAGCAGCACAGCAGCCTGTAAACCTTTTGTAGCAGGCAGTAGGCATGGGTTCTGCCAAAGATTTTTCATTTACCTCTACTACTCTGTAAAACATCCTCTCAGAGGCAGTGGTGAAAGCTGCCTGAGAAGAGTCATTGAAGACAAGACAGAAGAAAGTACATAACGAGCAACAGAAGACAGTCCCTTTTCTGTCAGGGAATGGACTAAGTGACTGCTTGATTTTCTTTCATCTGTAATGTCCCTGATTTTACATAGTACTGTGGGTTACAGCTGGCTCTGGGTTGGATGGCTGGATCCATCCATCAAACTGTACGCAGCACGTGTATGTAATAAGAGGAAGAGAAGCATTATTGTCATTATTACTACTGAAATCCTGTGTTCCATAATCTTAATACAGCCAGAACAAAGAGAAGAGTGAGAAAATGGGCAAGTTACTTAATATTGGTGAACTACAGTTTTACTACTGTTTCAATGCACTAGTTTAAACTGAGATATTAGGAGGTAGAGCACAAAATCCTGGTGACCCTGCTGTATAATATAGTAATCATACTGTATTTAACACACAGTTGAATTCGAGTGCTGTGTTTCAGCTTTTCTTCCTCTTCTGGTAAACAACTGAGAAATTTAAAACTTTATTATTTTTATATAAAGAGAGAAAGCACAACTAGGATACATATTCAAAGAAAAAAATGTTAATATAGTGCTTGGTTTGTGTTTGAGCACAGAATTGTACTAATAATGATGAAGTTTCATATAGTTTGCATATTAACTGCTGCAGATACAAAAGACTAATAATGAACTTCAATGCAGAGCAGGCTATTTAATTTGCATCTTTTCTTTCATCAACTATGCTTTACATAGACTAGTATTAGCATTCAAAGTAATACTGTATGGTAGTACATTTATGGGCAGGCCTGGAGTAAGGCAGAGACTTACAACATCTGATTAATAGGGAGCCTACCTTGCAAATATGTTGATTTCCCATCATGCAGTAGATGTTGGGTAAATCTGGTTACGTACCTATGAAAACATCTATTTTTGCAGTATTGTTGAGGAAACAATGTTTTCCTTCATTAATTGACTGGGTTCTTAAAGTTCTGTTAGAAAAAGGGATGGTGGACAGCATCATTAGTCACCAGAACCAGTGTGTACTTCTCATCTTCACTAAAAAATTAAGGAGCTGGTATTTTTAAAAATCAAAAGGCTGAATTCTACCTGATGAAACAGCATTTGCAAAGTCAGCGTTGTAACTTGTAATTACTATTGTGTTAATCTGTTGCTGTTTAGGGCATGGTCCAGATTTGATGCAGGGATTGTTCTGTGTAACTGAAGATCTAATCCCTTTCTACTAGGAGTTCACAATTCAGATATCTATGTCTGTTTCAGCTTCAAAGCAATGTAATAAAGGAAAATACTTCCGTTTCACTCTCCGTTTATAATCAATGATACATGCACATGCTGGGTAAAACTGCAAAACGTCTAAAAGAAAATAGCCCTTTAAGTATAGGCTTTAAGTACAGGCAAATCTTTTAAGTATGTGCTTTTGAAGAAGGTGATTGCTATGGAGTAAAGGTCTGAATGAAGGACACAACAAGAATGAACCCATTGAATTTCATTGCAAGTGGCAGAACAGACAGAGATTTTGATTCCCAGCCTTCAGAAGAGTGGTGCCTGAGCATACCCGAGAGAACATGCACACAGTCCCTGTGGAAATTATTAATCATAAAACTGTTTAAGCCCTGAAAAAAGCGTTTGGACCATATCAGGAGCTGCACAGAGACTGAAAGAGGAGCAAAGGGGAGAAAAAGTAAAAAGTAGTGGGGAAAATGCACTTTATCTTACTGCTTCTGTAAGAAGAAGCAATATCACTCCCACAAACATTTAAGGAGAGTATTCACACAGCTTTTGGATGGGCATTAAGTAAAGCAGGAATGACTTTCATTCTCACAGGCCTTATTAAAAGAAAGGTTGATATGAGATTATTTAGAGAAAAACTGAGTTTACTGATTCTTCAGAGAAGTTCAGGAGACTGTTTTAGCTGGTTGTATTATCTTACTGCATAACCCTACAGGCCAAATAGAGTTCAGTGGGCCTTCATGAAGGTTCATCAGGTGCAACATTGGCCACTGTTTTCTATCACACAGACAGTTTCAATATCATATTTGGTACAGAAGTATTTTCCTTCTAAAGGAGACTACCAGAAAGGTTTGGAAAGGCTCCCTTTTTAAATATGCCACCATTTTTCTCTTGGATTCTTTAAAAATATACATATTTTGTTTACGTCACTGTAGTGAAAAGTAATTGGCAGGGTGAAACTGCAGACCAGTGTTGAAAATTCCTCCTAGGCAAAGTCTGGCTAATATTGACTTCAGTTACAGTAGCAGCATGTTTGTGCTGAATGGTGCTATGAACTCTCCATCTGCAGATGTCAGCCGCCTAACTATCACACCGGTCTGGACTGAACATATGGTTGAGCAGTGTTTTTCAAAACTTGGTTCTGCTGGCAAGGATTGGCCTCTTCATGCTGCGGACTTTGTTAATGGTTGAGGAAGGGAGGAAGAAGAAAAGGAAAAAAAAAGAATCAGTGTCAATGAAATGATCTGACTATCTGCAACAGAGCGTCCTCAGAGAAACACAGGTTTTTGCATCTGGCATTTGTTCTTGCTTTTGTTACCCGGGAGAGAAAAGCATTGTTATAGGAGTGAAAAAAAATAAATAAATTAAAAATTAGGGAAATGTAATTTAATTAAAGAAAAAGCCTACCAATAAGGTGTTAAAGAGCTCCAAATAGGTCTACTGATGTGATTCGATTTTGTAAAGCCTGATCTGTGCACACACACACAAATATTAACAAAACTACTACAAAGAAAGCAATATTCTTTATTTAGCAACTAATTTAGTTTGATGACACTTTTGAGCGAACAAGCCCTCCCTCAGATACGAGATGGAATAAAAAAAAACTTGTTTTCTTTATGCACCCCTATTATGAATTTTCCTGAAGAACATGGTTAGATATTTGGTTTATGGCATTTTCTGGCTACTCTGAAAACTTACTGCCAAAATCTGACATCACATTTGCTGCTTCTGTTTCAGATTTAGTGGAGAGATTGTGCATCCAATGCTCTGCCTGATTTTTTTAGGCACTGTGCTACTTCATCTGAGAACAGGCTCTAATTCTTCCTGTAGTTCCTATTTTGCTTACGTTTGTAGGTCATCAGGGCTGGAATACCACTACTGCCTGCAGGCAGGAGTCAGTGTGCCAAGCACAGACCATGCATTCCTTTTTGTACAAATCTGACTGCAGAGTCCTCAGTGGCCTGGATCCCTGGTCAGGTAACATTACCTGTGCAATTATGGCAAGTCTCTTCATAATCCCTGCCCATTTTCCTTGCAGAAGTCCAGAGGGACCTCCATTAGAGTCTGTTAGTGTACACTCCACGAATATTTAGCCTTGGAAGTACCACTTTGTTCCCTGCAGCAAACAGCTTTCTTCCAGCATGGGAAATTTATTTGTAACATCGTCAGAGGTGCAGGCCATGCATGGAGCACAGGGTGCTTTGGAGACTTCTGTCCCCTTTGGCTCTGGAACTGGGGATAGTTGTTGTGCACTTTGCCTTGCAAGTGAGGTTTTGTATGGGGTGATGCAAAGCTTCTAATGTTTCCTCATCTGTCCCTACTGTAAGCTGCCTGTATAGCACCAGTGCAGCTTAAAATCTGATCCCCAGCGTCTTTACTGATGTTGCTAATGAGGTTAACAATTAATGGCACCTAATGGTCTGTTGTAGCAGTGGTTTTGGTGATGGAGACAGCTGTCCTCTGGGAGCTGGGCTGAGACCATGAACTCATTTTGTATAAGCAAGTGAACAGCTGTTGCAGAAACATTGATGGGAGAGATTAGGTCACACACTTCATCTCCCTGCCACCCCAGGGCTGTTCTTTGTAGCAGGCAGTAGATGGAAGGTGGGAGCAACTTTAAGGGACAAAAGCCCTTGCTGGAGTTGGATGCAGATGTCTAGGTACAAAAACACTGTATCCCATTAGCAGTATTCTGATCCATCTGGTTCCCCTAACTTTTGAAGTATTTTACCAACGAACCAGGATTTTAAAGCAATGTATTATTTTTTTTAGAAGTTCTGTCACTGAGTTTTGTTGATGTGTGTTGTGGTATCGTCTTGGCACCTGATTGCAATATGTAACTCTTGGCACTCGCATATCATGTTCTTTATTAAAAAAAATCCCTCTACAAACACCCTTGCATCAGAGGGTTATGAGTAATTGGAGTATAATTTAAAAATATACATTTAATTTCACAGAAAGCACGTTGTGGTAATGAGTTTTCATTACTTAAGCTTCACTTTAGTGTTAGTTTACTTTTGGTGTACAGTAGTTGCATTTCATCCGTCTGAAAAAAGGTGGCATTATAGATCTACGTTGCATTCCCCTAGTGCTTGAATACCTGTAAAGTACAGCACACTATATAATATAGTTGTGGTAGTGTTAATTTTTGGAACGTGACAGAAATGTTAACATTTAATTAGTGGCTCACTCATTTATTTTTGCTGAACTGATGATGATGCCAGATATAATAATTTAGAAAAAACCCCAAACATACAAAACAAGTCCAGTCTAGGATTCACACCCATTCATTTTAAAATCCCCTGTAGCCAAAAATATTTGAGGAGAATTAGTTGTTTCATCCTGTTGACCTTGTTTGGGAAAAGCAAATCCGTACCTGCTCACCAAAGCACTATATAGATACAAAGAAATGCCTATTTTAAGATTAAAGTAAAACTAAGTTTTGTATGCATGCATTTTTCATTGCTAGTAGCTTTTAGAAACAAAGTTTACTGGAAAATAATGTATGGTGTGCTGAGCTGTCAGAGAGGGGAGCTGAAGTCTCTTCCTTTCAAAATGCCAGGAGTAGCTGACCCTGACAGGTTACCTCTGAGATTGAAGAGGCAGTTCCCCTGCTAAGCATTTAGCTTGGCATTGCAATCTTCTGTGGAAAATTCTTGGAGTAACTGTTTACAGTTTGACAGATACAATTGAGATATGAGATAATGAAATATATTATGAGATAAAATGTATGAAGAGTAGAAAGACATGAAAAAGTCTTTAAAGAGCATGTAATTTCATTATTTATACACTTAGGGATCACTTGTGCTTCACTGAGTTGTTATCCTTCTATTTTTTGGGCTTAACCTGGTGGTGTATTTGCAATTTTTTAAAAAACTGAAGAGATCTGTAGACAGAAAGGTTACCACTAACTTCAGAATCCCTTCTTTCAACTTTTTATGGTGTCTCTTAGTTAGGATAAATCTTATCTTATAGCTATCCTAATATTTACCTCTATGTTCAGTTTTACTTTCAGTAAAAGAATAGCACGTTACTTTAATGGGATGAATTTTCACTTTTATCCTGTTTCATGGTAGAACTGAGGTCTTGGCAGTTTTTTAAGCTTAAAAGCTACAGTTTCTTAGAATTCACACTTACAGAAAATTCTGGTAGAAGTTCCTCATACCTAGATTCAATGACTCTAATGACTCATTGAGAGAAAGAAATGCATTAAAACTTTGATCACAAGTGTAAGCTCAAACAAAAAACTTAAGTTAAATTTGGCTATTTTTCACTCCTTGTGTGTTCAGTTATCCTTAATGTCCTAGCTAGGTTTATTAGCTCTCAGATCCTTACCAAACTGTGAGTATGAAGTGGGCAAGTGAAATATGCTGGGTATTTCCAGAACTGTAGTGAATATTTAAACAAAAAGAACAAAAAAAACCTTCAAAGTCAAAACTTAATTATTTCTAATAGAAAACTAATGCACTGGAAAAGAGACACCATCCTTCAGGGAACAGGAAATAACACAATCTAGTTATTAGAAAAAAAAACAAAACACAAAACCCCCAACAATTATAGTGCTTCATTTATGAAATATAGACTTCTGAACAAACTATCCAGAAATGGCCTAAGATCAGAAATTATTTTCTAGATGATTTTTTAAAATGAAGAATTAATTGGTAAATTATAGTTAAGTTCAAATTATTCACCAAAAAATGCAATTTGCTGAATTATTTCGTTGTTGTTAGAAATTGAGCAACATTAACTTTTTGAGTGCAGAGTGCCATCTCTCTGTTATATGTGCTCTGTCTCTCTGTCCAATTCCAGTTTTGGATTAATTGAAACTGTCCCACAGTATTGCTCTTGTTTAACCCCAGCCAGAAACTGAGCCTCACATAGCTGCCCACTCACTTCTCCCTGTTGGACTGGGGAGAGAATCAGAAGAGTAGAAGTGAGAAAACTCATGGGTTGAGATAAAGACAGCTTAATATGTAAAACAAAAGCCATGCATGCAAGCAAAGCAAAACAAGGAATTAATTCACCACTTCCCATGGTCAGGCAGGTGTTCAGCCATCTCCAGTAGAGCGTGGCTCCCTTGTGTGTAATAGTGGCTTGGGAAGACAAACTGTCACTCTGAACATCCCCCCTTCCTTCTTCTTCTCCAGCTTCATATACTGACCAGGACGTTATATGGAATGGAATATCTCTTTGGTCAGTTGGGGTCAGCTGTCCCAGCTGTGTCCCCTCCCAACCCCTTGTGCACCCCCAGCCTGCTCACTGGTGGGGTGGGGTGAGAAGCAGAAAGTGCCTTGACTCTGTGTGAGCTCTGCTCAGCAATAGCCAAAACATCCCTGAATTATCAACACTGTTTCCAACATAAATCCAAAACACAGCCCCATACCAGCCACTGTGAAGAAAATTAACTCTACCCCAACCCAAACCAGCACAACTTTTCATTGAATAGAAGGCATTTAATGCCTGGCTTATTCATTTCTATATTAAATACACCAACTCAACATAGTTTTGCAGACAGAATACAGGATTAATTTGCTTTCTCTGACAAAAAAAACAACAAACAAATCAAGCCCCACAAACTAAAAAAACAAAGAAAAAAACAACCAACCAAACAAAAACAACCCCCAAAACAAACACAAGGAAAAGCAGAAAAAAAAGGCCAGCTGTAATAAGACTGTGCATCTGTCATTTTAACAGACTAAGTAGGCAGGAAATTGCTGAAGAAGAAGGCAAGTAAAGGGGCAAATGTGGCAAATATGGTTTCCATGTCAGAATAGGTGTTCAGCTTCTTTCTGTTGTCCCTAGTCACCTTGAAGCACTGTGTGTCCCTGAGCTGGGTACTCAAGTATCTTCGTCTGTTTTGGCTAATGTTCATCCCAGTGTGCATCGGTGAAAAATCCCATCTTGTCTTACTGAGGAAGCTATGGCTGCATCTGCACTGGGCTTTCAGTTTGGAGAAAGGTTGTGCCCTTGAAAAAAAGCTCCTGACTGTGCTTTGTTTCACATTGCAGTGTTCTATTGGTGCACAAACCAGATTCCTTTTCCAGGCATGCACCTACTGGGCTGCCACCAGAAGTGGGTGTCCAGGGCAGGGGGTGAGGTTAGAGCTAGCCTGAAATACCTATGGTGTGGAATCAGCTCCTTAGTATCAACAGCTTTGCTCTACAGATCTGCTGCTCCTGTGATGCCCTGCTTGCTCACGGAGATACAGCTCATGTGTTTGGTTAGCCTGCAGCAACAGACTGCATAAATATCAAAATGTGGCCTGTTTTGTGACCTGTTTTTGTTCAGAATAGTTGTGTAAATGTTTGACCACTTAAGGAAAAGAAAAAGATTCAGGTGTTCCTGCACTGAGGGAAAAGAGTATTCAGACCTCAGTTAAGAAGTAACTCTTCTCTGTGAAGAGTAAACTGCAATCAGCACAATGTCTGTCCTGTATTCCTCACTGGGGTCTTTTCTGCCTTTCCTTCGGGGCTCTGGGTGCATTTGATCTTGAGGTGGCTCTTTGAAATTGGCTCTTGCTTCCCATGTCCGTGCTTATTTTCAGTAGGAGACACTAGTCAGTAGACACGTTACGTGTTTCGTTTCAAAGCTCTTCTCCAGCAGTAACACTGATGATGATAGATTTGCCATCCACACTTCTGAAGAAAAGTGAAAACGTTTCTGCCCTTCTCCAATATGGAAAGAGCTTTAAGTATTGATCTTAGACACCACTGGCCAGGTTATTATTCTGTTCACACCAAAGGGGCCTCTGAAGATACCTTTGAAGGAAAATTGTCTACATTAAATAATCTCCAGGCCCACTTTGCTACATTTATAGGAAAGGAAGGTGACAGACCTTACCTTTGCAGTTTGGCAAATTGGATTATCTCTTAATTGCTAGACCTTAATTTGATAGAGCTAGATGATACACACCAGATGATAGCCTCACAGGAAAGTTCTCAGTAGGATATTCCTTTTGGGTGGGAACTTTTGGATTTATATGGCACTCAGCATTCACTCCTTATTTTTTATGGACAGAGATTTAGCTTTGGTGCTTTCCTATCATCTAGACTGGTCCAAGAGATAAAGGAGAAAGGGATTTCTGTACAGTATAGATTTGGTCTCTCTTGCTGTTTATTTGGTCTCTTGTGCTCCCCTAACAAGACATTTAGAGGACTTTTTCTCACCTACAGCTTTCATAACACCCTAAAGATTTGTGTCTGTTGTTCAGTTTTAGCATCTTGTTATCAATTTGCCATTCAACTTCATTTTTATTAGCTTTATTTTCATTATCTATTTTCACAATTAATTTGGCTTGTTGCTGCCATATCCTAACTTACTGGTTTAGTCCTTGTAGGGTTTGTTGCTCTAAAAGTCCCAGAGAGGACTTGACAGCTGGAAATGGTTCTGGTGTGTATCTGCCTTAATATAACTTGGATTTTTCATGTCTCCATCTGCTGGTAAAAGATGAGATTTGCTGTTCAAACAGGTCAACAGAATCTATAAATTTCAAATTATAAATACCCCATTCACTGTTATAGCCACTTTCCATTAGGAACTGGATAGAAAAGATACATTTATTTATTTTAGGTGGCTTAATAATAGCTATCAAATGCTAATAGCTTTTGATCTGTTGTGGATTTATACTGCCCTGACGGGAATGAGTTAGATATTCAGATGAATGTACTAATAACCTGGCAATTCAAATAAGTGTGCTGATGAAACTAGATTTGTTCATTTCGGTGGGAGTAAGAGACATTCTAAAATGGTCATCCCTCTTTTAAAATATTAGTACTTTTACAGTTACTGAGCAAGCAGGTGAAAGAAGTAATGTATAAGGGGATTTTCAATCAGGTCAGTTATTTGGACTTATAACTGCAGACAGGCTCATGTTATGTACATAAACTACCATTAGTTCCTCCTAACAGTTGCAATACAATATTTTCCAGTGTTGAATCCAGAGACCAAAACACCTACCAAATCATGCTTGGAGCTCCTTAAGTATAAGCTAACAGGACAACGGTTTATGTGCAAAACTTTTTGCAAGGATATAGTTCATTTAGAGCACAACATTTCAGTGAGCAAAAGACTGCATCCCTTCCAGGGGAAATGCAACTTCAAGACTGCAGAAGGCAATGCCACACCACTAGCAGAAGTGCAGTGACAGAGATGTGCTTTAACTCTGCTGTTGTCTGAACTGGTGTATGTCAGAAAAAAGGTACACATCACATTTCTGCATTCAAAGCATTCTTACATTTGTATGTGGTTTATATTATGCAATGAAATATTTAGGTTGGTTGTTATTTACATCTACTCCTAATGTTTTGTACATGCTTCTTGCTTTGATCCTTTTATGACAGTGGTTTTATAGACCTGAACGTTTCCTATAAAATCACCAGGCAAGCCTTTACTTTTCTATTTCAGTCTATCATGTGTTTATAGGAATATTTTTCAAACACTGTAAAGATGCTGATAGTTATAGTCATTCACAAATCAAGAGAGTGTTTTATGAGGCCTGTTTCCCCCATGAAATGTCAACATGAGATAGTGTGTGTATTTTCAAGCAAGGAATTGCTAGCACTTTTGTTTTGGTGGCTTTCATTTTAAATGCTTGTGTTAAATTTTTTCTCCTCTGCAAAGTAACTATAAAAATGACAGCCTTTCATTTAATAGATGTTTTTGCTGTCTTGACTGTCTGTTTGCTTCACTGGCAAACTTTTTCCCCTTCGTTACTCCCACTAGCCCTGTAGGTTCCACCTGAATGAAAGAGATTGACTCTCTCCTCAAGCATCATTTTTCAAAGTGATCCTCAGCACTTTCTGTGAGGTGCACAACTCTGTGTAAAAGTCACTTCTGTCCAGAAATGTATTCTTTTTGTAGTTCTCTAAAAGCAAGCAAACAACTTCAGTCTCAGAACACAAATGAAATGTATCGGGCTGAAAATAAAAATAAATGTCTGTTTATTTGTATTCTGAGAACATAGGAAGATGACTGAATAAACATAAAAACAAGAACAAACAGGAAACCCTGCAATGCAAATTGTAAAATTAGGTAGCTTCTCACTGGTAGAGACTGAAACTGTTCCAGCAGCTATCAAGATTAATTGTATCTGGGCTGTACCTGTCAGGCTGCTGGCCAGAGAGGAATCTGAGACAACCATTTTAAGAGTAGGGGCATTAGCTCTGTGGTGGCTGGAACAAGAGTTATGAAACTCAGCCTAAAAGATTTAAAAGTCTAAGTCCACTTCTTGAAGAGAAACATTCAGTGAGAGTTCCATTCCTAAATAATTTTAGAAAGTGGGGCTTGGACTCTTGCCATGACGAGCGAAAGTCCTAAAAATACCTCAGTGGTTTATAAATATCCTCATTGCTATTCCAGACTTCTTAGTACCCAAGTCATATTGAAAGTGACATTTAAGCTTCTCAGTCATAGAATTAGCAAGAAGGAGCTCAATTAATATCTAGTCAATCCAAGACAGGATTTACTCAGAACTATCCCTGACAGATACTTGTTTAACCTGGTCTCAAAATCCTGTGACAGAGATGCCACAGGCTCCCCAGGCAAACTGTTACTGTACTTGACTACCCACATCAATAGGAAGTTTTTCCTAATGTCTAATGTAAATCTCCCATGCTGTGGTTTAAGCCTATTACTTGTCCTTTTCCTTGTGGACATTTCATAGGCTTTCAGACATGTGAATAGCATTATCACACATTCCCTCATTCGTCTCTTTTTAGGCTTAGCTGAGGCTAAAAAAAAATGTCCCTCTAGGCACTGTGAAAATTTTTACCTCAAGCCAGCTTAGAAAGTAGAGCTACTTTGTTAATACCTTTATCAAACAGCAATTTCAGGAGAAAAGTGTAGTGCAATGGCATATGGCAGCAAAGCCTGATACAGCTGTGTCTACTTCAGAAACTTTGTGGTTTAAATGGGGATTTGGGGTTGTATCACTTGCCCAGCTTTTTACTTACTGGGATATCAGTACTGGGATATCAAAAGTCTCAGTAAGTAGCTACCTTACAAAGGCAGCTACTATACCCTCCTTCAAGTTACTCATCTGGTGTATTGCTTCTCTGCACAGCATTGCGTGCTGCCAGAGGGACTGAGTAGCTTACTCACAGCAACTCAGCAACTTCAGCAGCACCCAAGGCTTTCTGAAACAAGGCCTACCTTATTGCCTTACTCAACACCAAGCAGAATGAAACCTGACCTAGTCATGTGAAGGGTCTAGAGCAAACATCTTAGGAGGAGAGGCTGAGGAAACTGGGGTTGTTCAGTCTGGAGAACAGAGGCTCAGGGGAGACATTACTGCTCTCGACAACTACCTAAAAAGAGGCTGTAGTGAGGTGGGGGTTGGTCGCTTTTCTCAAGTAACAAGCGATAGAACAAGAGGAAAGTCTCAGTTTGTGCCGGGGAGGTTTAGACTGGATATTAAAAAAAAAAAAAGTCTCACTGAAAGGCTTGACAAACACTGGAACAGGCTGCTCAGGGAAGTGCTGGAGACAGCATCCCTTGAGGTATTGAAAAAATGTGTAGATGTGGTGCTTAGGGACATGATGTAGTGATGGGCTTGGCCGTGTTAGTTTCATGGTTGTACTTGATGATCTTAAAGCTCTTTTCCAAACAAAGCAATTCTATGATTCTACGTAATTCACAAGTATAGATGTTAAGGAATAGTACTGTCTTCCCCTGAAGCAGTTTCCACTTGCTGCGAGCCATTTTTTTCCTACCCTTTTTGACTGACAGGATTTGGAAAGTTTGTATTAATTTTCTGGCACGTCAGTTAGGAGGCATGACAGAAAGCTTGTGCAGATTTTGCATCCTTGTATTTTTAGAAGCAGCAGCAGCAATGCTTGCTGCTTTATTCAGCTGGATGGAGAAACGCAGGTTCAAGAGCATACCCACATCATGCCTACCTACCTTTGGGTATCAGAATCTGGGGAGGGAGGTAGGACTACTGTGGTAAAAGAACACTACACATTATGGCCACCAAAAGCAGCCAAATTAGTTTTGTTTTTGCATTTCTTCTTTGAATGTATTCATAATGTTTGCATGTGTCAGCTCTGCTGAGGTGGCATCTCAGCTTTTAAATTAATATGGTTGTAATGCATTTCTCTTTAATTAAAAAAGAGAGCTCCCCCATAGGTAATTTCCTAAAACAAAACTCATTAATAATAAACAGATTAAATCTTTATCAGTTAATCAACACTACAAACTTCTGAACGTTTGGAGAGTGGCATGAGATAACACTGTTGTCATAATAGGAGTGTTTGAAATCATTAGGGATCCTACTGTGCCATTTGGGTGGTGAGAAAATAATGATTGAATATGGGCCCCCTTACAGAGCTCACGTGTGAATTCCTTTAAAGATTAAATCTGCAAAGATCTGGGTTTTATGCTGGCCCCATCTTGAAAGCATTTTTAAAATTTTTTTAAATAGAGGGCAAGGATGATGGACAATACCAAGCAAATTCTGATACCAGAACCTGTCATAATGCCACAGGTTTGTTTTTTTTTAGATGATGGTTAGTGAAAATTTAGTGAAATTTTAGGGACTGTTTGCAGGATGGGAGCCTCACCACCTTCTCGGGGGCAGCTGTTCCCAGCTGATCTCCCTGAGACTTTACCTTGAGGTGGAGACTGCACTTCAAATTCCTCAGCTTCCTCCACCCTGAATCCTCAAGGCAGTCACTTCAGTCAGGACCGTGTGACCCACCCTTTGACCATGTTACCCACCTACTGGATGAGGGAAAGGGTGTGGACATTGTCTACCTAGACTTTGGTAAGGCCTTTGACACCATCTCCCACACCATTCTCCTGGAGAAGCTGGTGAATCATGGCACAGACAAGTGTACTCTTCACTGGGTAAAAAACTGGCTGGATGGCTGGACCCAGAGAGTTGTGGTAAATGGGGTCAAATCTAGTTGGTGGCAGGTCACCAGTGGTGTCCCTCAGGGCTCAGTTTTGGGGCCAGTTTTGTTCAACGTCTTTATCAATGATGTGGATGAGGCGATTGAGTGCACCCTCAGTAAGTGAGTCTGCAGGTGACACCAAATGGGATGGGAGTGTTGATCTGCTAGAGGGTAGGAAGGCTCTACAGAGGGACCTGGACAGGCTGGATCAATGGGCCAAGGCCAGTTGTGTGAGGTTCAATAAGGCCAAGTGCTGGGTCCTGCATTTTGGTCACAACAACCCAGGCAACACTACAGACTTGGGGAAGAGTGGCTGGAGAGCTGCCCAGCAGAAAAGCACCTGGGGATGCTGTTGGACAGGCACAGGGACATGAGCCAGCAGTGTGCCCAGGTGGCCAAGAAGGCCAATAGCATCCTATCAGGAATAGCACGGCCAGCAGGAGTAGGGAGGTGATCCTGCCCTGTACTCAGCGCTGAAGAGGCTTCACCTCAAGTACTGTGTTCAGTTCTGGGCCCCTCACTACAGGAAGGACATTGAGGCGCTGGAGTGTATCCAGAGGAGAGCTACCAAGCTGGTGAAGGGTCTAGAGAACAAGTCATAGGAGGAGCAGCTGAGGGAACTGGGGATGTTTAGTTTGGAGAAGGGGAGACTGAGGGGAGACTGAGGGGAGACCTCATTGCCCTCTACAGCTACCTGAAAGGAGGTTCTAGGGAGGTGGGTGTTGGTGTCTTCTCCCGAGTGAATAATGACAGGACAAGAGAGAATGATCTGAAGATGCAGCAGGGAAGGTTTAGATTTGATATGAAGAAGAATTTCTTTACTGAAAGGGTTGTCAGGCACTGGAACAGCCTGCCCAGGGAGGTGGTTGAGTCACCATCCTTGGAGGCATTCAGGAAATGCATACATGAAGAACTTCAGGGCATGCTCTAGTGGCTGAGATTGTAGATTGTGTGTTGTGGGTTTTTTTAGAGTGTGGGTTGGTTTTTTTGTTTGCTTGGTTTTGGTGTTTGTTTTTGTTTGTTGTTTGGTTTGGGTCCTTTTGTTGTTTTGTTTTGTTTTTTATGGTTGGACTCTGTGATCTCAGAGGTCCTTTCTAACCATGACTAATTTGTGATTCTCTGATTCTGTGACTATGACAATCCTCTGATCATGCATGTGAGGGGGAGTTCTGCTCAGGTTCAGCTGTATCATGGGGATAAGAGGCACAACCTGCTGTGCAGATAGAAAGGACAATGTAGCTTTGGGCAGGGACCTCTTTGATGAAGGTTGAGGAGAGGCAAGGGCATAATGGAGCAGCACAGAACAAAATAGATATGGCTGGTAGCATATCAGCACCTCCTAGCCCTGTAACATTTGGAGTGATGCACATTTAGGATATTATGCTATAGAGGCACTGGCGTTTTCTCCATCAATACTGGAA
This sequence comes from Apus apus, assembly GCF_020740795.1. Classification (NCBI taxonomy): domain Eukaryota; kingdom Metazoa; phylum Chordata; class Aves; order Apodiformes; family Apodidae; genus Apus; species Apus apus. Next base: position 112,815,658 of record NC_067283.1, on the reverse strand, counting down.
ATGTGTTATAGCTCCTCTGTGTCACCCTGCAGGCTTCTCCAGAGCTATTTGGATTATTTGGATTCTTTCTATGAATTCTATGAAAAATAAAAGTAAGTGGGCTGGAAGAAAAATAGGGGCAGTGAGAAAAATAAATTGTATTTGTCCACATCCAGCAAACTTCCTGGAATGGGTTAGAAAGAAGTTATTAGCAGGGGGGCTGCAACTGGGAGTCATATGTAACTATTGCCATTTCATTTCTCATCTTTGCTCATTACTTGGTCTCCATAGCATTAATTGCATGTGTTTTGTCACCATCAGTTTTGTTGCAGCATGAGTTACAGTAGTGGTAAGAGTATTATAAAATGTTTAAAGTTTGAATGCATTTCTTGCTTAAAATACTTGTTAAAGGTTTGATGACTAGAAGTCTTTACCTACCATGGCACTATCACTTTGGAAAATCAGATGGTAGGTGTCTTCACTTTTCTGTCACTTGTTCCAATCAGACTGTGTGCAAAAATCACAAATTTTAAAAATATCCCTTTCTTTTCCTCATATTGTGATATGTCTCCATGTATTGTATTTTCAAGCAGGTTTTGCAGGGGTAAATTGTTTGTAACAACTTCCTTTGTATTCATAATTACAGTCAGCTCTGTCACCTGTGAATTAAAACCTTTTATTAAATAACTTTATGAAATGCTATGTACAGATTTACTTGGAGGGTAATGAGAGGATAAGAACTGTTGAGTTCTTATTAACAGCTACATAATGCATTTCTGTGCTGTGTTGTTGGACTGCGCTCGCCTTTGAATCTTGTGTGTGCATTTGGAGAAAGAAGCACAAATACTTTTTGTTTTGTTTTGGTTTTTTTTAAATACTGGAGCAAAAGATCACCTTCTATCAAGAGACCAAATGCCCTGCCTTGGCAAAATGGATTGCTTGCAAGGGTCCATATGATCCTTCTGGTCATACAGCTTTCCTACAATACTGTTTGTGTCATTCACAGGGTGGATGACCTTCAGATCTCAGTGGAAAGGTCTTCCCTTCTTCTGACTCTCTGCTAAAAAAGGAGAACACGTCCCATGAGTAACATAATTTATTTATTCATCCTGCCCTCCTTACATTTTCTTTTCTCGTTTTTCTCTTTTCAGGATGGAGTAGGTGTGGATGAGAAACTGTCTTTACGGCGGGTAGCCGTCGTAGAAGATTTCTTTGACATTATCTATTCCATGCATGTGGAAACTGGGCCTAATGGAGAACAAATCAGAAAACATGCTGGTCAAAAGAGAACATATAAAGCAGTAAGTAAAAAACCCCAACCAACAAAAAAAAGTGAGCATCAGTCTCTAAAAGCATGAATTATTTGAGCTTAGTCACATGACTTGCAATTTGTGTGTTGTTGTTGTTTTTTTTTTTTTTTTCCAGCTGCTTTAGTACTCTAACCCTCATTCTGAAATTTATTTTGGACATCTTTCAATAATGCATGAAAACATACAGCTTAGAAATCAGAAGGGCCACATTTTCTGTGTAAAAAGGGCCAGTTCCTTTGACCTTAGTAGAGATTTTTCATTGGTACAAGGAGAGAATTTATCCTTTCTATAACAGTTTGACAATTTCTCTAATACCTCTGTATTAATTAATTGTTATTGAGTGGATGAATTCTTGAAGAAGACTGGGAGCTTTGCTGAATGAGGTGCTGTAATTCAGCACATGAATTAAGTTGCATTCTCATCTGTGGCTGCAGACTAAGTAACTTCATGGTTTAATGGCACGAAAACTTGTAAATATCTGAAATTCAAAAGGCCAGAGAGCTACTAGATACAGTGAAAGAAGCATTGAGAAGGCAGATCTCACATCTGCATAAACCAGCTGAGTGAAGAGAAATTATTATTTCTAAGATTTTTAATTGCTTGCTATTGCTGGACCTAACCAGTTCAAACCACTGCCTTTATATAGCTATAAATAGCTTTTGCAGTTAGTGGCACAGACATAACACTTCCTTTTCTTAGGGAGAACTAATGAAACATTTACTGCATTTTCCCAAGGGGCTTAAAATGTATCTGCCTGCCTGCATTTGGATGGCCCAACTTCCATGCACGGGGCTATGACAGTGCCAGGCACACTCAGGGCTTGATTCTGATCCACCTTTCCAGCTGTTCCCAGCTGCCAAAGCAGTGGGGGCTCCCCTGGTGCAGCCAGACAGGGGCTCCCAGCCAGGGCTTCAGCCAGGATGCAGGGCATCTGAGGCACACCTCCCCATGGCCTCCAGTGGGACAGGGCTGGTGGGAGGCTGTGCACAGGGCCTCCAGGTGACTTGTCACCCTGAACGCAGTGAGCAGTGATCTTAATCTTAAAAACAACCCATAGTCGCATGAGGCATTTTCCATAAAAATGTGGGGAGAATCCAGGTTTCTGATACCCACGTCTTCAGTTTTAGCTGTAAGAAACAGCTGTTTTTCCACTACTGTTTGTTTGTTGTTTTTTTTTTCCCCAAGTATATAACAGTCTTTACTACGTATCTATGAATTCCTTCACAGATATTTTATTCATAGGCTGTTGAAGACAATTTGTTGTGGGATAAGCTCTTGGCAAGATTTCTTGTAATTTATTCTCAGCGGTATTGACCTTACAATAGATGTATGAAGAAAGACACCAGTCATCTGAGTGTGCTTTGTAAGGCTTGGAGTGATATTTCAGGGTGAACAAAGACAAACTGTCTGAATTAATTTTATTCTGTCACCTTGGCCATTTTGATACCTCTCTTTTAGAAAGCATTAGAAAAGTAGTATTTTCATTGACCTTCCTCTTTCTATTTTGTTTTACTTCAGGAAGCTGTTCAAAGATATAGGTCACAAACTTTGTGGAATAACATACAAGTCTAAGGAGTACTGCCAACCATAAATACAATAATACAAGTCATCATCCTAAAAATACATGCCAAGTATAATATTTACTACCGTAAGAATCCCATGATTCCAGTTCAGATAAGAAATGTATTTATTGTGAACAGCATGAACAGCAACTAGTGTCTCTTCTGTGTGCAGAACAATTTGTGCAGATTCAGTAGCCTACACAGTAGTTTCATTTGATGTAAACTTTTATTGTAATTGAGACCTGAGCTTAGTCATTATGAGGATAAAAATGTCCAAATGTAAGTTTGTGTTGTTACCAGAGTCTGCAATATTTGTGTATTCATTTCATTGCATATTAGTTTGTTGAGGGTATTAAATCATATTTCCCAAGGACAGGAGTCACATATATGATTTTTTAAGATTTCCATAGATTAAAAAAGGAAAAAAGACTCCAGAATAAACTGATATCACCTCTTGCTCTCTGTCCGAAAATGAGAATTAGGTTAAATAAGCAGGCCTCAAACTCTACCAGACTAACTGGGGAAAGGCATGCTCTTTTACTGGACCTGTCCATGAAAATGCCTTCACTAAAAATGATGAGCTGTAATGTTGGTCTGTTCCAGCAAGCCACACGGTATCTATCTCCTCTGTGGCATTGCAGAAGGAAAGAAGTAGTGTCTCAGGTAGCTGTCTCAGAAAACCTTACACCCTAAAAGCTTTATAAATCAAACTAAAATGCTTTGGCAGGATTTAATTTTATTAAGTGAATTGGGAACAAGATTAATTTAGTCTTGTGTCTTTATTCACATATCAAATGTGAATCACCCTTGAGATCTGTGAATGTATTTATCATGCATAAGTATTCACCAAATAGTTTGAGTGAAGAATTTTACAGGAAGGATGGTTCACAAACTGTATGCTCCAACTGCTATTTGTTATTCATAATTCCTGGCATGTGATGATCACATTGCTTCTGCTCTCTGACTGGATAACGGAAACATTTTAACAATGAGAAAACAACTACAATTTTCATACAAATTGTTAAACTTTGGAAGTTCATAAATATTGCCATGGATTTTCAGTTTCTGAGTATTTCTGAAAAATTAATGACACAGCCCTAAGAATTACAACATGCAGATTTCAAGTAATTAATTTGCTTATACATGTGTTAGTCTCTATTTTCAGTAGTGAACCTGCTCCACTCAAAATTTTGAATAGTACTCAAGCATGATTAGAAGGGTAATGAAATTGTCAAAGGTGACTTAAGTAAGTGCTGTTTGTAGTGACAAACTTGGAGTAGGTAGGGTCTTTTTAATTTTTGATGGAGTCACCCCAGATGCTAGAGTGCTAAAATACATCGGTATGTGTCTCTGAAGGCATGTTCAGAACAGCTTACAAACTCAATTAGTGAATCTGTAGCCTGCACTGACTTGTTTATATTAACTGTGTGGAAACTAATGGTGTTTTTACAACTGATTTCTGTGGAACTTCCTGCAGCGGTGCTGTACAGGAAGATAAATAGGAAATGGTAGTTGGTACCTCTAAAAGAGCAGTGTGTTGGAAGGAAGCCTTTATATTTTAATTGGGACAGCAATACGCCAAACTCAAACTTTATGGTTTCTTGGCACAGACTCTCTAGATTAATTAGGAAAGCATCTATGCTTCAATATTTAAGTTTAGAATGGGTCCCATTTTCTTCTTCTCAGCACACTAACAAAGGAGAAGGGAATTGTACAAAGTCTACAAAGATGATGTGGGAGAGTAACCTTGAAAAAATAGCTTCCCATTTAACTGGTAGGTTTTATGCTTATTTCAAGTGCCCAACTTGGATACAATGTAAGATTGACGGGCTATATTCCTTGCCAGTATACCTGTAGGTAGATCTACACCAGCAAAAATATACACCTGGCTTAGATATATATAAAATTAAACCAGTAACATTTAATCATATGTGGAGTGCTTCAGTGCTGACATACAAGTACGCTAGACTGAAAGAATACTTGATACGATGTTTTAAATCTCAGCTGGTTCCCAGGAAATTTACAAATAGGAAAAAAAACATTGAGGGCCTCGATCGGGGAGATAATTCCCTCACAAAGGCAGGATATGTGACACAACGCCTGGCCAAGTTGGTTGCTCAGCAAGAGCACAGGTGACTAGAGAGGTGCAGAAGGTGAAAAGAGCATGTTGCTTGGTGCCAAGGAGGGCAGCAGTGCCCAACCAGGTCCCTGCATTCTGCTTGGGTCCTCTGCCAGGCTCCACAGGAGGTGGGGTGAAATGTGCTGATGCAAGGAATTGGCTAAGCAGTCAGAAGACAATACCAAAGATCCTTGTAGGGGTGACTGTTAGCACTCGCTGTTACAGCTCAGTGTCCAAGAGAAACTCCGTCTCTCTGACCTAAAGGACTTACTTTTGTATAGACATCCCACCCTGAAAGGAGAACTGCAGTGTCAAAGTGGAGATGGGGACACACAGGAGAGAAGTGTTAAGGAGAAGAACCTGTCTGATGTATTGGGAAAGGTGTTGAACAAGTGCATAGCTGGCTTTCTATGCCTTTGCAGAGCAGCATTTCTTCATTTAAACTATTCAGCTGTGTCTAAAATTTCAATTGAAGCACTGAGGGGTATATCAGAGGTGGGAGTAGCTGGGAAAAGTTGTGGTTACAGTAGCAGCATAACGTAACAGGCTCAAGCTGTTAAGGACAACTCTTCGTGATTCAGTGGAAACCAGGAAAAAAAACAACTATATTTGTCAAGAAACTCAAATGATCCGTGATGAGACTGAACATGGAAAATATCTCTGCCTCTTCTTAGGCCCAGCTAAGGGTACAGGTAGGCCAGATTTAGTGATCAAGCCATATATTTCAGAGTAGACTTTATTTTCCCTTAATATTATTTAAAAAGATGTTAGATTTTCATTCATTTGAACAATAGACTATGAAGTGTTAAGTGCTTTGCCTTTGTGTGTTATCTCTGGACAAAGTTACCTGTAACTAAGTGAATAATCTGAGAATTGTTTGTGTAAGTCTTGTAGCCACCTTAAACACCTTAAATTCCATGTGTTTATTCTACTTGAATATTTTTACCTGTGAAGGATGATTTAATATCTGCCTGTTGAGCCTGCCGTGAAGTGTTACAGGAGTGAACTTGAGTTGTGAGTGAGGATTGCAATGTCTGAGCAGAAGTGGGTCAGTTAATTAAATTCCCAATCCATGAACGAAAAAAAGCACACTGGGCTGATGAGCTGGAAGAGGAGCAGGCTTGTAAAACACGGGGCAGATAGTGATGTTTCATGGGAAAGCAGCTTGAGGCAAGACTCTGATCTGATACATAGTAAATAAATATATAACATCTGAGGCATAACAGGGCTCTGTTAGGTGTGGGGCAACATCTAGGATCCTGTGCTTCATTCAGCTGTTGCAATAATAAATGTTTCTTATTTTTGGGATCAGGCCTCCCTTTTTCTAGTTACCTTAAGAGAAACCTTCTTCAGACTGTGGAACATGGCGTGACATTTTTCCCCTCACAAAACAAGAATGCACTTGCAAATTCCTTCTGAGCATCACAGTGGATGTATTTTCCTTGGGGAAGAATTTTTTGACAGGTCGCAGTGTGCGATAACATCGTCTCCTTCTGGTGTCTTCCCTGATCAAACAAGGTTAAAGTAGGTTTGGGGCCTGGCTGGTTTCCATCCAAGGCAGACCTTGTCCTTGGGGAAGCACAAGCACAGAAGGGTGCAGGGCCTTAACGTGCTTAAATCCTTGCATCCACGCTGCCCTGTGTGCATGGCAAAACCGCCGGGTCCTGTGCACTTTTACTCTATGGACTTGTTCTTGCTTCTTGGCAAAGAGCGGGTGTCGAGCGTCCTGGCGCTTGTCCCAGGAGCAGGTGCTCCCTGCTGCTTCCCTGCCAGGAAGTGGCTTCTGCTATGCAGGAGGGAAGGGAGCTGTGAAGCGCAAGTTTAGCACAAGAGGGAACAGCGTTTTCCCCAGTGTAGCAGGGTAGCGAGCTCTTGATAAAACTCCCAGCAGTCATATATCTGCTTTTCTATGTCAGCCTTCTATTCTGACCTCTTGCTGATGAAAACAGAGGTCTTTCCTTGGCTGGTTTGCCCTCCTGTCATCAAGAAACCAATTTCTGCCACCTGGCTTGATGGCTGTGGGCCCAGGACATATTATCATCTTCACTATGTCTCTCTCTCTCCTCTTGGAAGTCTTTGCATCATATTCCTCCTTCCCCCACCCTCCTTGCCCTCCTTAATAAAAAAATATACACACAGAGAAAAAAAATATAAATCTCTATTCTCACACATCACATCTTCCAGACAACACATACATCCTCCATGTTAATGCTTTAGGGGTTAATAGGTTCACTTGCAAAATTTCACTCCCTTTCCTCACACTTGTCTTTCCTGCTCTGCCATATGTGTCCTAAAATCTGCCTTTCAGTTTAGAGCTTGCTAACTTTCCAAATAAAAATGTAGTCCTGAAACCTACATCATCACAACATCCTGCACGTAAATAATCTGAATATTGGAGAGCATAAAGGAGACTCTGCCTGTTTTCTCCACCTGCAGTGTTGCAAAAGGAACATGATACACTTCTCATAGACAATCAGGGCAGACATCACTCAGCTCCAATGTAAATCAGATTACATGCTCAGGTACTGGATTACTTGCCTTGTACTAGTTGTGCACTTCCTGGGATCCAGTAAACAGCATGTAGGTTGATGATCTTGATGGCCTTTGTTGTTGGGCAGTGTTTTCAATGGGTTAATATATGTCAGATTCTGTTACATTGTTGACTTGTTGTGAATGGTGAAATAAGATCATAAAAGGTTTTATTCTGAAACTCCTGAAGTCAACTCTGTTTTTATTTTCCTCAGAGTTTAAACAAAATATGTGTAGGTGCACCTGGACCGCATTGTTAGGAAATGTTCTGTATCTTATCCTGTGACTTTTGGGGCTGAAAAAAAATCCTGTATGATTTTGCCACTCTATGCTTAATGCTCCAGATGTCTAGTTTCTTCTTATTTTTTTCCCATTACAATGTAAAAAGCATTCAGCTGTAACAGCTATACCTACTACACAATACCTTAAAAACATCTGCTAGAATCTGGTTATTCTGTGATTTGTCCATGATATGGAATACCTCCAGATTTAAGATAGTATATTTGTACAAGCACAGAAGATATACTAATGTGCAATAAAACCTCTAGTAAGAATTAGGAATCACATCCGGATACTTTTAAAGCATCGTATTTGAAAAAATGTACTTACAATTTTTTTAAAGCAACCAAGTGATTTTATCAATATGGCAAATCAGTGATTTTTGTTTGATGGGTATAGGCATGTGCTTGAGCAGTATCTGCTGAGTCCTGCAAAAAATATGTTGATCTACAGTCCATGTGTGGATGTAAATAATGCAATATCCCTCACTTCAATTCACTTTTCTGGCTTTTTTTTTTTTTTTTCTTAAGATGTAGAAGTGTGTGGATTTGGAGTTTTTTGTGTGAAATTACATTAAAACAATATTCTTCTATTGCAGCACATGATCTGGCTATATTTTTTGTTAGCCTTGAGAAGAGAGCTAGGAACAGGGCTGCTGAAGGCAGTGAGAATATACAGCATCACAGAGGACTGAGTCATTATTGCTTTCTTTCAGATAGGCTAGAGGACAGTAACAAATTTTCATGATGAAGTCAGACCACTGTCTAAGGTATTTCTGTATAATTACTTAGAAAGTGTCATGGGCCTCCGAGTCGTGCTCTAAAATACTCACATGCAAGCCAGCTCCTCCATGTGCTACATCAGTCCAGCCCTGCTGGTAAGCTCTGCTGAGGGGTGAAATAGAGGATACTGTGTTCAGCTTTGTGCTAATTTGGTTAGAGAGCTTCCCAGCTGCAGCTGGTGCTAAGTCAGTGAGTTGGGAGCATGGCCAGAGTGAGCAAGCAGCTATGGGCATCTTCTAAAGTAGATGTGCCCCCCTTTAATGAGAAAGGCAAACAGGAGTCTGCACTGCTGGGGCCAGGAGGTCTGGGTTGTGGTTTTTTTGTAAGCTTTGTGGCACTGAAAATTGGAAATAGCTTTTTGTGTATATTCAAGGAGCAAGATTAAGGAAAGCTGGGGGTTATGTCCTCACCATATCTCTTTTAACATGTTACCTGTTGTGTTATGCCAATTGGGCTGTAAGTTATTGATTGAGAATACCAAGTAAACAAGGGGGAAGTTGGTGGAAACTGGTGCTATTTAGGGAAGTGCATCATTAAAATTGTGTTGCAGTGAGAAGTTGGAGACACAAGCATCTGCTCTGTGGACAAATTTAGTTATAAAACCCAGTTCCCTTGTAATCAGTAGAGCATACCTATCAAATGTGGGACCTAGTTCACTTGCTTTCTATGGAGGATTTTCATCTTGTTTGAGCAGAACTGGAATTTTGACAGAGATGCTTGATTAGAATAAATGGAGCATTCCTATCAAATGCAGGCAACTAATGAATCCATGGGTAAGCTCCATAAATTTCAATACAGTGCTAAATGTGTTAAAAGATATGACAGAGAGGTTGCTGCATATGTGCACTTACCAATTTTCTTAACGCTAAATTCTAGCTGATTTTAAGTTCTTTTTTAAGATTCCATAAAACATGAGTACAAACATTGTTTTTTATGTTTAGAAAGGTAAATAAACATCTGTTTTGTGGTATAAAACCAGGAAAAATAATGTGAAAATATTTTTTATGGTAGGAACTCTCATTCAAAAGTGGCCTCATTTAGTGCCTTCATTTTCAGATAAATTGTTTCAGGCCCAGAGAAGATCTCAGCCAATTTTCATCACAGGAAAAATTTTGCTTTTATACAAATCCTTTTCTCCCAAATACGTTCTCAGTTATATAAGAAGACAACAACAATAAACAGCCTAAACAACAATAACATAAACAGGATGATATAATTTGCATTGTTATTTTATAGTGCATCTTTTCTTGTGTATTTCCGTGACTCATGTTGCATCAACAAACATTAACTTAAACTCCCCCTATTTTTCAAAAAAACTGTAATGATACATTTTATCCATGGACTTTTAGGAAACATAAGTTTAACAGAGGGCAGGTTGGTGATAAACCAAGGAGGAGAGTGTAAGAGAGTTGTAACAGGCCATTCCACCTCCTCTTAGCATTCTTTTGAGGTGAACGAGTGATTTACACAGTATTTAATCCCATTTATATCTTGTTAAAGAACAGAATCTTGTCATAGAATCATAGAAGGGTTTGGGTTTGAAGGGGCCTTAAAGATCATCTAGTTCTAAACCCCTGCATGGGCAGGGACACTTCCCACTAGACCAGGTTGCTCAGAGCCCCATCCAGCCTGACCTTGAACACTTCCAATGATAAGGCATCCAGAACTTCCCTGGGTAACATATGCCAGTGTCTCACCACCCTCACAGGAAATAATTTCTTCCTAATATCTGGTCTAAATCTGCTCTCTTTCAGTTTGAAACTGTTCTCCCTTGTCCTGTCACTGCATGCCCTTGTAAAAAGGCATTGTCCTTTCCAAATCCATGCTCTCATACACCTCACCTCCATCTTTCTGCATTTCCTACAGCAACTTGTATCAACACTTGTTCAGTTTTGGTCCTCGCTCTACAAAAAGGGTGCAGACAGGTTGGAGAGGGTCCAGAGAAGGGCCACAAGGTTGATCAGTGAACTGGAGAACCTGCCATATGAGGAGAGGCTGAGAAAACTGGGTTTGCTCAGCCTTGAGAAGAGCAGTCTTAGGGGAGACTTAATAACCATGTTCCAGTACTTAACGGGTGGCTACAGGGAAGATGGAGACTCCCTATTTACAAGGATTCACATGGAAAAGACAAGGGGTAATGGGCACAAGTTGCTCCGGGAGGGATTCCAATTGGACACAAGAGGTAAATTTTTCACCCTGAGGACAGTCAAACGTTGGAATAGTTTCCCAAAGTAAGTGGTAGATTCCCCCACACTGGCCAGTTTTAAGTCTCAGCTTGACAGATGATCCTTGAGGTCCTTTCCAAGCTGGCATGCTGTGATTCTATGACTTGATAGAAAATAAAATTCTGCTGCAGGTTTTACAATGAAAGAATAAAAGCAGATATCAGTTCATTATTCTTTTAGTCTCTCTTGCTGGGACTTTGTCTTTCTGTGGGGATTATCTCCATTGCAAGACAACTACCTTGACTGGGAAAAGAAAGGCTAGAGATTCCTTACAACACGTGCACTGTTAAGTGTATGTACATTCACTAATACAATGAATCACAGAAAAGTCACAGCTTGACAACATTCAAGTTTTTCCTGATGTTGTTTGAATGTCCCAACCTGCAGCTGGTCGCTGTTGTTGCTGGTTATAGCCTCTGAAGAGTTTATCTCCACAGTTTTTTAAGCCCCTTCAAGCAGTGGTGGGCTGTAATTAGATCTTTCTTTGCCTCAAAACCTACCCTTTGTCACACAAAACAAATCCAGCTCTCTGAACTGTTCCTTCAACTTCTTTAGGCTCCAGCTGCCATGGTGTCTGCCACAGAGCCCTCTCCTACTTCTCAGCAGCCTTCTTGAACTGTGGAGAGGAAAGCCAGGCATATTATCACAGCTGCTGTCTTTCCAGCACTGAGTAGAGAGGGATAATAACTTTTCTTGATCTGCTGGCTGTACACTTGATGTAGTCAGTAGGAGATTTGCTTTATCTGTGATCAGAAAGTGTGCTGTTGGCTCATTTTCAGCTTGGAAGCAGCCATCACCTCAAGGTCCTTTTCAGCAAGGCAAAAATGTCTATATAGATAATGCATCCTTGGAGAGGAAATGGGGAACACAATCTTGAAAAACAGCAAAACATGCTTCCTCCTCTCTCAAAAATGAAAAAAAAAATAAAAATCCATCTGATGCTTCCCTTGTAGTTGGGAAGGATGACAATTTTGAAAGGAGGAAGTAACCAAAATCTGAGAACATGCTTTTATTTTGCTTTCTGATATTATAAGATAATATGCGTTGTTTGGAAATATAATAATCAGTCCTGTTAAATGATGTTGAATCAGCTTATATAATAACACCTATATTTTGTCCTTCATTTCAGATTTCAGAGACCTATGCCTTCCTACCGAGAGAAGCGGTGACACGATTTCTAATGAGCTGCTCAGAGTGCCAGAAAAGAATGCATTTAAACCCAGATGGAGCAGATCATAAAGGTAGTTTTAGTGTCAAGTGGTGGGATGTGAAGTAATTTTATTCCTAGTACCCATTTATATTTTCCTAGTTTAAGTGAGGGCTCATAAAAACTTGGTTGACTGGAGCAGTTCAGTAAGTCAGATCATCTAATTTATTTAATTTGGAAGGTAGTGACTCTTCTGCTTTCACTAAAGGATGGAGTGTACTACCATGTGCAGCCTCAATAGAAAGATTATTTTATCTGGAGGAAATAATGTATTTTGCCATGGAAATGTTTATGTGGCAGCTTAAACATAAGGAATAGTTGGGGTGGGTGTGCTGTAGTCATATAGGATAGAACTCATCACTTTTCAGGGCTTGAACCTGATTTTCATTTTTCCTTGAGAGACTTCCATCTGTACAGCCTACAAGCAATTGAAAATGACAAAGTTAGAACTAAATGACATAACTGTCTGACTTGGACTGCAGAGTAGGCGAAGTAGCCTCTCCAATTAACACAGAATACATTATAAATATTTTCATTGCAGATAATGGAAAACCTCCAACTCTGGTGACCAGTATGATTGATTACAATATGCCAATTACTATGGCCTATATGAAACACATGAAGCTGCAGCTACTAAATTCACAGCAAGATGAGGTAAAACCTTAAATATTTTGTTTTTCTGTTCTCCTGTATGTTTAGGTGCTTGTCTTTGCAGTAGCCAGGAAACTGAACTGAAGATGAATCTTGATTCCATCTTTATCATTTCATTGCTAAAATAGTGAGGCTGAAACGAAACCAAGGCTGTGTGCAAGTAATCAGGTTTGAGAGACAATGTCATGACTTACCACCCTTCCATGGTTGGGGGTAATATGCTGTCCTGCTTCAAATTACCTGAAGGTGCTCTTTTACTGTCTGGACCAGTGGAAAGGTTAAGGAGGTCAGCATGCTCAGCTGAGACTTAGTTCTGTGCTCAGGAGCGACTTTCATTGTCTATTTCTGGAGAGCAATACCATCAACAGCTGAAATGAATGCCATGATGTTCTCAAGATTAGCAGCCAGGTTGCAATGCATTATAGTGAGAGAAATGGAAGCTCTGGCAACATCAGTTGCCAGTTGAAATCTTCAAGGCAAAAAGCTTGATAAATAAAAGTAGGGGCTGCTTATGAAGCTTTGAATAAAAAGACAGAAAAGAAGGAAGAGAAGGAGGCTGAGGATCAGACACAATGGGAGTCAAATTGCATTTATTTATTCTTGAAAATAATTTTCTTTTTCTGATGCATTCCGAGTTTTTTCAGATCTTTAGAGTGCTTCATCAATTGGATGGCACCTACCAAATTACTTGTAATACACTCATTTTGCTAGAAATGTGTTTGTTTTCCATTTGATCTGCCAAATATTGAGAAATCTGGCTATGTGCCAGCCAAAAAGGTGTCCTGCATACTGTGTCCTTCTGCCTGACTACAAGATTGTTTTTTTTAATGAAGAAGACCCTCAAAGCTAACCTTAGCAGCTGGATTATGTCAAAGACCCTGACTGACTCCTGACTTCTGTGGAATCAGCCAGATTTCGTTTAATGATAAGTAGATATGGGCTTTTGGTTGAGATTTATGAATTATTCAACACCCCATAGAATGGGAATTTTATCACTGTTCTAGAAATATCACGATCCTTTTTTTCAAATACGCCTTTTTTATAAATTGTTGAGGGCTTAGGGAAGAGATCCTGCCTCTGAGTTTTTTGTGCACAAATACAGCCTGGTTGTCTTTCCCTCCTATTGAGTCTCCCTTCTCTGTGCTGTCTCTTTTTAGGAAGCTGGCAGCAGGGTTTCAAGCAGCAGGAGAGACGAGACTTTACTCCTGCGGTAGCTTTAGGAGTTAAAGGACTCTCCGCTTTTCACACTTTTTCCCTTTGAGAATTACTTCTCCCACAATTGGGTCAAGCAATCATGCTGGATCAGGCCCACCTGCCACAGTGCTTCTACAGCCTGAATTTTTTGGTGTAGTCTTCCTAGTATGATGACTTAAATTTTTGCTAAACCTTTTTTTCATTTGGATGGACCAGTGGCAATGATAAGGTGGTGGCAGGAAGCACTATTGCTTGGTGTCTCCCCGCCCTGCTTGGTTTTGCACCTCTTAATGTTCTTGTGCATGAAATGTTTGCAGTGCTAGATTTATGGAGAGTAATTTTTGGTATGTTTTATTAATAATGTGTTTGCCAGGGCAGAGTTAGCACAAAAAAGCTTCTCACTTTAATCTTCACATCTTTTCTCAAAGCAGAGTTTTGCTACGAATTTCTTTTTTTCTTCGGCTCTATGTTTGTTGCACTGTGAACAAAAATGGCAGTGAAAATGTTGTAGTACAAAGCAGGAAGATTTCTGGTGCATACATTCAAATTATTTCACGCACTTAAAAAACATGCTTGGATTTGTAGGAAGGTTCTGTTTCCAAGGTTTCATTAATCGTATCTGTATTCTTGTGGAGGGGGTGGAATTGAGACAGGAGTAAACTTAGATCCCACAACTAGCACAGTGATTGAAAGCCTCCTAATTCTCTCATCCTCAATTCATCATTTTTAAGCTAAGGTCATTGGTGAAAAGGAAGACCAGGAGAATGTCACTGTGTGAGCATTTACAGTTGTGCAGCAGCTGGTACAAAGATGCCAGTGGCTCCCAGCTCCTCTCTCCCCGCCTGTGTGTCCACAGATAAATGGTAAGACAGTTCAGGGAGCAAGGTGGAGATATTCTGCAGAGTGCCATAGGCAAGCACAGGCGTCCCATGTGTTTTTTTTATACCTATACAAGTGTTGGATAGGGAGAGCCCTTTCTGGGAGCTCATACAGATTTCCTAACCCCAGAACTGGAAAATGTAAGCAGCTGCTTTGCTGGTTCCTGCAGGGATCAGTGAGAAACATCACTGTGCCTTAACAGAAGGTCTGAGGGAGTCTGTGTTCTGATCTTGCTCTTTGAGAAAGCAGTGTGTATTTTCCCAAAACCTCAGAACCAGCTCAGCTTGTGCTTCAGTCCTGTCTGTCCAAGGCAGGAGGCTAGTGAGCACCACGTCCCATGATTCTTGTGTGAGGGAAGTGCTCAGGTGTTTGCTGCTGCTGTAACTGGTGTGCTCCTCCCTTACCTGGGCAAGGTGGGCAGGTGTCCACTATAGAAGCCCTCACTCCTCCATTTATTTTGTTTACAAAACTTTGATAAGTAGGTGTGTTTCTTTCATTATTTGTCATTATCCTGGTGTGACAGTGCAGAACAGCATTTGGCAATGCTTCCTCCCCATCCGCTGCCCCCCACCCACAAGAGTTGTGACTGCAGGGAACTTCCCTTTCAAAACTGAAACACCCATGCAAGCTGGGAACATCACTGAGACGCAAAAGAGGAATTGATATAAGGGCCGAGTGCTCAGAAAGAAGAAAGCAGCTCTATTAGTGCCTGTGGAAACCAGTTCAGAACAAGTGCACACAAAATAATATCCTAAAGATTGCTGTTTTCCTAAGTCTTTTCTGGTGAGCAATCCAGAAAAAAACAGTCAGAATCCTGTTAGGTAAATTTCTAGTTTTATTAAAAAAAAAAAAAAAAAAGTATTATTTGGAAAACTATTTAAAAGTAATCTTTAGGGGACACAAAGTTGTCTGACATTTTTCTGTATGTTCTTTAAATTATTGTCACGGTTTGACTCAGGATTGGCAATTAAACCAGCAACAACAATGCTCTCTATCCCCTCCCACCCAGGTAGGGAAGGAGAGAGAGAATAAGGAGAGAAGCTTCTAGATTGAAAACTAAACTAGACAGATTTAATTAAATACTAATGATAAAAGAAAATATGTACAATTACATACAAATGTGTTCAGGAATGTACAAAGCCCCTATCACCTCCCCCCACCCTCAGCAACTCCCAGGGCATCTCCTGAGCTGTGAGCAGTTCTGAAATGTCCTGAAGCTGCCGGAGAGAGCGGCAGAGCAGAGAGGACCTGAGGGGAGAGGTATGGGGTCAGGAATGCACAGACCTAGGGATCAATGGTGATGGAGAGATGGAGTCCTTCCCGGATGCTGGCCACGGATAGAAGAGAAGGGAAGAAGAAAAAGGAAGGGTTTTAACTTCCGTCATCTTTGACCTTACACAGAGTCTTACATGTATATATATGTGTATGGAATATCTCTGGCCAACTTTGCTGTCCGTCTAGTCCACTCCTCACTATGGGAGGGCTGCAGATACGACTCTTCTGCTCCTTTACTATTCTAAGCAGATTCAACAAGTACAGCAAAGTGACTTTGGTGTCTCAGCAGTAACATAAACATTCCAGTGTTTTCAGTCCACTAGCTAGAAAACTTGCTACTAGTTAAGAGACCTCACTGAAGGGGAAAAAAGTATCAGTAAAAGGAAAATCGGCTTCATCCTGGCACCCAGGACACTCTTCCTAATAATAGGAGTAATTATCTCAGAAAAAGTTGTTTCTGGAAATATATCACCATACATTTGTGTGCTGCCTACAGAGCAAAACTTGGGAATGTGTAATTTTTAATTCATGAATGCACACATGAACTTCAGTGAGACTCAAAAATGTAAAGTTAAATATGAGTGTGACCATTTGCTGGAGTAGGCCCAAAACTATTTTGCTTTTATAACTGGAGACAAAATATTTTATTAGGACTTTTTTTTGCCCTCTGCTGTCTTCCCTAGTAGACACTCTGTAATTAGAGTTGATGGATAAATCATATTAAAGATGTATGAGGTAGACTAAATTTGATGTGATTCTCATATGATTATATTACTTTGGTTTGCCATTGCCTGTCATTTGAGAATGCTCAGAACTTTTATAAGCTTTATCATTTTAATAAATGCTTCTTTAAACACAGTAGCAGTATAAGGGTGACATCATGTCAAGAAAATTTGGTCGTGAAGTCTTACTAGCTCAAGCTGGCATTCTGAAATCTTGCTGTGAGTGGTCACCATGGGGCTACTGACCTCACTTGGGTAAGGTAGAGAATTCAGGCAAGGAATGTGGAGAGCTCTCCTCAACCACATTTGAATAACAAGGACTTGGTATGGGGTCTGTAGTTACTAGCCCTCTTTTACAAAATACTATGAAAACAGTTATGAGTATGGTAATGGAGTATCCTCATAGTTGAAAAAATTGCATTTATCAGATTATCATATCACATGAACACTGTGTTTTCCTTGCTCTTCTTTATGTTCTCTGCTTATTTGCTTATATACATGAAGACTGAGCATCATTACATGCCATGCCAGGTGTGAGTGGGAGGAACAGGAATGAGTGAGCTGCGCATAAAGCGCAAAGAGCATACGATGTTTTCTGACACATCTCTGAAACTTTCAATTTGCAGGATGAAAGCTCTATGGAGAGTGATGAGTTTGATATGAGTGACTCGACTAGGATGTCAGCTGTGAACTCTGACCTCAGCTCAAATCTGGAAGAGAGAATGCAAAGTCCTCAGAACCTCCAGGGCCAGCAGGATGGTAAGGCTCTCGTTTCATACAAAAAATGTGGTATCGCCTTGTCTTTTTCCCATTCCCGTGCCTTCATTTAGTACCTGCTGTGTCCTTTTCTTAATGGTGTGTTTCATTATGTAATTTAAAATATGTGTTCCCTATGTCTCAGCATGAAGAGGATAAAGTTGAAGGGTTTTTTGCAGGTTAATTTATTTGTTGCTTAGGCAACAGGTGAGTGCTTACACTACTATATGTTAAGTATTATTATTTTACTATTTTTAAATATGTAGTGTTACCATACACAGGCATAAAAGGAAATGAAATTAAAACTTTTCTGAAGCAACCAAACAGGCTGAGAAACTTGGTTTTACTGGTTGAAATGAGGGAGAGGGGTATGGCAGAAGCGTAGTTGTTGGAGAGCTAGGAGTTGGGGTGTTCTATTCAGAAGAAAGGATGAAAAGGACAAACTCAAATAGGGAAAAAGAGGTAAAATAAGATAAAACAGGAGTAGAATTGTAACCTGAATGTTAATTATTTATAGGTTAGCTATAACACAAATCTTTGTTGTTGGTAAAAGAGACAAAAGTTTTACTTTGCACAGAAGATGCACAGATCTGTACTCTGATTCCAGCCCTTCTTACAGAATGAGTTAACTGGGCCTGGTTTGGAGTGAACTTTCTCCTTGGCTGTGGAGTGCACACAGAGCCTGTGTGCTATAGACTGCACCAGTGATTCATGGGTGGCACCTGAATGTGGAACACACGAAGTGCAGGTCTATTCTGTCACTATTAGAAACAGCATGCTGGTGTTCTGTGTTTGTAGTTCCCTAATCATGTGTGCCAATTCAGAAGTGCTTCTTATATTTCTCCTGAACACTAAATATATGGAATTTCGTAGTGAAGCTGGATTCTTTCCACTTTATGTATCTTGGTCAATTGCTGGCTGGTGACCTGTTAGGGTGAGAATGGATGTGCTGCATGGTGGCTGATAGGATCTGGTGATGGGTAGGTCCTTCTGCTGTTTTGCTCTCCAGACAAATAAGGAGGATGATGTCTATGAGAATTTGATAGACCAGATCCTAACCACGGCTGCCTTTTGTCGAAGTGTCCAAATTATCACAACATTTCTGAAACTTTTGAGTTAGTCTACGAATGTTCACTAAAGGAGCAGTTCTGATTCACAAGATGTAGGGAAAGCCAGTTCATTTGATTGTTGAAGTTTGGCTTTTCAGGACTAGTATAATAATAGTGCTAAGTTAGAGTTTTCAGGGATACTTTGGAAGGTGCCATTTTTATGTATCTGGCTTTCAGTGCAAAACTGTTCTTTAGAGGTTTTTGCTTAACTATATACTCCATCTGTTTCACATAGAGATTTTCTTAATAGTTCTATTAAGACAGTGTTTCTTAATAATAATTGTGTGCATATATATGTCTGAAATAGAAATTATAGCTTAGCACAGTAACCTGTGAAGAAATGCCTGCCATACATGTCTTAATACCTGCCACAAGCAGATTCATTTGCCACATCTAATCATATTAGAACATAAGTATGAACAATAAAATGCTGGAAATCTGTCACTAGCTATTTGAAATACCTGGGAAAGAAATGTGCTGTGGTCTTTGAACTGCAGGTAGTGTGATCTTACAGAATTGCTTTAAATCTCTCAGCTTTCCTTGCCTTTCTCCCAGATGGTACTTGCTCACCTTCCTAAGGCAATCCTAATTTTATTTTTATTTTTTTTCTGCATCTTCTGCTAAAGCATCTACTGATAGAGAGATTTGAAATAGCAGCTCTTGCTGCTTCATGGTTTTCCTGTGATGGCTGTTGTCAGGTAGCAAACCTGAGTGTGGCTAGTTATTGCAACAGTGCTTGTTCAGATATGGGAGAAGAGGCTGAAAGAAGAACTAAAAGACATTACAGGAGGAGTCAAAAGAAGAGTGATAGGAGAGGGCAGGAAAAAAGAAGGCTGGAAGGATACAATGAACACAGGAATAGAGGGATGGAAGTGGGAACAAGAAATAGGGAAGACAAAAGGGAACCTAAGTGCATTTAGCAGTACAATCCCTTTTGCTATCACAGCCTTCACTATAAATTTGTATTAATTTAACAATTAATTATAAAATAATCTCACAAAAAATGTCACATAAGCACGAATATGTGTGTCTAAAGTGATTCCTACCCCCTTCCCTCAAACTATTTTTTATGTCCACAAGAGTTTATGTCAGCTACCACATTCAATTTACAGATAAAGACACTTGGCATTTGGCTCATCTGAAATGTCTTTGCTGCATTCTGGCAGGTGAAAACTTAGTGCTGTGTAACGTTGCCTGTGCACACGTGGCTGGGAATACGGTGTCTGTGGTGGATTGGGACAGCACACATCCTCTGCTGCCACTGGGAGAATGATTTGCTAGGAAAACTGCTGCCTAGGGTAGATTAGTGACCCCTCCGGTGTACCTAAAGGTGATGTGTTGTATCGCTCTGCTTACCTGGCTTTCCACATAAGGAGGCATGAGAGTATTTTGGGACATTTATCCTTTTTTTCATGGATTTGATCTGATTTGGTACTAGGATATAAACAGAATCTGTGTACCCTAGAGCAATGCAATAGTGAGCTCAGCCATGTCACTGAGGAATACATGGAGACATCCCTTCCAGTTCAGTTTATCAGAGCATAGTGAAATGCTGATGCTTTCTGTGTAAAAAGAGCAAGATGCTTTCATACCTTCTTCCCTTGGGGCTATACCTGCATTGTATTCTGACAGGTGCTTGGCTTTGGGACTGCATTGCAGAGCTTACACTAGAAAACCTGACCTGAGGGTTCTTAGTGTCTTCCAGTCTAGTAATCTGTGTTCTGTTTCTCACAGTTAGGTCATTTGAACATGAACAGAATAAAAGCAAACATGAGAGCAACCCACAGTATCAGCTGAAAGCAATAGACTTCCTCATCCAAAAATGTCATGGTAGGTAGGAAAAATGCTGGGAAGGAGGGCACAGAGCAGGAAGGTGTGTCTTTGCTCACAGTAGATGGGTGCTGGTACTGCACAAACATCTTGGGCTCTGCAAATGTACTGAGGTTTCATCAGAGTCCCTCTCTAAAGCATATTAAGTTGTAAGTGAATAGGGAATTGAGGAAGAAATGAAAAGTGGGGAGAGTTGATGAATTGTATCCAGAGTACTAAGGTTGCCACAGTCCTAGGAAGGACAGATCCCACTTCAAATTAGCCTTTGTACCCTTTTAAATAACAGGGCCTTGAGTCACACCTGCTGATGAATGGCTGAAAATAGCATCATGAGCACCTGCAGGGCTGCTGTAGCGATGGGGGAGGAGTTGAAAAAGAGCTGTTGCTATTCCCTGTGGAGTTAGAAAAGGAAAGCAGCCCTAATTTGCAATCGGTTTGCTCCCCAGCTGGGAATGGGGTAGGGCTATCTGGTTACCAGTGCCTCAGAGCTGCTTTCCCTTGCAGCCAGCTGGATAATAGAGCTGCAGATTGCTGGTGTGTTTCTTTCTCTTTTGAACTTTCTCCCTTTTCTTGTCCCAATTTTCTTGCTTCAGCTCCCTTGTCCTAAGCTGGTTCTTTGGATCGAGCCCTGTATCCCTCTCATCTGTGGGCAAAGCTCCCTCCCACTCAAGAGCTGTCTTAACTCTCCTTTCTCCTAATAATGCTCCAGGCACTCTGATGGTGCTGGATCAAACCCTTTTGCCCTTGTCTCAGACCACAAACAGCAGGCAAGGTTTGCAAACTGAGTTGGAAATAAAGGTGTTGGTCTTTTTTTTTTTTTTTTAAATTAGTGCTTCAACTTGTACAAAAATTATTCTTGTAATGAAAACTGACCTCCAGATAGGTCAGTCAGAGGGGCAGCAGGAGTTTCTTCCCCGAGGGAAAATGGGACTCTTGGTGCCCTTCCCGGTGAGCTGGGGTCCTGCTCTTAACAGCCAAGTGTGTTTGATCCCTCTCTGTGGTGGTTCATTACTTAGCAAGATGGGAGAGATGTGTAGGGGATGTTCTGAAATTAAGAAAATTAACAACTTTAGAAGTAACAAGGGTTATCTATAAATTTGATTTTTTTGTTTGCTTGTTTTGTGAGCCATCAAAGAAAAATCAGGGATGAGACTTATTTGTCTGTTGCTCAGTGCAAGATGCAGAATTAATGTGTTTTTAATTTATTGCTTATTTATTTTACTGAAAACAGTCCCAAGGAAAAGGACTTGGGGGTGTTGGTTGATAAGAAGCTCAACATGAGCCAGCAATGTGAGCTCGCAGCCCAGAAAGCCAACCATGTCCTGGGCTGCATCAAAATAAGTATGGCCAGCAGGTCAAGGGAGGTGATTCTCCCCCTTTACTCTGCTTTATGATACCCCAGCTGGAGTATTGTGTCCAGTTCTGGAGCCCTCAACACAGGAAACACATGGAGCTGTTGGAGAGAGTCCAGAGGAGGGCCATGAAAATGATCAAAGGGCTGGAGCACCTCTGATATGAAGACAGGCTGAGAGAGTTGAGGTTGTTCAGCCTGGGGAAGAGAAGGCTCCAGGGAGACATTATAGCAGCCTTCCAGTACCTGAAGGACCTACAGGAAAGCTGGGGAGGGATGTTTTATGAGGGTTTGTAGTGATGCAGTGAGGATTAAAGGTTTTAAACTGGAAGAGGTGAGATTTAGGTTAGACAATAGGAAGAAATTCTTTAGTGTTGAGAGTGGTGAGACCCTGGCACAGGTTGCCCAGGGAAGTTGTGGTACCCTCTCCCTGGAAGTGTTCAAGGCCAGGTCGGATGGGGCTTTAAGCAACCTGGTCTAGTGGGAGGTGTCCCTGCCCATGGTGTTTGTGGTAGATACAATTACTGAGTCAGTCATCTAAATATCTGTTTCCTGCATCAAAGCTATGATCTTTACTCAACAGCTTCACCTGAAAGAAGTAACACCAGCAGATTAAGTTGTCAAAACTGTGTGTTGGTGCAGAGTTTGCTCTACTAGTGCTTGCCATTGGTTGGTTCTCTCTGAACTGAGTCCAAGCTGGGTGTTTAATCCATCTTTCCATCCTCAACCAGTTTTACTATTGAACTTCTTTCCATTTTTGTCTTTATTCCACTAAAACTTGAACTCCCTTGTCTTAAAATACTGCCTTTTTTTTTTTTTTTTTTTCTTTTTTCCCCTGCAAAGTAATTTAAGTGAGATGTACGAGTTCAAACACCAACTGCAGGCCAAAGTGCAGACAGATTGGGGATGGAACTGCTGTTGTGGATGTTTTGGTCCTACTTTTGATGTTGAGTGAAGTGAGGGGTAACAAGGCCTACATGAGAGCAGATGACTCCCAGCACTAAACCTATGGCAACCTTTTTGTTGCTAATTAAGAATTTTCAGTGGAAATGTTATTTTACATTAATTTACAAGCTTAATTGTACCTTTGATTTCTGTTCAAGCAGTGAAAGGTTTTACAAATGCATTTATTTTGTATGAGTTCTGAGTCCTCTTCACTTCAGTAAAGGCCTACTAAAGATCAGCCAAAATGTTTGCAGAGTTTGGGTGTATTTACTTCAATGCTTTACTTATTAAGGCCTCAAAACAAAGCAGCTGACATTTATGTGGTATATGGGATGGAGTGAAATTACTACATGAAGTCATAAAGATTTAATAACAGTATTAAAAATAAAATAAAAAGCAGCTTGCCAGTTTTCCTACATGCAACCTCATGTACTTTTAGGAAGCCTTTTCATTTTGGGGATTTTCTGTGGCTTGACTAGTTTTATTTGCAATTTGTAGATCCCCACTAACACAGCTATAATGCTATAAAAGTTGCTTATTATGCTCATACATTATACAAGACAATGGACATGAAAACTTAATAAGCATGTTACTCTAAAGCAAAAAGTCATTTTTGCTTAATGGTGAGGTTTTAGGCAGATTGAGAATGAAGGACGTAGCACTGTTAGCTTATAAAGAGTATAGGAAAACAATTGCTACTTTACTTTTTTTAGGGGTTGTGTTGGTTTTTTTTGGTTTTTTTTGGTTAAATGGTGTCACAACCCGAGTAGGGCAACCCAGGGAGATTCAGATCAGACCCCCTTGCTATCTAAAGTCCTTCTCAGAGAGGAGCCCAGGTGTGGCTGGATCCAACTTTTGTCTCCAACCGGGCCCTTCCAGGGAGAGTGATTAAAATGTCACAGTCCGAGGAAATGCTTGATCGTCCAATATCCCTTGATCACATTGTCACCGTTTGACTCAGTTTGACAACAATGCTCTCGATCCCCTCCCCCTCCCACCCAGGTAGGGAAGGAGAGAGAGAAAAAAAAGAGAGAGACTTGGCTGGATTGAAAACTGAACCGCACAGCTTTAATTAGAATACTAATGGGTGATATGAGAGAATATATATATGTGATCATACAGAGGTGTGGGCAAAAGCCTCTCGCCTCCCCCCCCCCCAGCAACTCCCACAGCACTCCCCTCAGATGAGACAATTCCAAGGAATCCCGGAGCTGCTGCTGGAGAAAGGCAGAGAGTTACGAGGGTCAGGAGGGCTTGAGGTCGACGGGTCGACGATGATGGACAGATGGTGTTTTCCCCGGATGCCGGCCGTGAACGGAAGAGAGGGAGAGAGAAGAAGGAAGGAAGGACATTGTCTTCTGTCATCTCCGACCTTCCCCCGAGCCTACGTAGATACATGGAATGGAATATCTCTGGCCCATTTTGCTGTCCGTCTAAGCCAGCCTCCCACGGAGGGGCCACAGATCTCCCCGCAGTGTCTGAGCCGGCAGAGCAAAGGCACGACCTTGAGAGCCCAGCAATTATAAAAACATTCCAGTGTCTTATCAACCTAGCAGAACATGCAGTTGCTAGTTGAAGAAAGCTCACTGAAAAGAAAAAAAATCAGCAAAAGAAAAACTGGCTTCATCCTGGCTCAAACCAGGACACACATTAAGGTGAAATGACACTCAAGGTCTGTATTTGAATATTGGGTTTAATTAAAACTGTAGAAAGAATACCGATACTTCAATTGTTATCTTAGGCTGCGCGATGATAAAGGCTGACAATTAGATCACAAGAGTACAATATGTATACATTTAAGCTGCACAATCTGAGAAAAAATCGTGGTTAGGCCTTGCATTACTTAATGATTTTAGGAAGGGAGAGGAGGAGAAGAAAAGTTTAGAGAGATAGACAATAGAAAATCATGAGTCCTGGATCCAGCATTGGGCCAGCCAACAGGGGAGAGTTGGTGTCAGTGAGGCTCCCAAAGCCCACCATTGCAGCCCCCTGTTTTATAGGTCTAATTATCTTGTTTCGCAAGGACAAATCACAAACTTGAGCAGCTGGAGAGGATCTCTACCCCCTCCACCCTTATCTCAATCCCTGTACATGCAGCTGCAGGCCATATGCAGACCATCAGTGCAGTCTCCATCCTCTCAGGCAGGCCTTTTGGGATGCAAATGAGACTTTTGTTTAGGGGTTACAATGGGGTTTCGACACCAATTCCAGCAAGTGTAGGTCCTGAGGACTGGTGCCGCACAAATGGCAGACCATTTTAAATTACATTGGAGCTAGGGCCTGGAGAGCTGACTGAATTTTGTGATATATTCGTATCTTCCAGTCTGGCTTGAGCCAGTGAAACTTGCAACATTTTTGGCAACAATCTCACTTCTTATGACTAAGGGTGAAACAGTACTAGTCTTCTGAAAGAGAGCTAAGATACCTGCCTGTCTCATGGCAGTGTAAGAGAGTACAGTGACATCCAGGCAACGTTAGCAATACAGCACCTTATATGCATTGTCTTTTGTGATCTTGCTCTAATTTCCCTGAAAAACAAACCCCAGCTTTATGAACAGGTTTTATCTTTCCCCCATTCTGGAAGACAGAGCAGAGGCAGCAGAGGCTGAATGAGGGTAACAACCACGTCCCCAAAACGAGGGCTGAGACAAGCTGGCAAGAGAGAGTGGGGAAGGTATCTGCTTTGCCTGCCCTGCAATCTGTTCCGAGGATAAGCAAAGGTCTCCTGTCTCTGCAGCTGTCGATCTGCCACTTTTTGCAAGCACCAGCTTCATTGCTGAATAAAGCAAAGACAGCAAGTCACACATGCATGTTTCTGTGCTGAAGTGTTGTCTGACACGTCAAAATCACAAAGGTTTCTTTACACAGGGGGTTAGTTAAAAGATATTGCTCTATGTGAGAAAATTAGTATCATCTCCACCTAAGCAAAGTGGACCTGAGAACCTGGCATACAGTACTAGTATTACTTTGTTTCATTGGAGCTACAGCTGGGGTGGTTTGGCCCATCAGATTGGCTTTGATGTCATACAGTTTGCACAAACCAATACATTTAAGAATGAGGAAAAAAGTACCGAAACCAGGCAGTTGTGGAAATTTAGTTCTACTGGCATTTTAACAGTTTCTTTAGAGATGATACCGTGTCAATACAAAAGGCACCACAAGTGTTGCTGTAATAATGCCTCCTGAGCAGCGTTATGATGTCGGTAATAATGCATTGTCTTGAGCCTGGGCAAGAGCTGGAAGTGTTGGTGCAGCTGCAGCTGCATTGGAAACTTTCAGTCCCTAGCATCGTTAGGGAGAGCTGGGTGGAATTTTCAGCAAAAGAAGTTATTTCGATGTTGTGGCTGCTGACGATGCAGCCGGCGCGAGCACTGTCGTCAGGACACCGCGCTGATCCGTGAGACGCTTCTGTTGTGCAGCAGATGAAAATCTTCCTTTAACTCTCCGTACAACTCAAACTTGGTAAAGAGTTTTAGCTTCAGTGTCTCCCCAGGGACAGCACTTCTGCTTCCCTCCGGATTCCTGGGAGCCGGGCAGGCTGCCCGGACCCTCTCGCATCCCGGGCCGTGCCAGGGCCCCCCAGCCGCGGGAGCGGAACATTCCAGAGCCCCCGCCCCCTCCCCGTCCCTGCTTATCACGGACCAAGCTCCGCCTTCCCCCCCCCCCCCGCCCCAAGCTCCCGGAGCGTCTCCCGGGCTCGTTCCCGTCTCCCGGGCTGATTCCCTGCTCCCGGCTGCCGGCGACCCCCGCCATGCCGCCCCGGCACTCCAGGGCAGCCGCAGGCAAGGCCCCGAAGCAGCGGTCCCCGAGGAGGCAGCGCAGGCTGCAGGCGAGGGAGCGGAGACCCCCGGAGCACCAGGAGCGGGAGGAAGCGGCGGCGGCCACGACCCCCCCGCCGCCCCCCGCGGAGGGCGAGGGGCCGAGCTCGTGCCCCAGGTGCGGGAAGAGCTTCCAGGACGGCTTGGAGCTGGCCGAGCACCAGCGCGTCCACGCCGGCTCCAAGCCCCACGTCTGCCCCGACTGCGGCAAGAGCTTCCGGGACAAGGCGAACCTGGTCCGGCACCGCCGCATCCACACCGGGGAGAAGCCCTTCACCTGCGGCGACTGCGGGAAGAGCTTCAACGACAAGTCCAACCTGACCCAGCACCGCCGCTTCCACACCGGCGAGAAGCCCTACGCCTGCCGCGTCTGCAGCAAGACCTTCACCGACAAGTCCACCTACAACCGGCACCAGAGGGTCCACACCGGCGAGAAGCCGTTCCGCTGCGGCTCCTGCGGCAAGACCTTCACCTGCAGCTTCCACTACAAGCGGCACCTCCGCCGGGCGCAGGCCCGGGGCCGCTGGCCTTGCGCCAGGGCCGCCCACCCCGAGCCGGCGCTGGACGACGGCGCGGAGGCTCCGCCCGCGGCCGGCACCCCCGGGGACCCAGCGCTCTCCCTCCCCCGGAGCCCCGAGGTGGTGAAGCGCGGGCGGGCCCCCAGCGACAAGAAGCCCTACGGCTGTCCCCACTGCCGGAAGCGCTTCAGCCTGGCCTCAGCGCTGTCCCAGCACCGCCAGGCGCACAGCGGCAAGAAGCCCCACGTCTGCGGCGTCTGCGGCAAGAGCTTCAGCCGCAGCTTCCACCACAAGCGGCATCTGCAGACTCATGGCTGCGGGGAGTGCCCCGATGCCCCCCTGCCCCCTTAGCCCTGGCCCCCCTTCCCCCCCGCCCCTTCAACGGCTGGGATGAGGAGAAACCTCCTGGAAGCTGCTCTCGGCCCTCCGGTCGTCCGTCTGTCTGTCCAGGGCTCTGGCAGCTGCTGTGCCACTGGGATGAGCCCAGGGTGGGAAGGGGCAGATACACAGACCCCCGCCTCTGTCGGGACAAATGTGCTCAGATGGCGGGGGGGGGGCACACTCATCCCGAGTGACCCCAGGGGACCCTTTCTGGCAGGCTGAATCCAAATCCTCTATTTTGGACCAATTTGCTTCGGGGCTGGGGGCTCCCACCCTCCTGCTCCCCCAACCTGTGGCAGGGAGCAGCAGCAAAAGTGCTCTCTCCCCATGAATGCCTGTTAGTGATAATAATTCTGGGGATTTATCCTGTCTGGTGATGCCACCTGGGCTGATCTTTGCCTGGGTTCGGGTGGGTTCTTCCCACTGCTTTGGTGCTTTACCTGGTCGTAAAGGAGAATATCTTTCTGAATTATATTTAAAAAATCCACCTCAACTTAATGTCCTTTTTTATTAAAACAATTAAAAAAAATATGGAGTGTTGATCTGCTTGAGGGTAGTTGAATCAATGGGCTGAGGCCAATTGCATGAGGTTCAATAAGGCCAAGTGCCAGGTCCTGCATTTCGGTTACAAAGACCCCAGGCAACACTACAGGCTGGGAGGAGAGTGGCTAAGTGGAAACTTCTCCCTGGTGGAAACCACTGCCTGTTGGAAAAGGTCCTGGGAGTGTTGGCTGACACCTGGCTGAGTGTGAGCCAGCAGTGTGCCCAGGTGGCCAAGAAGGCCAGCAGCATCCTGGCTTGTATCAAGAATAGTGTGGCCAGCAGGAGATGAGGGTGATCATGCCTGAGTACTGTGTTGAGTTCTGGGCCCCTCGGTGTAAGAAGGACATGGAGGTGCTGGAGTATGTCCAGAGGAGAGTTACCCACCTAGTGAAGGGGCTTGGGAACATGTCCTTTGAGGAGACCCTGAGGGAGTAGGGATTGTTTGGAGAAGAGAAGGCTGAGGGGAGACCTCATTGCTATCTACAACTATCTGAAAGGAGGTTGTAGGGAGGTGGGTGTTGGCCTCTTCTCTCATGTAAATAACGAGACTAGAGGAAATGGGCTGAAGTTGCACCAGGGGAGGTTTAGACAAGATATCAAGAAGATTTTCTTTACTAAACAAGTGCTGAGGTGCTGGAAAGGGCTGCCTAGGGAAGTGGTGGAGTCACTGTCCCTGGAGGTATTTAAAAACAGTGTAGAAGAGGTGCTTCAGGATGTGCTCTAGGGGGTTGGGTTTTTTTTTGTTTTGTTTTTGGGCAGGTGGGGACTGACAGTTGGACACTGTTATCTTAGAGGTCTTTTCCAACTGGGACAATTCTGTGGTTCTGTGGTTCATGTCAAGTGGAGGCATGGCTAAGCCAGAACTTCACTAACTTGGTGCACCTGCCTAATGGGTCAGCGAGGTCTCAGAGCAGGATTTGAACATGAGCACCCCTCTGACTGAACTGTATCAACTGTGTTACTTTTACAGTTAACTCTATTCAGGTGTAGCGTTACTGTATTTTCATTTTCTAGTTGCAAGCATCTTGTGAGTTAGCTGAGCTGAATGTCTCCTCTCTGCTCCATTGTGCTTCTGTGTGACTTCTCTCATCTTTTTATAACTTGTATTCTTTTTTTTTTCTTTTTTTTTTTTTTTTTAATCCTATACTGTGATTCATTTCAGAGACTAAAATATTATTAAACACAAATTATGCATTGAGCAGATTCTCTGCTACAGTCTGCCTGGTCTGTTGCGACCAGGGAACAATCCCATTTCCCGCACCACCTTCCCAGCTGCACAACTGTCACTTTCTAGTACGCTTGCCTTGAACAATTGAGTGTGGCTTGTAATGACAATAATTGCCTCAAAATTGTTTGTCATGTTTGCCTTGTTAGCAACAAACTACTAAGTGCTGGATACAATCAAGTTCTCAGCTATTACTCCATAATTACATCAGGGAATACTTGCAGCCAATAATAGCTGAGAAATTAGAATTATCTTTTCACAAGTAATGCTAAAATGCTTACATGACCATTCAGTCTATTCAGAGCCTTTCTTTTTACATCAGCAATCTAGTGGTAAGTGAAGCCTACCCCTGTGTATAAGACTAGCCACAGACCTGAGGCCTTTTGCACTTTCAAAAACAGGTCTGCAAGTTGCATTGGTGTCAGACGGGCCGTGTGCCAAGAGGTATTTCACTTTGGCAATAATACTAACCAACCAAGCTCTCTCTTCCTTTTGCAGGCACCAAAGGGAGCCAGTTTGCTTTTGATTTCAGTATGCATACCCTTGTAACTAAGCTCAGCAGGACTTCTGAAACCATTGGTTTGGTTTTGGTTGATTTTCTGGGTTCTTTCCCCTTATTTTAGCATCTCTCAGGCTTTTCCCTCCCATTTCCCTGTCACATCAAAATTAAGGAGAGGCATTCTAATGTAGTTTTGCGTTCCAGTAGAGACACTTCACTCAGTTAATCCTTCCATATGTACCTGTTGAGTTTAGCAGGGGGTTGGTGCCAAGACTGCTAGGTTGAATTTTATCTACTTCCTTATAGTATATAGGTAGAGTTTTTTTCATAACTACTGTTAAAATATATGCTAGGCATTGACTCTTCCTCCCCTCCCCCCCCATTATGTTTAATATAGCGTAATATAATAGAGCATTTTTATTTCAGTAAAAGGAATGTAAAACAATGTGCTTTAAAGAAAATTAAATTTGGCCATTAATTCTTCACTGTGTTATATTTTAACTAGGGAAGTAATTAATTATATTTTTTTTCAGAACTGGAAATTCCCTGAAGACACTGGGCTGTCTTGTGAAAGATATTGTTTTAATGGAAATTTCTTTAAAGTGTTTCTTGTTTCATAAAATATTTGTAATGCTGAGTGGTTAAAATTAGTAGTAATTTTTTAATCAAATACAAATGCTTTGGTTACAGAATGAGACTACTGCTTTTTTAGGGTTTCTTAATATTTAACACATAGGAAGTGGTTGTATGCATTTTTCTGAAATCTGTGAAATGGTCTTTTCAAATATTTGATGTAATGTTGCCAAATAGTAACCATATTTGTTATTCTGAGGCCGTGGGACAGGCTATCTCTGGCACTTCTTAGTGATGGGATGAAACAAATTATATG
Organism: Apus apus; assembly: GCF_020740795.1. Lineage (NCBI taxonomy): Eukaryota > Metazoa > Chordata > Aves > Apodiformes > Apodidae > Apus > Apus apus. The sequence goes on along the minus strand of NC_067283.1, from coordinate 112,785,081 downwards.
ATCATTCTGAAATCCCCTTGGTAGGCTGAACTTGCCACCGTTTGACTCAGTTTGACAACAATGCTCTCGATCCCCTCCCCCTCCCACCCAGGTAGGGAAGGAGAGAGAGAAAAAAAAGAGAGAGACTTGGCTGGATTGAAAACTGAACCGCACAGCTTTGATTAGAATACTAATGGGTGATATGAGAAAATATATATGTGATCATACAGAGGTGTGGGCAAAAGCCTCTCGCCTCCCCCCACCCCCAGCAACTCCCACAGCACTCCCCTCAGATGAGACAATTCCAAGGAATCTCGGAGCTGCTGCTGGAGAAAGGCAGAGAGTTACGAGGGTCAGGAGGGCTTGAGGTCGACGGGTCGACAATGATGGACAGATGGTGTTTTCCCCGGATGCCGGCCGTGAACGGAAGAGAGGGAGAGAGAAGAAGGAAGGAAGGAAGTTTTCTTCTGTCATCTCCGACCTTCCCCCGAGCCTACGTAGATATATGGGATGGAATATCTCTGGCCCATTTTGCTGTCCGTCTAACCCAGCCTCCCACGGGGGGGCCACAGATTTCCCCGCAGTGTCTGAGCCGGCAGAACAAAGGCACGACCTTGAGGGCCAAGCAATTATAAAAACATTCCAGTGTCTTATCAACCTAGCAGAACACGCAGTTTCTAGTTGAAGAAAGCTCACTGAAAAGAAAAAAAAATCAGCAAAAGAAAAACTGGCTTCATCCTGGCTCAAACCAGGACATTCCACCCCTTATTCCATACCATATATTACATATAGGCTCTACACCTTACCAATTGTTAAATCAAGGATTCTCTCCCAAAGTCAAACTACCCTGAGGTACATATTGTACCTCACCATCCTCCATCATCACACACCAGGTATGTCCAGGTCCCTGAGCAAAAGCAATACCCCGGAAAGGTTTACCTTTGCCTGAAGCAGGATAGACCCAGACACTTTTACCCAACAGATTTCTTTCACATACCACAGGGACTTTATCCCCATCTGTAGTATGCAAAAGGTCTGATTGAGCAGCCCCAGCCCGATTGGTGGATTCCCTGGTATTAACTAACCAGGTTGCCTTTGCCAAATTTTTATCCCAGTTTTTGAAAGTTCCATCCCCCATTGCCTTTAGGGTAGCTTTCAACAAACCATTACCTTTCAACTTTCCCTGAGGCTTGTGCATAGTATGGGATATGGTATATCCACTCAATACCATGCTCTTTAGCCCAATCAGTAACAAGACTGTTCTTGAAATGAGTCCCATTGTCTGACTCAATTCTCTCTGGAGTACAATGTCTCCACAAAATTTGCTTTTCAACACCCAGGATAGTATTCCTGGCTATGGCATGAGGCACAGGAGCAGCTCTGAGGCAGTGTGCTGTAGTCAATTTGCCAGGCCTCCCCAAACCTGTACTTTGACCACCTCCCCTCATACCACAAAGGTTTTAACCGTTTTGCCTGCTTAATTGCAGCACACGTCTCACAATCGTGGATCACCTGCGCAATAGTATTCATGGTTAAGTCCACCCCTCCATCACAAGCCCATTTGTATGTTGCGTCTCTGCCCTAATGACCTGAAGCATCATGGGCCCATCGAGCTAGAAAGAGCTCACCCTTGTGTTCCCAGTCTAAGTCTATTTGGAACACTTGAGCAGCCTCATCTGCTCGTTGGTTGTGTTGATATTCCTCAGTGGCTCGACTCAGAGGTACGTGTGCATCTACATGACGTACTTTTACCACCAATTTCTCTATCCGAGCTGCAATGTCCTTCCAGAGGTCAGCAACCCAAATAGGTTTACCCTTTCTCTGCCAGTTGTTCTGCTGCCACTGCTTTAGCCAACCCCACAAGGCATTTGCTGCCATCCACGAGTCAGTGTAAAGATAGAGTCTCGGCCACCCCTCTCGCTCAGCAATATCCAAGGCCAGCTGGATGGCTTTGACCTCTGCAAACTGACTTGATTCACCTTCTCCTTCAGCTGCTTGTGCAACCAGTCGTGTAGGACTCCACACGGCAGCTTTCCACTTCCGGCGGTTCCCTACAAGACGACAGGAGCCATCGGTGAAAAGAGCAAATTGTTTCTCAGTCTCTGGTAGATGATCATATGGTGGAGCTTCTTGAGCTCGTCTCACCACTTCTTGTGGTGGCATTCCAAAGTGGGTGCCTTCTGGCCAGTTTGTAATTGCTTCCACAATACCTGGACGATTAGGTTTCCCTATTCGAGCTCACTGGGTGATTAAAGCAGTCCATTTACTCCAAGTAACATCGGTGGCATGATGAATAGGAGAGATATTATTCTGGAACATGAATCTCAGCACTGGTAATCTGGGTGCCAGGAGAAGCTGCGCTTCAGTGCCGATCACTTCTGAAGCAGCTTTAACTCCCTCGTATGCTGCAAGTATCTCCTTCTCAGTTGTTGTGTAGTTGGCCTCAGAACCTCTGTAGCTCCGGCTCCAGAATCCCAAGGGTTGACCTCGAGTCTCCCCTGGTGCTTTCTGCCAGACGCTCCAGTTGGGACCATTGTGTCCAGCTGCAGTGTAGAGCATGTTCTTGATGTCTGACCCTGTTCGAGCTGGTCCAAGGGCCATTGCCTGCACAATCTCTTTTTTAATCTGCTCAAAAGCTTTCTGTTGGTCAGGACCCCATTTGAAATAATTGTTCTTTCGGGTCACCTCATAGAGGGGTTTCACAATTTCACTGTAACATGGAATATGCATTCTCCAGAAACCAACAGTCCCTAAAAAGGTTTGAGTGTCCTTTCTAGTTGATGGTGGGGCCATAGCTGTTATTTTGTTAATCCCATCCATTGGGATCTGGCAACGACCATCTTGCCACTTGATTCTCAGGAATTGGATCTCTCGTGAAGGTTCCTTGACCTTACTTCTTTTCACAGCAAAACCAGCATCCAGAAGAATTTGGATGGTCTTTTTACCTTTCTCAAAAACTTCTTCTGGTGTGTCACCCCACACAATGATTTCATCGATGTACTGTAGGTGTTCTGGAGCTCCACCCTTCTCCAGTGCAGCATGAATCAGTCCATGGCAAATGGTTGAGCTGTGTTTCCACCCCTGGGGCAGTCAATTCCAGGTGTACTGGACTCCCCTCCAGGTGAAAGCAAACTGTGGCCTGCACTCTGGTACTATAGGAATAGAGAAGAATGCATGTGCAATGTCAGTAGTGGCATACCACCTAGCTGCTTTCGACTCCAGCTCATACTGAAGTTCTAGCATGTCTGGTACAGCAGCACTGAGCGGTGGTGTCACCTCATTCAGGCCACGATAGTCCACTGTCAGCCTCCACTCGCCATCAGGCTTTCGCACTGGCCAGATAGGACTGTTGAAGGGTGAGTGAGTCCTGCTGATCACACCTTGGCTTTCCAATTGCCGGATCAGCTTATGAATAGGGACCACCGAATCTCTGTTGGTGCGATATTGTCGTCTATGCACCGTTGAAGTGGCAATTGGCACCTGTTGTTCTTCAACCTTCAGCAACCCTACTACAGAAGGGTCATCTGAAAGGCCAGACGAAGTACGCAGCTGTTCAGTATCCTCAATCTCTACAGCCACTATACCAAAGGCCCACCGGTACCCTTTCGGGTCACGGAAGTATCCTTTCCTGAGACAGTCTATGCCAAGGATGCACGGAGCATCTGGACCGGTCACTATAGGGTGCATTTGCCACTCCTTACCAGTGAGGCTCACATCAGCCTCCACAACAGTCAGTTGCTGAGACTCTCCTGTCACTCCAGAGATAGTGACAGAGTCTGTTCCTTTATGATTCAATGGCATTAGTGTGCACTGTGCACCAGTGTCCACCAAAGCTTTATATCTTTGTGGTTCTGATGTGCCAGGCCACCGAATCCACACAGTCCAATAAACTCGGTTGTCCCTCTCCTCCTCCTGGCCGGAGGCAGGGCATCTCTAGGGTTGAGCATTAGAACTCAATGAACCATCCTGGTTATTGACTGATGCAACCTTCCTCTTGGAAGAACCATCTCCTGGTTTTGTTCTGTTTAATAGCTCTTGCACACGTAACTGGAGAATATTAGTGGGTTTCTTGTCCCAGACTCTCATGTCCTCTTTAAAACAATTTTTCATGAGAGACCACAGGTGGCGTCGCAGTGGGTCCTGTCTTCCTCACTGCTGTCTCGTAGCAGGACGTCTCTTATTAATGACTGCAACACGTGGCCCATCGTCTCTAGGGAGAATCTGGGGTTTACTTCCCCATCCATTTGGCATCCTATTCTTTCTGTTAGTCACTTCTTCAATGGCTGAAGTTTGGAACTGAAGGGAATCAGAGATGATGTCTCCATACTGTTGTGCTTTGAAAGCCACCTCACGCACAGTTGGTCTTGTGCCGTCATCAGAGCATTCCATGAAGGAGAATATATGGGCATGTGCTGCTGATACAGCCTGAGCAAATCTCCAGAACATCTGTGTGTCACACTCAACATCATCAGGATTTGTAAGTCCATCTTTATCATAGATAACTTCTCGCATAGCTATCTGTCTGAAGTATGTGATGGCTTTCTCAAAAGTGGGTGTTCTGCTCCGGCGCCATTCGATGTCACCCTTGTGGGGGTATCTCTCTCTCACAGCTGAAAGAAGTCAGTCCCACAGGGTGGTAATTCCCACCAGTGCTCTGTCAATACCAACATCTCTGGCCAGGGATCTCAACTTGGCTTCTCTCTCATCCACTTTGTGGGTTTCAGCACCACTATCAAAGCATCGGAGCAACCATGGAAGAATTCCCTCGCCCTCAGTGCAGGTGAAGTCCTTTCTCATGAGGCGCAGTTCTTTCATAAAGGCTGGACAAGGTCATCGTCGTCATCTGATTGAGGAGGGCCTGCTGTCTCTTTATCTGTTTGAGAGAGGTCTGATTTTTTATCTGTCTGAGAGGTACCCAGTCCATCAACTGATTTAGAATCCTCTTCTTCCTCACTCTCACCTTCTGTTGCTTTAAGGAACTCTGGATATTTCAGACGGGAGTGGGTAAAAAGGGGGGAGTGTTTTGCCTTTGCCTTGCTCCTAGTGACAGGATGAACTAGCCTGATTTGCAATGGATCGGACTTTATCTTTGTAGGAGCAGTTGTTTTTGTAGCAGTACGAGTGGTGGTGTTGGCAGCAGCAGTGGCAGCAACATTGCCTGTGGGGGAATGGCAGTGAGTAGAACAGCAGCTGGCCCTACGCATCCACATTACATTATAAACATTCAGCAAAAACATCCCTACTGTGACAATGCTATTCAGATTAAAAGCTGGGAGATTCAGCTTGAAAGAAAATAGAGGTTTAAAGTTGAACCAGCTAGGACTTGTACTGTAGCTGTACACATACAGTGCCCCCATAAATAACAGTATCATAATCCCTAAAATCACCAGGACAGTGATTATACGGTTGATAATGGCTACAGTCCTATCAATAAACCATAAAACGATCACAAGAGCAGCTACAAAGAGCAGAATGCTCTTGGCTGCATACCACATGTACAGCTGCAGGCTTGAAAGAAAATCCAGTAGATTAATTGCAGCAAATGTCTGCTCAGTTTTCAATCCATCAGGAAATTCAGCAGAATTGCTTGCCATTCCTATCTGAGGGATTTCTCCCATCAGAGATGGAATTTGTATCTGGGCTTAAAATCGTGCCCCACGTTGGGCACCAATTAATTGTTGTCACCGTTTGACTCAGTTTGACAACACTGCTCTCGATCCCCTCCCCCTCCCACCCAGGTAGGGAAGGATTGGGTTAGGGATCAGTTGAGTAATCTGGACATACATAAATCGATGGGTCCAGATGAAATACATTCAAGGGTGCTGAGGGAGCTGGCGGAGGTCATTGCTAGTCCACTCTCCATCATCTTCGGTAAGTCATGGGTAACAGGAGAGGTGCCTGAGGACTGGAGGATAGCAAATGTCACTCCAGTCTACAAGAAGGGCAAGAAGGAGGACCCGGGTAACTATAGACCGGTCAGCCTCACCTCCATCCCTGGAAAGGTGATGGGACAACTTGTCCTTGGCACTATCTCTAGTCATATCAAGGACATGGGGGTCATCAAGAGCAGTCAACATGGTTTTACCAAGGGTAAGTCATGTTTGACTAACCTCATAGCCTTCTATGAGGAAATTACTAGGTGGATAGATGATGGTAGAGCGGTGGATGTGGTCTATCTTGATTTCAGGAAAGCATTTGACACCGTCTCCCACAGCATCCTTGTAGATAAGTTGATCAGGTATGGGTTTGGTGATCAGGTAGTGAGATGGATCAAGAACTGGTTGAAAGGAAGGAGTCAGAGAGTTGTAGTCAATGGGGCAGAATCTGGTTGGAGGTGTGTGACTAGTGGAGTCCCTCAGAGGTCGGTACTGGAACCAGTGTTGTTCAACATCTTCATCAACGACCTGGATGAGGGTATAGAATGTACCCTCAGCAAGTTTGCTGATGACACAAAGCTGGGAGGAGTGGCTGACACACCGGAGGGCTGTGCTGCCATTCAGAGGGACTTGGACAGGCTGGAGAGTTGGGCGGGGAGAAATCTGATGAAGTTCAACAAGGGCAAGTGTAGAGTTTTGCATTTGGGGAAGAGAAACCCCATGTACCAGTACAGGTTGGGGGCTGACCTGCTGGAGAGCAGTGTAGGTGAAAGGGACCTGGGGGTCCTGGTAGACAGGAGGATGACCATGAGCCAGCAGTGTGCCCTTGTGGCTAAGAAGGCCAATGGCATCCTGGGGTGTATGAGAAAGGGTGTGGTTAGTAGGTCAAGAGAGGTTCTCCTCCCCCTCTATTCTGCCTTGGTGAGGCCGCATCTGGAGTATTGTGTCCAGTTCTGGGCCCCTCAGTTCAAGAAGGACAGGCAACTGCTTGAAAGAGTCCAGCACAGAGCTACAAAGATGATTAAGGGAGTGGATCATCTCCCTTCTGAGGAAAGGCTGAGGGAGCTGGGTCTCTTTAGCTTGGAGAAAAGGAGACTGAGGGGTGACCTCATCAATGTTTACAAATATGTAAGGGGTGAGTGTCAGGGAGATGGAGTTAGGCTTTTCTCAGTGTTGACCAGTGATAGGACAAGGGGTAATGGGATCAAATTGGAGCATAGGAGGTTTAAGGTGAATATTCGGAAAATTTTTTTTACTGTGAGAGTGACAGAGCAGTGGAACAGGCTGCCCAGAGAGGTTGTGGAGTCTCCTTCTCTGGAGACATTCAAAACCCACCTGGATGCGTTCCTGTGTGATGTGCTCTAGATGACCCTGCTCTGGCGGGGGTTTGGACTAGACAATCTTTTGAGGTCCCTTCCAACCCCTATGATTCTATGATTCTATGAAATTTAGAGAAATTGATGCCTTAGGCCAGCTGCAAGAAGCTTATCTCCATTTCCATGAGATAACAACTCAGTAGTGTGCTAGTCTTGCAGTTGGATTGTGGTTTTGCAGCAGAAATATTGCCCCAAGAGCAGTCTCCAGTGCAGAAGTTCCTGCTTATTGAGATATTTCCATCTTTGTCCCTTAAGTCCTTCCTCAGAGCTTCAGTTTTGTTTCATAGCATTTACAAGCCTGCTTTCTAGTGAAATGAAGCAAGGAGTCAGCTTAATGCAGCTCTGAGAGAACTAGTGACTGCATCTACTGAACTTCTGACAGTCCTGATGGCCCATGTGCTTTACCGGGTAGAGGTGTTCCCTAAGCAGAAGGTGGAGTGATCCTTCTTGATAACCATCCTGGGTCCCTGCTATGAACAAACTGGTAAAGTTGCATAAAACAAATTATTTCTTCTGACTGGAAAGTGGAGTTCAAACCTCTGTGTTTAGCATTTCATACTCTGAAACTTGGATTTCACATAAGCATAGACATTGGCAAGGAGATTTAAATGAGATCATAAACCAGAATAAAGCATGTGGTCCACTAGAGGCTTTTAAACAAAGCAACAGTAATAGGTACATTGGGGCAATAATTGATTAGAAAAATTGATTTTGTGCTTTGAGAAACACTGTAATAAAACCATAATATCAATAGACTAATCTAAATTCTTAGGAGCGATAATTTCTATTACTGGTTTGATGGAAAAAGAAGTCAGGAGATATAGATAGGGAAGAGTTTTTTTCCCTCTACAAAGCAAACAAAATAGAGATGACATTTCAGTTACACAAAGTTACTGTTCCAAGAAGAACCAAAATTTGAAGCATACTAAAATTTTAATTACTTAATTGACAAAGATATGCAGTGGGTTTGTTACCTCAGTGTTTAAGTGTTTCTTGGTTGGTTGCTGCATCCTGTCGAAGAGAGGACGAAGAGACAAAACTACAGGATGTGGGAACTCTCAATGTAATTTACCTGTCATGGAAGAAACAGGCCCTCTTTGAGAGTAGGTAGGTAGTACAAATGGGTGAGAGCAGCCAGGTGGTCCGCAGAGGCAGAAAGTAAATGGCAGAAACGAGTGCTGTCAAATTGGTTTTAAGGAGACTCTGTGTATGTATATGAAGAATCAACATATCATCTTTGGATAGTTTACAGGTCTGTATACATCTTTAAGGAAGAAAGCTAGGATTTCTGTCTGTCTAAAAGCAATTGCGAAGTTTTTAAAAATATACCTCTTAGTTAACTGTCCAAATACCATCTTTTTATCAAACGTTTCAAATAACTTTGACTTTTACTGACTTGGCTTTTGGAAGATGTATCCAGCATGATCATGTCCTCAGGGTCTTTTCCAACCTAAATGATTCTATGTTTCTATGTCCAAATATATGGGTGCAGTTAAAACCTTGCTAAAATCAATGCTAAGAAGTTCTATGAACTCCAGCGGAGACAGGGTTTCATCCTGTTTGTTTTCATAATAGGTTCTGGGCCATTAAGTAGTTAATGTGAGTGCTGAAGTTGCTACTGGTTCTTTAATTAAGCCATCAGTGTAGTTTATGTACAGATGACAAGCTTTAATTCAATGAGTTAGCCAAACTCTGTCTTCCTGTATCTTCCTTTCTGTCTGCTACATTTCTGCAGTTCTGTGCTAGCTATGTGTGCTCTCTAGGAACTCTGCATTTTAGATTCCTGGATCAGACCATAATCCCTGGTTATTCCAGCACATCTGTAGTCACAGACTTGCAGTTGTACATATTGTTACATCTCCTGCAAATATGCCCTATTTTAATGAAAATCATGGATGTTGTAAGGCCTGTTAGTGAAGACAAATATTTTTCTGTTCTCTGAATCAGCTTCTCAGCAGTGTGCTTTCATTCACTCCCTGGAAAAAAAAGGGCCTGAAATGATTGCTTAGTCAAAGAGATGGGGAAGTGATGGTGACAGCATTAAAAAGCATGTGATATGGATGGCTTTTGAAGAGTAAGATATCAGCCTGGCCAAGTTCTTCACGGTAATTCAAGAAGGGTTCCATGGTGATTCTTAATTCACTCTGTTGGCACTGCAAAGCATTGATTTCAATAGAATCTTACTTAGATGCAGCTTTTTCTCAGAAATAATTCTTCACCACTTAGGAAGCTGCATACACTCCTGGTCTTCTAGCCTTTTGCAGGCAGCTTCGACACCATCATGGCCATGCAGAAGAACAAATTCTTTACAGAAGAGCTGCTATTGCATGGATAATGTCCTTCAATGGGTAGTGGTAGTACATTAGTATTTTCTGTTTCTTGGATCTCCTTCCAGTGTGCTGCCTGGTTTTGAGTAGTCCAGTTAGTAGTCTGTGGGGCAGTTCTGTTTTTTTAAAATTATTTTTAGGATGACATTGATGCCTTCTAGGGTGTCTGCTGGTTTTGTAGATGCTTGGTGAGTAGAAGAGGACACTGTGATATGGCTTCAGGGGGGAGGACAACAGGAGTGTCCCAACTCTGGCATATGGCCCACCAGACAGCATTCTGTAATAGAACAAAAGCCCATTGCTTCTTGACTGAAGTAAGGTGTAGGACCTTCTGTCACCTGAGGGTGAACAAACTGGCTAGTAAGACCCCAAACTGGACTGGTCATCATATACACATCTATGATGGAGAGAACAGGTGTTAGCAGTACCAATATCACTGTTTTTTCTCTTCTTTGCATACAGATAGAATGGAAATAGCTATTTTGTTTTGAAAGTGTTCCTGCCCTGCAGAATTATTTTTTCTGAATAATATCGAATTTCTTTAAAGATATTGCTGTTTTGTGGGTCAGGAAGAAATTTAGTCTCCCATGCAGTCTGACTACCTCTTGGGAATACTGCAATTAGCTACACTTTGAACCCAAATGAAAAAAAAATAAACTCTTCCAACTCCTCCGTGATTTCTGTTCAGAGTGAAAAGTGTCCCTTTCAGCACCTTTCAAGGCAGGAAAATATTACTTACTCTGCTTTTTGAGTCTGTGGTGGATTCCTTACCATGGCTTTACATGCAGATGTGAATAGAAATCTGTTCTGAGGAAAAAAACAGAGAGTGGAGGGTTAGGAAGGCTGCTTAGGCAGTAGCAGAGACTGAGCTTGCCAGCTTGACAAGGTTATTTTTCCAGCAACATTTATTAAAAATAAAGTTAGTGTTGAGTTTTATGTTGGCCGTGTTGTATATTTCATTAATCCATAGAGAACAAGCACAAAGCTAATTCAAGTGTACACAGAAGTATCTATTACTATGAATATTTTTTCTATTTTTATGTTTTATAACTATTTATAAATGTATCTTTCTCTTATCACATATAAATCTCTTTCTATAATAATTTATTTCTAAATAAAGCCTAATAATCACTGAAGAGAGGTAGAGCTTTAAGGCATGGGAGTCTATCATTAAGCAGATGATACATTTCCCTATGCACTAATTAGAGACCATCTCAGAGAGTTCAGAAATACCACAGGCCTGAATTTCTGAAAAGGCAATTCCATGAAGTCTAAATCCAATCCAGTGCAGTATATATTCCAATACCTTTTGAAGCTCTGAGGGGGAAAAAAAAGAAAAAAAAAAAAAAAAAAGGAGTTTCTACCTCTTGCTCTCTTGTTTTAGTGTGGGTGGAAAAGGTTTTGTTTGAATGTGTTTCAAACAAATCACAAGGTGTGTGCCATCTGAGTCAGCTTGTGTTTTCCTGTTCAATATGAGCAACAGCAGGATCTCGGTGTCTGTAGCTCCCATTGAAATATTACAAGTTATATCTGAGGGGCAGCAGCAGCTACAACAGCTCATCAGCACAGTCTTCTTTGAGGGAAGCAACATAAAAATAAATTTGGATGGCTGTCTCTTGTAGAAGCAGATTGCAGATACATGTGTATGAAACCCGTAGTGAAGCTCCTTCCATTCTTCAGAGTGTTTTCCTGATATGGGACAGTGCCCATCTTACGGGCTTCCTCTCAAAGCCATTTCTAGTGGTACTTTGGAGGTCAGGTCAAAGACCAAGTGAAGAACATACAGCTGGCATGGACTTGAAAATTGGTATTGGTGAGTAAACACTCTCCAGAGAACTCATCTTTAGATTATTTCATTCTTCAGTACAATGATTGGCTGTGTCCAAATAGTTACAGTTGGTGGCTCAATGTCCAGGTGGAAACCAGTAGTGAGTTGTGTCTCTCAAGGGGCCATAATGGGACCAATACTATTTAATATTTTCAGCAACAACATAGTGGGATTGAGTGCATCCTCAGCAAGTTTTCAGAGGACATTAAGCTGAGTGGTGTAGTTGATTCACTGGAGGGAAGGGATGCCATCCAGAGGGACCTTGATAGGCTTGGGAGACGGGCCCATGCAAACTACATGGATTTTGACAAGATCAAGTGCAAGGTCCTGCATCTGGGTTGAGATAATTCCCAACATCAATACAGACTGAGGGATGAATTAATTGAGAGTGGAGAAGGACTTGGGATTACTGGTAGATTAAAAATTGGGCATGAGTTGGCAATATGTGATGGCAGCCCAGAAAGCAAATCATATCCTGGGCTGCAACAAAAGAAGCATGACCAGCATGTCAAGGAGGCAATTCTTCTCCTCTGCTCTCATGACAGCCCACCTGGAGTACTGCATCCAGCTCTGCAGTCCCCAGTACAAGAAAGACATGGACCTGTTGGATTGGGTCCAGAGGAGGGCTATGAAAATGGCCAGAGGGCTGGAGCACATCTACTATGAGAAAAGGCTGAGAGAGTTTGGGTTGTTCAATGTGGACAGGAAACAGCCCTGGGGAGATCTTAATGCAGCCTTTCAATACATAAAATAGACTTAGAGGAAAGATGGAGTGGGACTGTAGTGACAGGAAAAGGGGCAGCAGTTTTAAACTGAAAGAGGGGAGGTTTTTGGCTGGACGTAAAGGAGACATTTTTCACAATGCAGTTGGTGAGACAGTGGAGCAGGTTGCCTAGATAAATTATGCAAGCCCCCTCCCTATCAGTGTTCAAGGCCAGGCTGGATGAGACTTTGAGCAACCTGGTCTAGTGGGAGGTGTCCCTGCCCATGGCAAGAGGATTGGGACTAGATTATCATCTTTAAGGTCCATTCCAACACAAACCACCCTATGATTCTGTAATTGCAGTAATCAAAGTGCAAACTCATATACTTCAGATTATAAGGCCTGTATCAAAAAAACAAAGGAGATTTCTGTCTCATTAAAAGAAGATTGATTGTTTTTGCTGTTTGGCCAGCCAGTGACATAGCATCTTGAAGGCTCCCAAAATTGAAGAGTGGGTTAAATAATATAAAGCTGGATGTTCTTGTTAGTGTAAGATGATCAGGAAGCACTTCCTTCCTCCTACCGCCTTTCATTTGTGCCTTCATTTTTAAAAGGATTTTTTTTTTCTGCTATCATCTAAACATCAAGCTAGAGAAAGAAATGGATTGTGGAGTGAAAAGCTTTGTGCATTGGTGTCAAGGTGATAAGGAACAATTTTTTTTTCCCAGGTTCATGTAGTTATTGAAGAAGAATGCTGAGCCTTTTTTGTCTTTTAAAGTGTGGGTTTGGGCAGGACAGAAATAGTTTTCATAATGATATTTAGTTCTCAGTCTAAGAAAGTCTGAAATAATTCTCCTCAATATTTCATATTTGGTTATTTGTCAGCTGGAACTATGCCTTGTCAAAGGAGAATGGTAGTAAAGGAAGGGGTGCTGGTGGTTGAAAGGCATGTACTTCCATGAGAATGACTGAAATACAGCAAATAAAATCTTCATGCTGCTTTCTGGCTGGGATTCTGTGTATGAGAAGAGAGGGACAGTTTTAGAAGCAAGCAAGAGCAGTTTCCAAAGAGTTGTCTGGAAGCCATGAAAAGAGGGGCTTGGCAGAGGCCTAAACTCTAGACCTCTAACTCCTGCAGAGAAGTAGCAGGGGAGAGCAAGCTCTTCTGCCATTTGTGCCTTTGAAAGTACTGCTCTTGGTGAAAGTTTGCAAGTTCTTTTGTGTTCACTCCACAAAGAAGCAGTTTAAAAGAGCATTACTTGCCAATGTGTGAAAGGAACGTGTCAGTGCAGGCAAATTTAGATGTCTTGCATCATATTCTCAGTGGGCCTAGGCTGCTTTCTAGTAAATGAGGGTCTGACTTTGTTGAAAAACAGCTATTATTTTCTGTCTGCAATATTGATTTCTGTGGTAGTTGGTAGTTGTCAGTGCATCCCTGTATGAAAAATATAATCTTAATTATCAGGCACAGTTTATAATTCCAAAGTCCAGTGGTAATAAATAAAAACCTGCTGATGTCTCTTATCTATTCTCATCTTCAAATGGTGAAGAAACCACATAGATCTTGGTGATAACCACCTGCCCACTTTCAGTACAACAAAATCTGTTCTGGAATTCCAGCAAGTCAGTAACAAGGAAGGCATCAGTGGCATATTAATTTGTCTGGATTCCAGAAGAGACACTGTCACCTCTTCCACCCACCCTCTGCATGTGGAGTATCTTTTCAAAGCAATCTGAAGGTGTTTGCCTGTGCATTCAACTTGAAGGCCTGATTCAGTAATTTAATTGTTCTAAGTAGTAATACTAAAGGAAGCAATTTCAATTGGGAACATTGGGGGGAAATTGCCATCTTTGTTAATTGTACCCATAACAAGAGTCACAGCCATTTCCAGTGAGTCAGAGCATCATTAATCCAGAATATTTAGAGCTACTAGCAGGGATAGCAAAGTTCAGAAAGGTTACTCTCTTATCTCCCTAGTTAAATAAGAAGGCCAGTGAAGCTGGGGAAATGAGGCGAGGATGGGTCTTTGACAGAAGAAGAATGTCTGTTGCCTTGAATCACAGCAATATATATTATTTAGAAGCTGGAGGTATCAGAAATTGCCAGCAATAGGACTGAAGGCCAGGGCACAACTTGCAGACTGTGAAATAAAGAAAACAAAATAGTCTAGAAGATACAGGTTAATAAATTGAGTTACCAATTTAGTGATGCTGAAATTTATTGACAGCTGTAAGTAATGTGTCCAGGCATTCTGGTCAATGGGTAAAGAAGAGGGAGAGCATTGCTGTCCTATTCCTCCCATGAGAGTGAGCAGAGGTTGTGGAGGTTTTTTTCACAACTACAGACTGTAATGGAAAGGAGCTGTAGGGTTAGTGGAAAAAAATTCTATCCTAAGTTAAATTTGCGCTACTCTTAAATGAAATGTGACCAGCTTTTGGAAGGAGAGGATGTTTTTTGGCCCTGAACATTGAAAATTATTTGTATTTTGTTTTTTCTTGGATGTTCACACTGATTCAGCACTGCCTATATATAGAATCTTTTTTCTTTCAACAAATCTGCTCACTTGGTATTATAGACGAGCAGTTTTTACACTAAGCCAGAAATCTGGAGGATATTTTTAGTTCCACCTACATCCTGTGAGATAATCTTTACTACTCTAAATTAGATTCCCTAAACATGCCAGATATGAGAATGGGTAGAACATACGGATTGGCCAAAGGTATCCAAAATAGGATCCTTACTGCATACTACAGTTCAGCTTAGCCTTAAGTGTCACAGGCTTTTTTAGTGACATGTTTGCACAGGAAAGGAGAAGATACCCATGAAGTTATATAGACCAGAATATTTTTCTTTGGTAAGAGCTCTGCTTGCTGCTTGACACAATTACATAAAGAGTGGTAGGGAAGCTGTGAGATGCTAATGTTTTCAAGGTAGGGCTGAGGCCTTGCTTTTGGATTTTTGAATTATCACCTATTTCTCCATATACCTTTATAGATCCTGTGCAGGCAAGCTTTGGCGAAAGCACAAAATGCCAGTGAGTTCCTTTGTTCTTTGCTTTAAGTATGGTCACCAATGAACCCTTTCAAGTTGTCATTTAAAAAACATTAATGTCTGTGATGTCTTAAGTTTGAACCAGGGTTCTGGGCCTTTATTAGGTAGTGTTGGAGTCTCATGGATTGCTCATCCGGATCTTTAGTTCAAGTGAGCTTTATATAGTTGCGTACATCAGTGAAGTTGGCAACACAGAGGGTTTTGGTAGCAGAATCAGTAGTAGATAGTTCACTGGTTACTCTGATCTTAAGTCTGCTGCAGGGTCTGCCTTGGGCTGTAGTCCCTTCAGAGTCAGCTGAATATTGAAAATGCCTTGGACTCTCAACTGTTTATTATATACCTGCTGACACTCTGACCCTTCCTTGTTCCGTATCAGGACAAATTCAAACCACTAGAGAAGGGCGTTCAAACTTCATTTCTATTGAGTTTGCCACTCCATATTGAATTCACACTAAGGTAGAGGCACTTATGTGCTTAGTTGCAGTGAGAGAAGCTCAGTTAAATTAAGCTTCTCCCTATTGTGCAGCTTCCTACTGCTCTGTTTCCAGAGAGACCATAACCGGGAGCCTACAGGAAGAGCCAAAGGTTGTCCAGAAGGGCTGGCTCACCCCAGCTTCTGGCTCTGAGGAAGCTTCAGAGAAGTAGGATAAGGAATTTTAGCTGTTTGGATGAACATTTGTCTTGGCAGGATGTGTCAGGAAACTCATCTCATTTACACACAGTATACTTACTGGGTTCAGAGGAGAAAGGAAAATACTGTTTTAATAGAGATTAAAGAGTAATAGTGCATTTCCATGGTATGTTCAGATCCTGAGAAGTGTTAAATACAGGAACTAACATACTTTTTAATTTCCAATTTGCAGCTGTTTGCTCAGCAATGCAGAAATCCTTGTAAAAAAAAACCCAAAAACAACAAATCACCTGGGGCTCTTTTTGCTTTTTAAAAAAATACATTTCACTTTTTGAGCTCGTTGTTCAACCAACCTTGCAATGAATGGCAGGTTATCTCTGCTGGCACATAGCACAAAGTTTTTGCAGAGTAGTGTTGCTTCCAGTGTTATCCAGGTTGCTCAGCCAAATTTCTCATTAACAAGTTTGGCAACACCTTTAGGCAAAGAGATGATTTGATAATGAACAGCTGTTGTCCTATCCGAATAGACAACTATTGGACATAGACTGCCAAGAGATCAACTGCTGAGCTCTTTGAAAGTATGAATGCCTAGCTACAAATATTTTAAACTCTTTCTTTTTGATCTGCTCAGTCTGCCATAATCAGTCAAGAATAGCTTCAATGATTTTGTGCTGGAAATTCTTCCTGGAGGGAGAGGCACACACATTTTACATTACTGTGCTTCCCTGTGTGTGCTCAGATCTTTTTGGACTAATTTCCCACAGTGTTTCTTTCATTCAAATGATCTGTCTTTGATTATGTAGGCTATTTTTTTTTTTTTTAAATCCCATGACATGGTAAAGGTTCAACCTTTTGACAGTGTTGTGTTTTCTGTCTTTAAGTAAACAAATATGTGCAAAGATATTGTCAGGGTTTCACTCATGATTGGCAATTAAACCAATGACCACAATGGCCTCGATCCTCTTCCCCTACCACTCAGGTAGGAAAAGGGGAGAGAAAAATAGGAAAGAGACTTTCCACATTGAAAACTTAACTAGACAGCTTTAATTAAATACTAATGATAAAAGAAAATATGTACAAATATATTCAAGTATGTGCAGGAATGTGCAAAACCCTATTGCCTCCTCTCACCCCCAGCAACTCCCAGGGCATCTCCTGAGCTGTGAGCAGTTCTGAAATGTCCTGGAGCTGCTGGAGAGAGCGGCAGAGCAGACGGGAGCTGAGGGCAGAGTGATGAGGGTCAGGAGTGCATGGGCCTGGGGATCAAAGATGGATAGATGGAGTCCTCCCTGGACAGAAGAGAAGGACAGAAGAAACAGTAAAGAGGCTTGACTTCCATGATCCCTGACCTTACACTGAGCTTATGTAGGTACATGGAATGAAATACTTTGGTCAATGTTGCTGTCCATCTGGTCTGCTCCTCCCCATGGGGGGGCTGCAGATACGACTTTTCTGCTTCCTTAGCATCTGAGGCCGCAGATTCAACAAGTAGAGCAAAGCGACCTTGGTGTCTCAGCAGTAACATGAACATTTCAGCGTTACCAGTCCACTAGCTGGAAAACTTGCTGCTAGTTAAAAGAGAGCTCACTGAAGGGAAAAAAATCAGTAAAAGGAAATAGGCTTCATCCTGCCCCAAACCAGGACAGTTATGTATAGACGATATTTTTAAGATACTGTTTAGGTGCTAAACTACACAGGTGGTGCAGAATTACATTTTTGTGACCATTTTAGGTTCTGAAAGTCACTTTGGCACAAAGTTCTATCCGAAGGCAGTAGATTTCATGCACAGGTGCAATGATTGTCCTTTAAATAAGAATTTACTTTTCTGAGTGTATATATGATTAATGATTTTTTCAGCAGCATATGAAGGAAGTCACACCAAGAATCTGTTTAACACTTTTGACTTAGCAGAGTTCCTTCGATTTAGTAGTTTTGTGAAAATGCAACACTGTGAGGAAGATAAAACAAGAGCTACTCTGAATCTAAAACATATCTAAAAGAAATAGTATGTGCAAATAACCAAAACTGAGCCACTTAAAAGGGCAAATAGAAGGCCCTCTGGCAATGAGAGTATTAATTTTCATACTGCTTTCTTACTAATATTGAAAGATTCCAAGTGCATCTCCCTAGGAGATAAAACCCCTTGGTTGCCCTTGGATTCCCTGAGAGAAAAAGATAGCACCATCTGAGAAAGCCATTAAGTGTTTAATAGGCCTGTATTTCACCAAAACCTTTTAACTAGTTGTATTCTAAGAGTAAGATGGCCAACATTCAGGTATGTTCATACAGATTTTCCTCCTATTCTCTTTGTCTTTCTGCATTTTGTTGAAAGTCTGATCCTTTCATTTTGAGAAGTCTGGGAAAGATAAACATTTTAAATGCATACCCAGGCCCCTGAACCATGTATCAGATAACACAGGGAGATGTCATGTCATTACAAAAACTCTAAATAAGCAAACTAAATGAGTTTCCCATATTCAGACATGAAATCCATGTCTTTGATATTGCATTAAGCTAATGCAACCTGATTTTTCAAAGGTCATCAAGGCCTGCCCTTTACTGACCCCTCTACTGAATCATTGCAGGGAATCCTATCAGTTTTACACCTGCTGAGAGGCACTGAAATGTGACAGATTAGCAAAAATAGCATGAAGAATCATTAAAATTGATATCTTACTAAATACCAACAATGGCTGACTCTAGGTATGGCTAATGTGGAGTCATGGCTAGTTACACCAGGTGACAGTGTTCTCCTGTTCCACAGCTCCCAGTCCAGACTGGGGTCTGTCCTGAGCCCTCTGCAGCCCACTTCCCACTTGCAGGGCTGAAGTCCTTCCTGGTGTTGAGCAGGAGGGAATGATGCTGGGCAGGGTGGGGGACATGCCTGGCTGGGGAGTGAGGCAGGGCTTTCCTATCCCTTTTCAGATTCAATGTGTAAACACCACCCCCAGACCATTTTTTGAGTCAATCTCAGGAAATTTTAAAACATCCACTGCAGATTTGGGTTTTGATATCTAGACTTGTAAAGGTATTTAGTTGTGTGATTTTATTAAAACCAGTGAGAACCAGGCCTTGAAATATTTCTCAGATAATAGTTGTGAAAGAAGACAATTTTTTATGGTTTTGGTACTCTATTAACATCTTGCTGCAGTTTTGCTCCTGTGTTTTTTTCCTGTTTTGTTTTCTGAAGACAATATTTTAAAAAGAAAGTAATGTAATCATCAATTACTGTAACAGCCACTAGAGGTCTACTGATATCAAAATTCTGCCAACATCAATTATTTCTTCAGGTATTCAAAATGTTTCATCCAAAAGAAAGTGCTCCTTATTAAACATTAATTGTTTGCTTTGTGAGGTGTATAATTTTCATTCTCTAAATTTTTAACCTCTTGGTGTTTTTAATGAATTACTGTTTAACTGAAGTAGGGAAGACTTGCAATGTAAAACTCACAACTGAAAAGTGACTTAATATATTCACCAAGTAAGTATAGTATAATGTAATTCACTGGAGAGAATATATTTCTTAGTGGTTAACCTTGCGGCAAACAAGGTTTTAATGAAATTGTTCTACAATTAATGGCTTCTTATGGCATTATTGAATTCCGTCTGCCTTTGAGGATTATTTTCATTCCTCAGAAAACAAAACAATCTTCAAACTCTCTTTTAAATGACCTTAGTATGGTGCTTTTTAAATTTCTAACAACAAGTAGGAATTAGATTACAGTATTTCCTGTAGGCCTAGCTATTCATCACAAGAACAGGAATGTATTTGTTGGGACAAAAGGGGGGACTTGTTACATTAATGACCTTTTTCCAGAGACTTCTGTAGTCAGTTGACAAATAAAGCTTCTCAGTGAAAACAAACAGAAAACAAATCAATCAAACAAAATGGGTAAGTCACAGTTGCCCTGTAATTCATAAGCTCCTTACTTGGAGTTTGGAAGGAAGCAGGCTGGTGCATGAGAAGATCTATTTGAGACCTGGCTGATGGATAGAGTTAAAAACAGCTTTATCTATTCCTACTCTGCAAAATGTTTTTATGTCCTTGTTGTGATGGCCTAACAAGTAACAGAACAGTAAGCCTGTGGGCCTCATAAGAAGTGTCATCCTCCTCAGATTTCAACTGACAGTGCTTTCTATTTGGTGTCTGATAAGTAGGGATATTTTTTTTTTTTGGCTTTTTTGAAAGAAAGTGCTGTTACAGGTAGTGTCACTGAAATCAGCTGCTGTGCTAAGGTTACAAGTGATGGCTGGTTCAGCACACTTGCCAGACTTTCCTGTTGCATAGTTAACTGAATTGGGTGCTTTGCTGAACTGGGATGAATCTCAGTGGAAATATTGATTGTATATTGTGTACTATATTGGGATTTGTAATGAAATATTGTCTGTGTACTGACTGTATTTTGACTGCTGTACTCCCCCTGTTCTTAGCCTAGCGCTAGCTCTTACCTTGTGCATAATTTTCTTCACTCATGAATAGAAGAGGGATGTGAGAGTGTGGTGACTTCAATTAGTTGTGTCTGTGAAGTCAACAGCTGATGGCTGGCAGCTGAAGAAATGGATAATCTATAAAGTCTATCTTGTTTCAGACTGTTTTTGAAAAAAAAAAAGAAGTAAAAAATTCTGATGGCCGTATCTGCCAACCTTAATATTTATGAATGTGTCCAGACGTTCACCTTACTGGTCGGAATGCTTGCTATGAGTATACCTCCTAATAAGAGGGGAAATAATTAGAGTGATAGCAGAATGACTCAAGGTAAATCATTGTGCCAAGGGATTTGGTAAACCCATGTGTAAATGGCTACTGTGTACCTAAATCATGCCTAAGATAGTTCTCAGATATTGCCCTTTATCAAAATATTTCATTTTTCTCCTTCACTTTAGAGAGGAAATGCCACATGAAGAGGGCAATACTTTCCTTAAGAAAGACGTGCGAAATTCTCTCTTTTAGGAAAATTCTTGTTTTCTTCTTCGAGCAGTCAGATAATCACTTAGGTGCTTTTTGCAAAAGGCAAAAGAAATTTTTCATTCAGGGTGGTGCTGGGAGTGTAATAATGTATCTCTGCATCAATCTGGATCCAGCATCCTGACAGATTCCCCTCCAGTGAGAGCAGGTGGTGGAGCTGCTTTGCCCTCCCTGGGATTATGGGAGAAATGTAATTTTAAGTTGCTGTCAGGGTTCCCAAGAAGTCTTACCAGTGAAGCTGGATAGAGCAAAACAGATGCAGGCAGGGTAGCTGGGAAACGTGAGGACAAAGAGTGCATTCTACAGCCATTTGTCTATCCCATTCATTAGTGTCCATTCACCACCTCATAGCTCAGCTCATGAATGAAGAATTATTGGATCTGTCTTCATCTGCTGTTAAAAGACAGGTTTGAAAAAAAGCGCTATCGATTATTACTATTATTGTTGTTATTCCTATTATTTACTATTATTTGGTTTGGTTTTCTTATCATCATCATCATCATCTCTCTCTTCGTTAGTCCCCAGTAATTGCTTTGGTGCTGTACACACATGACTGCAGCTTTTCTACAACCCTGAGTTTTCTTTGAGCACTGGGCAGCAGGCAAAATGCTGGGACTGTCTGGCTTTCCTCCTGAACATCCCACACTCGAGAGGAATGACTGCTGAAAATGATGAGTGTGAGGGACAGAAAAGATACATCGGGGGTGCATGGGCTGTGATCTTTTTCATATTTAAGTAAAAGCAGATGTAAGCTATGTAAGGCTAATGGGGCATTACTTACAGAGTCTCAGTCTAGCAAAACTAATGGAAACATTTCTCTTTTTAGTTTTAAATAGTGTTTAAATGGAATTCTATGGCAGAAGAGGTGGAGTCAGCCTGACATTTTTTCCAGATATTTGAATTCCTAGTTATCCTTGCCCCAGAACTGGCCACTCACCTTTTCAAACCTGTATCTATGCCAGTGGTATGTGAAGACCCTCACAGCTTCTTTTTTGTATCTGCAAGCAGCAGGTTTGAGGGGAAAAAGGAATATCTGGACTAGGAAAAGGCACCTTATTTCCTTTTCTCCTTGGGCAGAATGTTGCAAATTTGCATCCTCTGCCTTCTTTCTCTGCAAGGAGAGGATGACAAGTGAAATGACAATTTATTAGCACTAGCTATGCTCACCACTGTCTCAGGCTGGGACCTCAGCCAGAAACACAATTCAGACATTAGGAGTAAATGAGAGGAGTATTGTTCACAGCAAGATTCCCAACCTTTTCTCGAGCTTGCAGATGCAGCCATCAGATTTGACTGAATTCACAATGAAAGCATCCTTAGGACCATAAAACCTTTTTTTGTTTAATTTTTTTGTTTCAGTTCTCCAGAAAATGTTGATTTTTAGGAGAGCTGTAAGCAGAAATGCTTATTCAAGCAAGACTCAAAAAAACACCAAAATGAAATGCAAAAATCCATTTTGCTAAACAAAATCCAGATTTCAGGATATATCTAGAAGTTTATATATATATGTTTTCTCTAATAGTTTTGATTATTTGGAGCAATTGATATAATCAAAGTGAAACTGAGGGTTGAAGAACTTGAGGTTCTGGAGTTCTTTTCACTTTATGTGCAAGGTCAGAAAGGTTGGTACCTTAAAGTATTTAGATGCTGCGTTTATACTAAATGCATTAATTAAATACCAGAGGCTCAGTGAACTGGGTATGGATAATATGCTGAAGAAAGCCATCTATGGTACTGGTTTTATTAACTGAGTTGACATGCTGTGTTTTTTACTTCAGCCTAAGGTGTCTATAAATAGAATGGCCTCAGGCCTGTGGCTTAGAGACAGGACTTGGGTTTGTTTGCTGCAAGCTGGGGGAAAGCAAGCCTTGGGAAGGGTTTCCTTCTGCTGCTGAGTAATATACATATGAATATGTGCAGGGAAAAGATGGCTTTTATATGTACCACAGATTCAGTGACTATAATGCTAACATCCCTGTATCTGAAGCCTTGACTTCCTGTGACAGCCTGGTGAGATACTGACAGTGGCTGTCTGCTTGTCATGAGTGAATGTCCTGCATTATTGTGTTGTGTTGTACTGAAGGATGCGGGTGAGGTTGTCTGACTGCTGTCCCCTTGGGTAGCTCAGGAGGAGATGTACTGAATCTCCCATGAGGCTATCCTCACAAACAGTTTTCTGCCTAAATAAATGTTGTCTCCTGGGGATCTTCTAGAATAGTAACCACTGTATGACTGCCCGTATCTTTTCATGCTGTAAAAATGTAATAAACTGGAACTCTAACATCTATAATGTAGGCACAGTTAAGATGCATTCCCTTTTGGATGCTTTATCATTTACTGACTGAACAGCATTGGCTTCCTACTTGTTTCTATGTGTAACTTCAATTGTGTACACTTCATAGTGTTTGGGACTTCGATTCCTCAGGGACTTTTGTTCTTATTTACTGTACAAAAGCTGAGGTCATCTGTGTCGTGTTCTCTGATATTTCTTAGAGGTATATGCTAAACAGGGGAGGAAGATTTTAAGGCACACTGCTGTAATCCTGTGTGGGATTTCTTAGCTGGAAATAATATATGTGTCTTCTGAAAGCCTGTAGTGTTGAGTCCAGCCTATCAGACCCACTGATGTGGGCTTCATAAACAGCTTGCATGTTCTTTTGCAGAAGAATCTTCATAGAAGCCCTTGTGTTTGATAGCTTTCAATGGAAGAGCAGTGGATTTGAACTTCCTAGTCAACAGCTTATAAATCTTTTTTATGCATAAATTGATCTAATCTTTGTACATTTATGAAGGAGTGTTAGCTAAAATCTTGGCTGCTGCTTCAAACTCAGTTTAAACACACAAAAAAATATTTACATACAGAGTGAAAATTCACTGTTCTATTTGAGTTAGGTTAATGGTTGGACTAGATGTTCTTAAAGGTCTTTTCTGACCCAAAAGATGCTATGATTTTATGTTCTGTGTGCTTCCTTGGGCTATTCTGCACTATTTCTCATACTGTAGAACATTGGGACACAATAAAATGGTAGGGCAGTGAGATCATAAGAATTTAAAAGACATTTTTGCACACAGGACATCATTCAGTTGTGGTATTATTGTCACAGAATGTTGCAGAAACCAAAAAACAAACAGTTCAGAAGCAGAGTGAGCACAGTCCTGAAGCATAGATCAGCTGATGGCTATTCATTGCAGTTTTTTAAAGTCTTTACTCAGAAAGATCATAAAGTGTTGATTGCTGGAAGCTGTAAGGATGTACTAGGAAAAATATCATAATATTTTACTGTTTATATGGTCTGTTGTTCAACATATGCTTAGAACTGGGATACTTAGCAAAACAAATCTTTTCTTGACCTGCTGTGATTATTTGTGCCTGTTTTTAGATTTCCAGGCATCACCTCTCTCTGTCAACTCCTTGATGGTATAAGCTTCATAGTAGGAAGCAGCATCCTGCAGATAAAAGCAGTGAGGGGATTCTCACTCCCTAACAGAGAGACAATCTTTAGCAAAACAGAAAGAAAAAGCAGTGTTTGGCTGCATGTTTTATTGCAAGCCTGCTGTTTGATTTCTGATCTGCATGGTGCTGTTTATCATCACAAACCAACAGAGAGGCTGAGGGTTACCTGAATCTCTGTCTAACCTCGTCCTGTTGCCTAATACACTTGTCACCATCAGGTGAAGTAGAATTCCTCACTGAGAAGTGTCTGATTGTTTTGCAGAAACATGCTCAGTTCAACCATCTTGAGGACTTTTAGAGTTAGTTACTGCTGACAATTTGCCACTCTTTCCTTAAAGAATAATATGTTATTAGATGCAACAGTGGTTTCACAAAGTAAAAAACAGATGGGACAAAAATTAAGTACCTCTGAAAAAAATCAGCATTTTCAGGGTGGTAGAAGAAAATGACTAGGCAGCAAAAATAGCACTCTGGAAGCACCCAGTGTGCAAGCCCTGCTCTGATCACAAGAGGAGAGAATGCAGAACTGGGATGAAGTGGGTTTATATTTCTTTCCTAGTTGCCTCAGCCCTGATGGAGTCTCTTGGTTCCTTGTTGTCTTATTTCCTTTCTGGAGAGTGGAGGTCATAATTTGCTTTAAATCCATCTATTTTCTGTCTTGCTTGATTAAGCAGTAAGCTTTCAGGCTAGGGAGTTTATTACTATGTAGAGGTACAATGCCTGACATAATGGTGACCTGTTACAAGTCAGTGTACGACATAAGCAGAAATACTTAAAAAGCAAACTAACTGACAAAAAGAAAAACTACTTAAGAACAAAGAATAAGCAAGTCCTTGGGTTTTTGCTTCTGCCCTTTTATCTCTCTGCTTTCTCTCTTGTACTCTGCTGAAAATCTCTCTTTTCCTTAACCTTTCTCAGACAGCAAGAAGAATCTCTCTAAAACAAAAGCCTCTCTGTTTTATGGGGTTCTTTGAAAGAATAAGTAAACCGTGAGGGAATCACATCCCTAAACTGCATGTGCCTGCCTCCTCCAAACATGCACTTGGTCACTTAGCTGTGCTCCTTAATGGTGGCTCTGTGCTGCTGCTGGACCCTCCAGCCTGGCTGCTTGTGCCACCCCCATCTCCCTCTTCTGTGCAAAGAGGAGGCAGATCTCAGTGGAGACGCAGATGTTACAGGCAGCCCTGCAAGACATGCCTACTGGCAACGTCAAACCAGTGCACCAGCTTTGCAAAAACAAACCCAAAGCAAACATCTGTCCTCACTGGGGAACCACTGCCCCCGGACACTGCCTCTAGAAAGTGGTTCTCTGTGCATCCGTGACCTTTAGTTATTGGGTGTCAGCAAATGTGAACAAGAATTAAAACAAAAAACCAAAAACAACAAAAAAAAACCCCAACTCTATTCTTCCCATGGAAATCTTTAAACCTGAGATGTAAGGGGGGAAAATGTTGCCATTCTCACTTTGATGTAGTCAAATCCTTTATGTAACTTGCGCGTTGGTGGGGAACGGTCTTCCTGAATCATGTTTACCAGTGGGAGTTTCAGAACTGATGTGTAGGTGGGAACTAACAATAATACTCCACATATTTTTCTGCTGCACTGCATGGCTGAGGGTAGGCTGCTACCAACACTAGCCATCAATGACAGCCTCCCCAATTTCGTCTTGCATAGGGGACATTAGACTTGTTAGCATTTCTGTTTTAGAGGCACCAGCCATATGATGCGGGATTGGGAAGGAAGTAGAACTTCACTTCCTTGAGATCTGGTTACTGCCCCCTTCATGCATTTCATATAATTTGGCATATTTTTCAGTTCTTGAATTGGAATGTTGCAGTACCATTAAAGGCACACGCTGGAGACAGATAATTTATGCAGGACCCACACAAGCTGCTAGGCATGACTTGACTTCTAGCCCTCGGTCCTGGCCATGCACTTCTCATTGAATTCAGTTTTGCATCATGGGACCCCCAAATGGTTTTGCCACTGCTCAGGCTTTGAGCAATCCTTTTGTTGTTGTTTGTCCAAGTGTCCTAGCACAGCTTGTAAATGTCAATCCAACTATCCTTTATGGTGAATGTCAGATCACCCTCCCCCTCCAAGGTCCAGAGGGAACTTGGCAAGCTTGAGATGTGGACTTGTGCAACAATATGAAGTACAAGGCCAAGTGCAAGGTCCTGCACATGGTTTGGGACAGTCCTAAGCACAAATACAGGCCGGGTGGAGAATGGATTGAGAAAAGGACTAGAGTGTGCTGGTTGATGAGAATCACAGAATCATCAAGGTTGAAAAAGACCTTCAAGGTCATCAAGTCCAACCATACACCCTACAACCCCTGACTATTAAACCATCTCCTGAAACACCACATCCACCCATTTTTTTGACACCTCCAGGGACGGTGCCTCCACCACCTCACTGGGCAGCCTGTTACAATGCCTCACCACTCTTTCTGTGAATAATTTTTTCTTAATATTCAGCCCGAACCTCCTCTGTGCAACCTGACCCCATTTCCTCTTGTCCTATCATTAGTCACTAGGGAGAAGAGGACAACACCTGCCTCATTACAACCTCCTTTCAGGTAGTTGTAGAGAGCAATGAGGTCTTCTCTCAGCCTCTTCTTCTACAACCTGAATAGCCCCAGCTCCCTCAGCCGCTGCTGATAAGACTTGTTCTCCAGACCCCTAATCAGCCTAGTTGCCCTTCTCTGCACCCTCTCCAGCACCTCAATATCCTTCCTATATTGTGGTGTCCAAAACTGCACCCAGTGCTCCAGGTGCAGCCTCACAACATGAAGCTCAAAATGAGCCAGCAATGTGCATTTGCAGCCCAAAAGGCCAACTGTGTCATGGGCTGCATCAAATTAAGTGTGGCCAGCAGGTCGAGGGAGGTGATTCTTCCCCTCTGTGTGGCTCTCATGAGACCCCACCTGGAGTGCTGTGTCCAGCTCTGGAGCCCCCAACACAGGAAGGACATGGAGCTGCTGGAGCGAGTCCAGAGGATGTCACGAAGATGATCTGAGGGCTGGAGCACCCCTCCTATGAAGACAGGCTGAGAGAGTTGGGGTTGTTCAGCCTGGGGAAGAGAAGGCTCCGGGGAGACATTATAGTGGCCTTCCAGTACCTGAAGGGGCTACAGGAAAGATGGGGAGGAACTTTTTACAAGGGCTTGTACTGATAGGATGAGGGGTAATGGCTTTAAACTGGAAGAGGGTAAATTTAAAATAGACATTTGGAAGAAATTATTTCCTGTGAGAGTGGTGAGACACTGGCACAGGTTGCCCAGAGAAGCTGTTGATGCCCCCTCCCTGCAAGCGTTCAAGGCCAGGTTGGATGGGGCTTTAAGCAACCTGATTTAGCCGGAGGTGTCCCTGCTCATGGCAGTGGGATTGGAACTAGATGATCTTTAAGGTCCCTTTCAACCCAAACCATCCTGTGATTCTATTATTCTATTTCACAGTGAGCAAACTGTTACCAGTTAAAGCATCAATGTGCCGTATCCAGACATGGCTGAAATCACTGCAGTGATTCCCACTAAGTTGAACGGACTTTGCCATAGGACTTCTCCTTATTATAAAAGTAGTGCTTCAACTGTTCTGTGGGGCAGTTGTGCACCATCATTGGGAAGAAGAAATAGGGAAAGTTTTCACTTCATCTAAGACTTAAATTCTATTTAATTTTTTCTTTTATGGCTTGAGGTAGACAGTCTATAGAAATTCATCCAAGTAGTGCTATTTCTCCCTTTTGTGCATCCTAGTTGGTTTTCACAAATTCACTGACGAAATGTTCATTTTTCTCAAAGTAGGAGAGGGAAGAAGATACCAATCATTGTCTTGACATGATAGTTTTTTTCTGCCACCTTACTATCCACATGGGGAGTGTTTAGCTTTGAACATTAGAATATCCGTTTCCCCCCAGTGAATACTGTTAGATCAGTTTTATGTTACCGGTCTGTTCTTATTACATGTCTGTCTGTGAGAATGAGCTAGCAGATGAAGTAAGCATCTAAGGTTATGACCCAGGCAATACTTTCATGTCTCAATTTTTTTTTTTTATTTTTTTTTTTTTTTCTTCTTCTTATCTGCGGTACATAATTTATTTAATACAGGGTAGATGTCCTCTGTGTATTTTCTTCATGTAATTCTTTGAGTCTAATGCCTGAATCAGTCAACTCTTGTCTCTTCTGGTGAGAATGTAAGATAACAATTTAAGTGAAATTTTCAAAATTCCTCTCTGGAAACTGAGTTTATCTGTTGCTCCTACCAAGGGCAAATAATTATTCTTTATATACCAACTGATGAAACTTAACAGAGCTTTGGAACTAGGTGGAAACAGTGAGAAGGAAGTAAAGTTTTCTTAATTCTCTTCCTCATGTCCTCTTAACATATTATTGCTGCAGCATCTCATACAAGTCTTCTGGACATGTACCTCATGGCCAAGCAAAGAACCAACATGCATACTCTGGTACAGATCAGCTGTGCCAAAAAGGTCTTAGATCTACCTGTCTAACTGGGTGTTTGAAAAGCATCTGTTGTAGAGCTTGCACTTTCTTTAGCACCACCTTATTCTCTTCCCCAGTTTTCATTCAAGCAGCCATGGGATAATGTGAGTAAATTTCTTAGAAACACACTGACATATACTGAGCCAGAATGAGAATGTGACTATTCAAGGTTTTCCCCATATTGTACGTTCCTTGATCATGATACTTTTTCAAGCCAGAGCTGACTAGCATATCTTTCTTACCTCTTTTATGGTTATGCAAAGAAAAAGAACATTAACTTTTCATTTGAGTACTCTTGGTCTTATGCCAAATATTCATCCATAGATTTTAGGAGATAAATAGCTGGGATGCTTTTTTTTTTTTTTTGGTCACTTTTCTGGGCTATTAACATGGTAGCACTTTTTTGTTGCCTGATCTTGATTTCTCTGTGTGTCTGTCATAAATGACAGCTCCTGGAGAAACATCATCAGCCAGTATGGTTTATGGAAACTTTGTGGTTTTCTGTAATTTTTAAGACAGAAGTCACTTAAAATATTTTATTCTGCTCTGAATTCATAAAGCAATTTAGGGAGTATTAAATAGAAGTTTCTGCCTGACATGATTGGGAAGCAGGCATTTTTCGTCTTTCAAAGCTGTTTGCAGAACTTTCAGTAATCCCACTATGTGCTGTTCTGTGCTATTTACAGCTTTTTTTTTTTTTGCCTTTTTTTTTTTTTTAATATCAGTGTCTTTCTCCTTAACAGTAACTTAAACTGATATATGGAAAATGTAGCTATAAAATTCTAAAAAGGACAAACATTGTACCAGATGAAAATCAGACTTCATATTACATTGAAAGCAGACCTGTAGTGTACTGTAGTGACATGATTTGGAGTAATAGGAAGGAAATTTGATGGAGCTTCTTAAATTAATTTCCTTTGAAACCATGAGCACTATAAAAAGCATTTATCATACTGATAATTGCAATTGCATTATGCTGTGGGATTTATTATTTTTTTTTAGATAATGGAAAAGAATTTATGCATTTAGAAGATATGTTCCAGTAGAGCTATTTCTGCTGCTGGGTAGGAAATAAACAGGTAGGAAACATGCACAGTAGAGTGAGACAGGAGAAGTAAGCCCTGGTTTATTTACCGGTAATCCCTAAAATAAGTCAGTATCTCCTAATATCAGCAATGAAGCAGAAATTACTCCTGTAAAGCTAATTTAAAATAGCTTTTATTTTCTTTGGTAAAGGTAGTATTTGAATTTCTGCAACGGTTGAATAATGAATGCTTGGATTTCCTGGATTTTTAAAATAAGCTGAAAAAGTCAGACTGAATAGCATGTACACTTGAACACGGAGATGCTGCTTTCTGACTGAAATTCTGAACACTGAAAGAAGAAAGCAATAGAGATGGTGGTAATATTTTTTAGTGTTGTTATTGTTATTTTTATTGTTGCTGCTTCTTGTTGTTATTATTGTTGTTGTTATTATTATTATTATTATTATTATTATTATTATTATTATTATTATTATTATTATTATTATTATTATTATTATTATTATTATCATCTGGCAAGCCCAACCTGCTAGCCTGCCCCATTTGGGTGGAGTATGCACAAAGATACAAGGTTGCAGAATTCACACCTGTAAAGCTAAACAGAAATCAATGAGATTCTTTAGCAGAATTAAAGGTAAATATTAGAAGTAACAGATACATCAGGTAACAAATTAAGAGGATATACTTTAAAACTGTATCACAGGAATTACACTGAACTTAAAAAACAGATTTGGAAATGGGCTTTTTTATCTCGGAGTGTAAATTGGTTTAAGAGTACTGATAATTTTAATTTGTCCAAATTTACAAACTTTTTGTGATAGTACCCAGATCATATTTAATGTAAATATTTTAAGTGCCAGTGCCTTGAATTTCCTATTTGGAAATGTAGAGTTTAATGCTCAAACTTATGCTTAGGTAGATACAAATGATCTGACCTTCAAGGCTCCTTGCATTGAAATGGAAGATAGTGAATCTTTCAGTGTTGTGGCTGGTATCCAGGGAACTGCAAATGAAAAAATCTGAGGTCTTCACTGGTCACATCAGTAGAAACTACCCTGATGAAAGAGTTACCATGCACAAGCATAATAGCACAATGTAGAAACAAAATGTACTGAGGAAGAGTTAGGGGCTCAAGCCTGTTAAGCGTTGAAACTATTAGTGCGTGAAAGAGTCACAGAGCTTGTGGCTGGTGTAGGATACATCTATGTGCTGTTCAGGAAAGGGTCAGGGTCTGCAAGCTTGAGCACATTTGGAACACCTAAACATTAATTCTGTCTAATTGTTATCTATTTCCAAGGTCTCTGCTGAGCCATTCCAGTTTGCTTGCTCCAATGGAAATCTGTTGTAAAGGAGGATAGGTCTCAGCAATGGGGATGAAAATATAATCCATCAGGGTTTCCTAAAGGTTTTTAACAAGGCCTCTCCTAAAGGCTTGGTAGTACCTAAGTGGCTGAAAAATCAGAAATGGAGAATATTAATAAATATTTCATTTTCTTAGTGGAGAGAGGTCACCAGTGGAGCCTAAGCAGATTTGCAGCAGGGCTCTTGCTCTTCAAATTATTCGTAAATAGTTGGAAAAAGACTGAGGAGCAAGGTGACACATCTTGTTGACAAGAGTAAGTTACTCAGGATTATAAAACAAATACTGTTTGTAAAGAGATACAGAAGAATCTCATGATATTAGGTGATAAAATGATATAAGAAATTCAGCTGTGGTGAATGAAAAATAAAAGTAGCAAAGAAATAAAATCCCCAGTTTATATAGTCTACTGGGGCTGTGAATGACTGATACCACCTTGGAATAAAATCTTAAGGAGGCAGTAAACAGATCTATGAAAACTTTTGCTCAGTGCTTGGTAATGGTTGACAAACAGATTGAATGTTAAGAATTGTTTGAAATAGCACTGGAGATATGGGTTAAGCAGGATTTCTAGACAGATGTTTGACCAGCTAGTGCAGGTGGAAAAAATAGTGTTATGAATTGATAGAAGTTTTGCTAAATATATGGTTTAAATGGGATTTGTAGATAGATATTAAATCAGCAAGTGCAGTTGGAAAAAGCAGACAAGAATTTGGCACACAAACCTTGATGATGTTGTGGATAGAAGGAGGACACTTCAGAATTTAATACAGATGAAGAATGATTGGATCCACTAGGAAGAAACAGACAGCAAAACAGTGAGCAGTAGCATCTCCTTTTTCACCACTGTCAAGGACAGGATATTAGGCTAAATGGACTTTCTCTGACCTAGCATAGCAATGCTTCTGTTTCTGTCACATCCCTGTGTAAATTTATGAACCTACAGTGCTATTCTGCCCTCCCTTTTCCAAAAAGTATATAGAAGAAAAGGTGTGAGGAAAGGTGATAAAGAAGAGCAAACATGCAAAACTGTCTCCATGAGAGAATCAGCTACATTGACTATGACTCTTTAATCTGGAAAAAGGATAATTTAAGAGGACATGAATGGTATTTGTGAAGTCATGAATGACATGGAGAAGATTAAGGACAAATTATTTTTTGTCTCTCATAATACAAAATGTCTTGGCCATCAGAGGAATTGACAGAGGCCATGGACAGAACAAGTAAAAGAACATACTTTTGTGCATGACAAAAAAGATGTTGTAAATGCCAAATTCTTACACAGACACACCATGTCCATGCAATTCATATACAGGCTTCTCTCGGGAATGTGACAGCCAAGGACTTGCTCACAGTGCCGTGTCATTGTTGTGCTTTTACAGCCACTGCTGTGGAGAACTTCTATATGTCCGTCTCATCATTTGATTACTTTGGGGTTACCATGAAGATGACGGGTTAAACGTTGTGTTATGCAGTGTGGAAAAAGCTAGTCCTGCCCTGAGCAGCATTGACACAAGTCTAGTTGGTCCAAAAGCCAGAACCTACTTCCTAGTGTGATCCACAAAGCTGACAATGTAGCCAAGATATATAAGATTAGGTTTAGGAAATGTCTTGAGCTGGGTGGTGGGAGGGCAAGCCAGGGAAACATGCTCGTCCTGTTCTTGGTCATGCCTCTAGCTTTTGCCTGGTGTTAGGGTCAGGAGATCGTGTCAGTTCTTACCGTCTTTCAGGAGAGGGGCGGGGGCTCATTGCTGGAAATAACAATGTGTATTTCAAAGTCACTGTTATTTTCTGTAGATCACCTTTTTGGATAAGAATGCCTATCAGACCTAAGTATGGTGTGATTTTCTAATTATTAATCTCACTCACCAGCTATTGTACTGCCACAAAGAAGCCCATGTAACTCACAAACTCACGGAACAGTTGAATTTGGAAAGGACCTCTGGAGATTGCTCAGTCCAACTCCATGGCCTGTTCAAGTTAGTTATGAAATTCAGTTTTTAGAAGATATTTAAGCAACAGACATTTGAAAAAACATTTTTATCCTTGCCTTTCCTCTGCACCACTCTCGATCTGATCAACTAATCTTACAGATCTAGAAAAAAAAGAGCATGTTATTGTATCTTCTGACTTTGTATTGCATTTATAATTTCATTGTAGAAATAATGCTTTTTAATGGTGCCCATGTCTTGCAATGGGGTAGCTTTTTGCTTCAGTCCGTACTTCTGTATTTTGTGCTACATTCTCAAAATGCAAAGAATTTGCTTAAGAAGGTAAAATTATATTGCAGTTTTACAAGTACGGGCTGTTTCAGCTTTTCTGTGTAAATTACACTAGCTATTAAGGATAAAAACACATTAATGTTAATAATTTTGCATATTAAGAAATCACATCCTGAAATGTGTCATTATTTACTAAACCATTTGATTAAACAATCCTGAACACTGATTCTGCTACTACCGACTCATGTTTGTAAACCTTGAGTAAAGTCAGTGAATTGAGAGGAACCACAGGTGGAGAAAAACAGTCTAAAAGGTACCAGAAATAGGTTGTGATTGCCAGTGTGATCCAGTGGATAAAATTATGGGAGAAAAATGCTTAATAAAATATTTTTTTAAAAAAAGAAAAAGATTGTTTTTAAGAACAATTTTGCTACATGCTTGAAGTGCAAAAGCAAAAATTTCCCTTTACATATTTAGGTGTATTCTAATTATAAGCTCTGTGCCATTAGTTCTGTGCTTAGAATATGAAACCTGAGAGTTTGCTGTCAGAAAGTGATGGTACAGCTTGCACTGGTGTAGGGTTCTGATTCTTGCGAAAGTCACTAAGACTGAAAGTCACCCAGTGTTTCATATCAGGAATTCATCTGACAAAAGCAGGATCTGAGTTACCAAGACATATTTAAAGAGAGAAAGGGAAGGATAGGGAATTAGGGGTTTAAAAACCCCAAATCACGGGTTTGATCCTGTAAAGTACTGGGTGCTGTTGCTCTGTTTCAGCAAGACTTACATGTACTTAAACCTTTTGTTCAGGGTTCAGCATTTAGCACTGTTTAATCTCAAATGAATAGCTCTTAAAAAGGAGATTGGTATTTCCTTTCATCCACAGATTTCAAAGGACTTTGTGAACAGTTATGTATAGAAACTATATAATAAAATTGAGAATTCAATGGTCGTTTCACAGTTCTGCATATTAAAGAAAAAGACAGGAAATCAAAAGCAAAACCTTCACTTTCTCCTGTCAACTTTTCAAGTGGGACCTATAAATAGTTTCATTTTCCTGTCTTCTTTCCTGTTTCTTTTCAACATGAAATCTTCAGACTCCTCATTTGTGGCCAAAGCTGTGAATCCATGCAGAACCATAGGACAAGACATATCTGCTGAGCTCCCAAGACATATCTGCTGAGCTCCCATGTCTTGTCTTTAAACTGTGGATGTCCTGTCCGGAGGAAAAGTGGCTGTTTGGTATTCATCTCTCATCCCCATTCTAAACCAGAGGCCAAAATTCAGACTCCCATCCTTGATAAAGGTAGAGTCTACCTTTGAAAGAGGTAGAGCAGGCATATGAGACCACTGGGGAGAGCTTGTTTCTGCTAAGGACCTAGAGCTGGTTACTCTACTCAAGCCTTAGAAGCATTATTCTCTGCTTCTAGTACTTTAGAGGTACATGTTGTTCCTTAGAGTGGATTGTCTAAATACATGTAATCAGCTTTCATTTTATCTTACTCCTCTTTCTGGCCACCTCCACCTGGGTTCACTAAAACAGTTGTCTTTCCCTGGGTATACCCAGGGATATACATATGCAATAGGGATACCTGTGAGCTCTTGAGTGTTCCAGGAGATCTCTGAACTCTGCGCATTTAAAGCTGCAATTTCTCCATGTGTGTGGGAGAGGGTGTGTTCCTGCTGATGGAATGATTTGGGTATTCATCTGAAATGAAACCCAAGAAGTTTCCAACCAAGAAGTTTCAGCCAGGAATGGGAAGAAGATGGTCAGGGTTAAATTGGACCCATTTTAGTAATGGGTGCTACTGGTTTAGGGTGCTGGCTGAGGAATATTTTCCCTATCTGAGGACTAAAAAATATAGTATTTATGTTTTGTATTTGGCTAAAAGTTTGAATTTCCAGAAACACAAGATATAGTATTATTAAGTGGAAGTTCTGCACCTGAACATTAAGAAATGAATGTTTGCATTCTGAGGGCAAGATTTACTGATTTCTACAGTCATAGTTTTTGAAACAAAAATGAAACAGAGCTTTGCTTTCATTAACATAATAGTAGTTTAGTTACTTTCATAGCATTAATCTTGCTGTTAACTGTTCTTTTCACATTGTGAGGAGACAGCATATGACAGGAAAAATCTGTAACATCATTCAGCATCTGATTATATGCCTTTTTTCCTCCAAAGCAATTTGCATGCCTGCAAATACCAGTGTTTCCCAGTGGAACTGGAGGTGTAAAATATTGTCTCTCAAGCCAAAAATAATGTAGCCAAAGATTTTCCAGTATTTGGGAACTCTGGCAGGATGAAAAACAAACAAAAAACCTACACAAAAGCAAAATCTTATATCATTTACATAATTTGGCATTTTTCCAGTTGCATAGAACATGGGTGGAAAAGTGGAGAAAAAGAAAAAAAAAAAACACCTAACGTTATTTAGATGATGATAAATACAGGTGCTATACTGTGTGGTGGAATTAATCTTCATAGCAAGTTGTGGGATGAGACAGAGGCAGCTGAAGGATAGTTTTGTGCATGTATATATTCCTGACACATGCTAGGATCCAAATTAAGATAAAACTGAAAGGACTGTGTAACACTGAGGTACTTCTCAAGGTAACAGAAATGCAATATTGCCTAGTCATGGAAAATAAATTGTGTGCTTTTTTGGCTGGTTTTTGTCTGAGGGCTTCTCACTGTAAATGCAGTTAGTGCAGTACCAGGAAAAAAACAGTGATTTGATGATAATGTAGAGATCCTGACCTGGGCTTCCCCATCCTTCCAGACTTCCCAACAGTCCCCTTATTCATTCCAGGCAGGGAGGTGCCTCCCAAAGAAAACACCTCCCCTCTCCAACCAAAGCCTTATTCCAGGCCTTATGTGGTGTCCCGAGACTAAGTTAGGTAGAACTATCCTGTAGAACTTGCTGCACAGAGAAAGCTGTTACACATCTGTCAGCCTACTGTTTTGCTCATCTCACTCCCCTCCCAACAGGAGTTCTGGATAAAGGCAGCCTCTGGGCTCTTCTCTTTTATGTGTCAGAGACTGTCATGGAGGTTCTCTTATTTTAAAATTTCCAGAGATAGAAGTGGATTCAGATCCGATGAAAAAAACTGGCTGCCCATGGCTTGGACAGGCATACGCCCTGTTGGGTGAAACACTGGCTGGATGGCCGGGCCCAGAGAGGGGTGGTGAATGGAGTTAAATCAGCTGGTGACTGGTCACAAATGGTGTTCCTCAGGGCTCAGTGTTGGGACCACTTCTGTTTAACATCTTTATCAACAATCTTGATGAGGAGATAGAATGCACCCTCAGTAAGTCTGCAGATGACACCAAGCTGGGAGGGACTGTTGATCTGCCTGAGGGTAGGGAGGCTCTACAGCGAGACCTGCACAGACTAGATCGATGGGCCGAGCTCAGTTGCACAAGCTTCAACAAGGCCAAGTACCTGGTCCTGCACTTGGGCCACAACAACCCCATGCAGTGCTACAGGCTTGGGGAAGAGTGGCTGGAAAGTGTCTGGCAGAGAGGGGCCTGGGGGTTCTGATTGATAGGCAGCTGAAAATGAGCCAGCAGTGTGCTCAGGTGGCCAAGAAGGCCAATTGCATCCTGGCCTGTATTAGAAATAGTGTGGCAAAGAGGACCAAGGAGGTGATCATCCCTCTGTACTCGGTCTTGATGAGGCCACACCTTGAATACTGGGCCCAGTTTTGGGCACCTCAAGAAAGACATCAAGGTGCTGGAGCACGTCCAGAGAAGGGCAGTGAAGCTGGTGAAGGGCCATGAGAACAAGTCTTATGAGGAGCGTCTGAGGGAACTGGGGCTGTTTAGTCTGAAGAAAAGGAGGCTGAGGGGAGACCTCATCAGCCTCTACAACTACCTGAAAGGACACTGTAGCTAGGCACGGGTCTCTTCTCACAAGTAACTGGTGATAGAAGAGAGGAAATGGCCTCAAGTTGCACCACGGGAGGTTTAGACTAGGCATTAGGAAGAAAGGGTTGTCAGATGTTGGAACATGCTGCCAAGAAAGGTGGTTGAGCCACCATCTCTGAATGCGTTTAAAAGTTGTCTAGATGTGGCGCTTGGGAATATGGCTTAGTGCTGGACTTGGGAGAGCAGGGTTAATGGTTGGACTTGATGATCTTGAAGGCTTTTCCAACCTAAGTGGTTCTGCGATTCAGATGGTGTAGATTTGACTCATCTGTAGCTCTTCTAGTACTCAGGTAGGGTAGGCCATTACAGATACTAGGAGGACTGGTAACATGCTTGACACCGAAGACACAAAGGAGGAAGGAATCTGTTCTGTGCACTGACTGTTAAAAAATGTGATTAGAGACTGGCCTTGCATTGTCAGTTGCTGCTTCTTTAATGTGAAAGCTTGCTGAGACATGCTTGTGTCTGAAATAACAAGAGAAGACACAGTTGTGCTCCAGCCTCTGGGAATTTACCACAATAATATGTTGTGTGTTTTTTAAGAGAAATTAAAAC
Organism: Apus apus; assembly: GCF_020740795.1. Lineage (NCBI taxonomy): Eukaryota > Metazoa > Chordata > Aves > Apodiformes > Apodidae > Apus > Apus apus. The sequence continues at coordinate 112,747,280 of NC_067283.1, read as the reverse complement.
ACAAAGAAAGTCCCTTTGCTTTAGAACTTGATTGAAAAATTAAAAATGTATAAATAATTGAAATGCAGAGGCTATAAAAGCTTTCTGTTATTCTCATTGAGAAAAAATATTTAAAGCATAGGATCCAGACATTATTCTGGGGCAGACAATAAATTATATTTATAATATGGATTACTCAATTTTCTTTTGCCTGATGAACAGGGCTCCAAAGCTCATTGTGGCTGTTTTGTCATTTTATATATGACACGTGGCTGCTGTGATTTGCTTTTCTTTGTATCCCCTCCCCCATCTGCAGGAACCTTTGAGCTTCAAACACAGATGTTAGACTGTGCTCTTTGTGTTCATGTATGTATATGAGTGTAAAACCATTAAAGAAAGTCCCTGTGCCTAATACGCTGGAAAACCAAAGCTGAAACGCAGGTCTTGGCTTGAGACTTTATTTCTTTTTCTTCATTACAGGGTGATGTTAGCGTGGTCTAAGTGTAGGACTAATGTGTATGAACAAATAGTGGTTTAAAAGCAGCCACACTGCTTATAAAATCAGCAATTTAACGTAAGCAGGAATGGCAGTTTCATTAAATAATGCTATGATCTCTCAACCGTATTCTTAACTAGTAATCTCCCTGTAGCAAAATACATAGCTAATCAACCTCCTTGCCTGTCAGTGAACTTGCAGGGGAATTAAATCCTGGAAGAAGAAGCCCGTAGCCCTGAAGGAAGGCTGAGTGCATGTTTCACTGTCGTCTTTTCAGCTCATCTCAGTGGTCCCACTGCTAGAATGTGCTCTGTTGTCATGGCAACCCCATCTCCTGCTTCCTACAGGAAAGATTAGCTCGTACTGTGCACTGGAGAGAATTTAGGGGAAGTCAAGCTAATCCCTGGGTGCACTACGAGAGAAAGGTTGGACTTCGCCTGAGGGATGCTGTATCTGCAATGATAGAATTGGCCTGCCACAGACACTGGTATTTAAGTTGAAGAGCAGAATTCACAGTAAGTGTCAGATCCTCCAGAGAGGAATATTGAATGAGGTTTTCTAAGTCTTGGTGAAGACTGTCCCATGCCAACAGTGGAATGACAGCAGGAGACTGTGTGTGGAATACCAATATGTTTCACCCATTCAGGTGGTATTTCAAATATAGATGCAGAGCCTCAGTTCCCTGGAAACTAGGTGATAAAATTTTAAAACATCATCGTAAAATGTGCACCTAGAAACCTGAATCATGTCTCTTTTAGTGCGTAAAGTGATGATGAGCATGCCTGACAAATTGTGTATGCACTGTGTGGCGTGCTTAAGAATTCCTGTGTGCTGAAAATAAGTGGGAAAGCGTGAGGAAACCCATCTTTGTGTGCTGCAAACTCCATTGCAAAAGTGCTGAACTATCATTTTAAGCATGAAAATTTACAACTTCTGATTCAACCTTGTTTTTTCTTCATATTAAAACCCAAACAGAGAAAACATTAGCTTTTTGAAGGTGTAGTCATAGTACAAGCTTTTCTTTGAAGAGAACTCATTTTTATGTAGCTAAATTAAGGTGGTGTGTGTCATGATGAAGCTTGTGAAACATATGTTTGTTTATTTGCTGATAGAGTTAAACAGAGAGTATTCTATCTGTTTCATTTCTAGTTATTTTAATGCTCTGTCTTTCTTTGGTATGGTCCTGTATTTCATTCGAATAGGTGTGCAAGACTCCCAGCTTTGAACTATACTGTTTGCAGTAAGATTTTAACTGTCTGCTTTTTTTACTGTCAGCTTTTCCTAAACTTTTTTTTTCCCAGCAGTTTATATGTTCAGCCTATGTCATTTTACATTTTTAGGATGCATGCTTTTGCTGTTGAGTTTTTAATTTAAACATAACTTTATTGTTATTTAACGGTTATTAGATATATAGAAGTATTCTCTAACTTAAATCTATTTATGCTTTGTGTGGTTTAGATGTATAATATGTGTGTGTGTGTGTTTCTGCAATACATATTTCTGCATATACATATGCAGACAAATGGGGTCTTTGTTTTAATGAGGCCCATTTGTGTCATAATAATATAACACCGAGGTAGTAAAAGACCTGTTTTCCCCTTTGAAGGGTAGGTATTTTTCATATATAAAATGTTATTCTTGCAAAAACCTAATAAACACACTCAGTCCACTTAAAAAAAACAGCAAATGTTTCATTTCTCTGTCTGTCTGTAGTGTAAAAAAGGAAAAGCCTCTTGACTGATATGATGAAAGAACCCTGTGTTGCTTTTCCACGTCTCTGGGTCCATGGACTAGGTAGTGAAGGGACAGTGTTTTTTTTCTCCTCCCTCCCAGGGCAGCTCAGAAAGAGTCACATGTAAACTCCAGATTGGTTACTACAAGAGCAGTCATCCCTGAAAACTTATTTATTTTTTGGCTGGTTTGCCAAATAGTTAGAGAACTGATAATCAAATATGGTGTCTATCTTCTTTTGTGGTTCAAAAAATTATTAGCTAGTATACATATAGTATATGAAGGACTGACTACAGAAATAAACATGAAAAGTATGGAAGCTTTAAGGCATTTTTCAGGCTGACCTGGAGTCTGTAGTAGCCAGATGGGTGACAGAGATTCCACACAAGTGCCAAGCAAAGTGGGGATCAGGGTACGAGAAAATTAATAAAATATTCTGCATTAGAACAAGCACTAAGAAATTACTGTTTACTATCTGTCAAACCAAGTTACTGATTAAGTCCCTTCTGTGACACAGTAACGCAAGGAAATGTTTGATAGAGAATTCATTGTATATTTTAACCTCCTCCGTGAGGCTGTTTTTCAGAGTGACACTTTTTAACATAGCTGCTTACATCTTTTAAAAATCTTTAGATGGTTAACTGCACAAATTTTCTGCCTTGTGTGTCCTTTGATTAAATGAATTAACCAAAAAGTTGGGTTTATCTCAAGGTCATTATTTGTTTCCTTTTTCTTTTTTTTTTTTTTTTGTTCAGCCTTTTACTTGTGTATGAAAAGATCTTGGCAGTCAAACACTGTTGCACCTTTGTTGTGTTCTGCAAAATGTGTCATTTTAGGAAGTTGGTCTGAGTTTTAGTAGGACTGAATTTTCACAAAGGGACTTGAATTCCTTGTCTGCGTTTCTAGACAACTTTAAACACCAACTGTAGACAGGACTGACTGCATATGAGGGAGTGCAGTGAGGTTCAAAGCATGCACCCAAACCAGTAACCCATGTTCCATTCTCTCCCAAAAATGGACGTGAAGACTTCTTTTAGCAGTGGGACTCTACACCAGGGGAGATAGAATTTGTAGAGAGTGTTCATGCTCAGGCGTGTCCAGGCCTTGAGGAAGTTCCTGTATAAACTGCTTCGATTAAATATAATTAATATCCTTGACTTACCAGAAACTAAAAAGCAGAGGTGACTCTGCTTGCTGTGTTAAAAATAAATAAATAATCAAGAGTTCCTAAACTCTTAAAAATAATACATGTAGCATGTTCTGCCAGGGCTCCTCTACAGCACTCTCCTATTTTGAGGACAGTTGGCTTCCCTGCAGCAGTGGGTCACTCCTCTGTCCAGGCTTATCTCTTCAGTATTGGCATCTTCCTGAACTGCCTTCTCCCTGTGCCACAGTGTCCTAGTGTTCAGGCTGTCTCCTGGCTAGATGTTGAACTGGCTAAAGTGCTCTCTGATATATCTTTTCCATGCATCAGAGATATAATGTATATACTATTTCACCAGATCAAAGTTTTGGATTATAACACCAATCAGAAAAAAATACTGTTCAAACTGTGTCACTCTCTTTCCTTGAAACATGTCTCACTATTGCAAACCAACACCCCTTCCCCCCCCCCCCCCCCCCGCCCCCAGCTTGTACAGAACAGCTTCTGCCTACAACCTCTGCTTGGAATTAATTGCAGTTTGTCCCTCTTTCACTGAGATACTCATTCAGTGAAAAATAGGTAAGATGTTCAGTACTTCCCAGGTGGTACACTGCCCCTCACAGAACCTGGCTGACTTTTAACATCCACAAATATGAGAAAATCACAAACTCTATTCTGTTTCAGCAGGAATCTTGCTACTGGTATTCTCATTAAATCAATAACAGAAATAAAAAATTTATACTACATACAAACTTTATTCACAATGTATGTGTCTCTCCGTATCAGAGGTTTATCCTTCCCATATCCTTCACACAGTAAGAAAACAGCAATAGTGCTGATATTTTTTCTTGGTTGCAAGTAGGTTGTTGTTTTTTTCCTTAGGTATCTCTGCCTCTTCAGTTCCTTTAAAATCTATTTTTATATGTCATGTTTCCAAAGAGACTGTAACTGGCCAATTTAAAGGTAGCAGAACTGCCCCTCAATGGTAGAAATGTATCTTCAGTTGAAACAGGACATTTAAATCTTTTGAGATTGTTGTTGTCTTTAAACATAAGCTCAAATATTTTTACTAATATTTCTAGTTTTCTTTTGTTTAAACAAATCTGCAAGGATCTAAAAATATCCTTTGAGTTGACAGTGTGCCCTAATTTGAAACAGTGATAACCAGCCACATGAGAATATTTTCATTATTTTAAACCTCCTTTATCTTCCTTTTCTCTTCAAAAACAAAACTCCGAAGCCACTAATTGCATGTAAATTGCATTAATTTAATGGACTAAATTATTTCACAGGCTGCACACACTGGCTTCTGTTAACTCAAGTAAGCTTAAGATCACACACATCCAAAAGTAGATTTCAGACCTGTGTATGGTGTTCTTCTGTCCAGCTTTGTAGCAGTTAATTAAAAAGTACTTTCCCAGTGCTGGGCTGCTGGCTTTGTGGCTTTCTGTATAGTAAGTTCTTTAGCTGAAGAGATAAGCTATACAGAAGTGTTCGTTTTCAGCAGAGTCAAAAACAGAGGGAGAGAAACCAAGATTTCCTGGGCAAGTTCTGTTTCTAGTGCTAGTCAAGATACTACGTGCTGTCTGTCTGACAGCCCTAATACTAAAAGGAGTGGAATAGTTCTTGTTGCAGCTCTATTACTTTAGTTTTATATGTTTCTAGCCATAGCAAAGTGAGTTCTTTAGTCTTCTACAGATGTCCTTTGTAAAGCCATGGCAGTAGGTGGCTAAAAGGAGCACGAAGGGCCTGCATGCATCCTCTAGGGCAATGCTGAGGTTTATTTAATATTCCAAATATAAACATTTCAAATGTTTAATATTGGTAACATCAAAATTGCAATCGTAGTAGAAAGTTATACGATGGGAATCCAGGGTTTCTGTTGTTCTGTTGCCAGAAGAGTCCACCTGGATTTTTACAGAGGCTAGGAGAATTAATGTGAGCTCAAGATTTGAGCGATCAATCTTTTCCCATGTAGCGCATTTTAATTTCTCATTGCAAATTTATTCTTGACAATAGATTAGTTATGGTATCCTGGTGTGGACCCCTTTAATGGTTTGTCTTCAGATGGATAATCAGTCACTTAGAGTTTGTAATTTCTCTAGTCATTATGGTTAAAATTGTTTTCTGAAACATGCTGAGGAGAAGACAACTATTGTATGTGTGGGTTGATGGCAACAGCAGCAGCAATCCTGATTGCTTCTGTGATTTGTGAATGCTTTCAGCCAGCAGCAAAGCAAATGGGATCTGATCAAAACTATGTTTTGGGTATTCGAGTCTGAGGGCAAAAGTACCATGATGTTCACTAATGTCCTCCCATTCTGCTCTTTGCTGCTATATAAACTACTGAAGATTGGTTTTGATAGCTCATATTGTGGTTACCACAAAATGTAGAAATTACATTAACAATACCAGTCCTTTTACTGTCTGTAAATGTGCAGTCAGCATATGTCCACTTCTCATAGAAAAGCTCAACCTCTACTTTTTTATCTTCTACTGTTTTATCCTAATTTCCTGCAGCAGCAGCTGTGGGTTGAGGTTGGCAGGGACTTGTAGTGCAGGAAACTTCAGAAACTGCAGAATTCAGTGCTGAAGTTTAAACAGAATGCATTTGGGGAAAACAGTGCTTAAGAATCAGACGATCACATCTTCATAAAAGGCACTCCACAGCAGTGATTTTCACCAAGCTTGTTGAGTGTTTTTTTGCCATTCGTTGGAGATACTTCAAATCAAAGCTGTCTCAGGTGTTCTTCAACAGCAAAAGATAATGTTGAAATGACCAGAGTTCTGAAAAAAAATTAATCTTCAAAGGCTTCTCAAATTTTAAAGATTTTGGACCAAAAGTCCAAGATCCTAATAGTGCATTTTTCCTAGGGTTGAGAGAGGCAAGTTCAAACCTCTGATCTTAATCAAATAATGTAGCAACTTAAGTTTAGGTATTTTCTAAATCATTGATAGCTGCTCCATCTCTATCTATCTATTTATTTATTTATTTATTTATTTATTTTCCTCTTTGCGCTGCTGATAACGTGTTTACAACAGGATAGTCACTGCACAGGAGAAAGGCACTGACTCTGTCCCACTGTTCTGGGACTTAAGCTAGCACTGGGGAGACAGGCATCTATAAATTTTCCCATTTATTTTCTTTTTTTTTCTTGTGTATGTAAGATTTTATTTTGTTTCTACTTCATTGTAGTCTTCTAGTCATATGCAAAATCTTAAAAGACATTATTTTTTTTTTTTGCATTTCAAGAGGAAACTTCTGCTCAGTTTTCTGCTAGGAATATAGCAGACAGGCAATCCAGCAATTTGTACAGGGGAGCCCAAGCAGGGATTTGGGTTAAATGTTGGTAAGGATGTGTGAAACTTGAAGAAGTAACTTCTGTTTGCTCTTAAGGCTTCTCCTCTCTCTCTCTCTCTCTCCCAGTTTTACTGATGGAGGGGGTATAATGAACCTGAAGTTGTCCTACTCTATAGCCTTGCTGCCTTTGTAGAGGAGCAGGCAGCAGTTTGCTGAGGGGGTGCAGAGTTGTTAAGTGATCATTTGTCTTGGTTGTGCTCAAGACTTCACTCTTCCAAAAGGAAGTACAGGCTGATCTCGCTGTGTCACCCCACTCGACACACCAAAGCTAGTAGGCTAAATTTTAGGGCTTTATGAAAAATGCCAATATCAGGGGCATCCAGTCTGCAGATAATTTTCTCTGCTGACTCCAGCTTGATCTTTCCTCTTTGTTTTTGTCCTCTGGCAGATCCTGATGAAGTAAAATATGACATTGCACACATGCACTAGGTCTGAGTGAGAGCTAAGTTTAACATAATTCCTTTCAGCCCCATTTGGGTTGACGTTTAGGCCTTTGTGTTATGCTTTTGTCTATTGCTGGCACAGCACCAGATTCTTCTTGCTGCCAGGAACAGCAGCAGCTGCTGCTACCCACGGCAGCCTTTAGCTAGAGAAGCATAAGCATCTTCCAGACAGGGCAAGAAAGAGAAGAGGGTGAGATCTCTTAGGTTACTTCTTTTTACTTCAAGGAAAAGGCTTCACATTTCTCCTTTTCTCGGCATCTCAAACATCTTTGTTGCTGAAGCATTCATGGTTGGAATTTGAGTGAATCTCAAAAGTCAGAGTTAGTCTGTCCCGAGCCCTGCTTGCCTGCCTGTCTCCCAGCCTTCCTCATTTTCTGCCTTCATATCAATAAACTGCTCAGGAGTCATGTTGGGGATGAGTGTAAGGCAATACCTCTGGCATCACTCCTATGTTATCAGGCTGAGAACTTGTTCCTGCAACATGTCCACAATTATTAATGCCACATTACTTTGAGACATTTGAATACGATACCATATGTAGCATAAAAATTTTAGAAGAATTGCAGGTTTTCTATATTAAGAACTGCTTGATAAAGCATCTGCCACAAAAAGTGCCTAAAGGTTTCTCTGGAGCAAAGAGAAAACCACAGTTTTCTCCCCAGAGGCAGTGAGGGCTATGTCTTTTCAAGTGGGAATGCCAAAGCACAAGTATGAACTAGATGCATAGTGACAATAAGACTACAGTGCACTCAGTGAGCCCTTCAGTTGGTTATTTACATGTTCAGTACCCTCCTAATAGCCATTCGGCTTCAACTCCTTGGTGTGTATATGCAGAGGCAGTAGCTCTGCGGGCAAAGTAGGCATGCAGCCACTCACAAAGCTTTATAAATGAGCCCTTCTATAACACTGGGACTGACAGGGCATTAATATTTTTCTGATAGTTGCTTATGTCATAGAGTGGCAGTTGTTCACTGTTGTGTTATTTAATGTTATAATTGAATAAAATATCTGCCTGTTTTGTGCCTCCAACAAGAGACATATCCATGAAAAAATTGTGAATTACTGGGGGGCTTGTTTAATAATGAAATAAGATTTACAGCCTGGCTCATACTGACTCCACTGTGGATGTGCAGATGTATATCAGATTTACTGTAATCTTATTGAAAATGCTAAGGATTAGTATTTTGCTTTGCTTTGTTCCTTTTTCTTCTCATAAAAGCAGGCAGTAAGTGGTGATATGAAGCAGCTCCTGACCTATTCCTCCAAAACTGTTATTGTTAGTGATGTTAGCTCAAGAGGACAATTAATCCATTTTCTTGTAGTGGAACGAATGCCCTAGCACTGCACATGAAAGAACAAGCTTGCATACATTGGTCCACTCGTGTCCTCTTTCCTTGTTTCCTTGACACAGTACTGACATTTTAGTGGAGACAGAAATAGTGGCAGTAACTTTTTGGAGGAGCAGAGAAGGGTACTTGAGGTTTACACAGATTGAAAGAGAGAATGGATATTTGCACGAAAAAGAAATCTTTTGAGTGTCAGTATGTTGCTAGAAACCACATCTAGCTCAGAAAGACATTGAGTTGGAAATTATTAATGCTTAGCAAGCCATAGGTGGAAGAATTGTATATGCTTGCCTTAGCATCTCTCCTCAACATCTCCTGATAGCCACTGCTAGAGATGATAGCATTTGGGACTAAATGGATTTTTGATCTGACCAACTATGATCATTCTTATGCCTTATGAAATAGGGAATAATAGAGGGTCTGAAATCACCTTTGTACCTCCATTAATTCAACCCCTGTTCTTTATATAAACATGAAAGGGAATGGAGAAGATGAATAGATATAGTTGATTTTGGCTGGCTTTTAAGTTATGTACTGAACCTGTGCTTGAAACTTGAGTTGTGGAGTAAATTAAGCATGACTGAATACATAACTGTGACAAATTGGTATTAAATGGTCTTTGTGAAAAGCGGTTGGAGTGAAATGTGACCTCACCTTTTTACGAGTTCTTTTAGAAAAGTCTCTATAATTATTTCATACCACAGAAGTTCTCGTGAGTCAGCACTCTACACCACCTTTTGTCTGATTCATGGTGTTCCTATCCCTTGCTTATGTAGCTTATTATTTTAATTAAATTTTTATTTTAACATAGGAAAAATAAAGCGTGTGCAATATTTAATCCAAAGGTTAAAGAGAATAGCAGAGTAACTCAAAACTGGTCTGGAGTCTGTCCCTCTTTGGTCTGCAATGCTGTCTATTGCAAGTGATCCTGTTCAAATGAACCAGATTGCCAAGGGCATAAACTGGTACTTAGCATGACCTGGCCTGGTCTTGCTAAGACCAAAGAAACTAAAGCAATCTTAATCATGCAGGATTTTGGTAGACAATCTTTAAGAGCAGGTTTTGTGACAGCCTGCACTTGCAGACCCGGCAGCTTTAGTCTCACTCATCCCACTCAATTAATTTATATCCAATCTCCTCCTTTTAGAAAGAACAGTTACCCAGCTTACAGTAACTGTGGCCCTCAGAGATCTTCTGTCAACAGGCAACCATTCAAAGTGTTTGTTTAACCTGTGTGGATGCTACCTTGGAGTCTGCAGGCATCAGTATCTGCTTGGGCTGCGTATGTGACCCTCTCCCATCTCCACTTCTTGGAACAGGGTGAACAAAGTGGCCCCAACAATTGCCTTGTTCACTTGGTGTCATTAACTGGACTCATTATCACCAGGAATGGTTTTAGCCTGTGGGAGACCCTCATGTAGTTGGAATGTCTCCTTGTTTTTTTGTCTGCTTCTTCAGTAATCAAAGAATCATAGAATGGCAGGTTGGAAGGGACCTCAAGGATCATTTGATTCAACCTTTTCTAGGTAGGAACATGGTTTAGATGTGGTAGCCCAATACCTCATCAAGCTGAGTCTTAAAATTGTCCAGTGTTGGGGAATCTACCATTTTCCTGGGTAGATTATCCTGAAGTCTCACTGTTCTTACTCTCTCCAAAAAAATTTTCTTCTGATGTCCAGTTAGGATCTCCCCAGGAGTAACATGGACCCATTACTCCTCATTTTTTCCATGTGACTTGTTGTAAAAAGGGAGTCTCCATCTTCTTGGTAGCCCCCCTCTAAGTACTGTAATATGGGAATAAGGTCTCCCTTATGCCTTCATTTCTCCAGACTGAACAAACCCAGTTCTCTCAGCCTCTCCTTGTATGGCAGGCTTCCCAGTACCTTGATCATCTTTCTGGCCCTTCTCTGAACCCTCTCAAGCCTGTCCACATCTTTTTGTATAGCACAGACCAGAAATGAAAACATTATTCCAGGTATGGCCTGACAAGTGCTGAGTAGAGTGGGATCATGACTTCTTTATCAATGCTGGTGATGCCCTTGTTGATGCAACCCAGCATCCTGTTGGCTTTCTTTGCTGCTGCAGCACACTGTTCACTCATACTGAGCTTGTTTTTCACCAGGAACTCCAGGCTCTTTTTCATAGAGCTACCCTCCAGCCAGGGGGGTCCCTACTTGTGCTGCACTCCTGGGCTAGGTTTTCCCAGGTGCAAGATATTACGCTTGTTCACATAGGACTTACTGAGATTCTTGTTAGCCCACTCCTCCAGCCTGGCCAGATCTTCCTGGAGGGTGGCTCTCCCTTCTGGAGTGCCTGCTTCCCCACTCAACTTAGTGTTGCCTGCAAACTTAATCAGGGTGCACTCGATCTCAATATCCAGATCACTTCTGAAGGTATTAAACAGCGTTGGGCCCAATATCTATCCCTGAGGGACTGCACTCATGACCGGTTGCCAGTTTGAAAAAGAACTATTGACCACCACCCTCTGAGTGCAGCCTGTCAGCCAGCTCCTCACCCATCACACAGTCCACTTGTCCAGGCCATAGCACATCAATGTCTTCAAGAGGCAGTTATGGAGGACTGCATCAAAAGCCTTGGGGAAGTCCAGGTAGACGATGTCCACTGCTCACCCTGCATCAACCAAGCTGGTTATGTTGTTGTAGAAGGCAATCAGGTTTGTCAAGCATGATTTGCCCAGGGTGAATCCATAAGGCTATCTGCTTTGCTTCATGACAAAAAAGGGAGCTGTGTTAGAGCTGTTCTGGTATCTTGGGTCTCTTGATTAATTCTTACTGTTAATGAGAGGGTTGCTTAGCTCCCTGACCCGTCACCATCTGTCCTTTCAGCAGATTTGAGCTTCCATGTGGCTGTATGGTTGTAGGACTGTGCCACACTAATGTTAAGAGCTGAAGGCCAAAACTGTGGGTTACTGACTAGTAAAATAGGCAGTAAGTTTCAGGTAGCTGACATCTCTTTGAATTAATCTCTGAAATCAGCTTTATAAACTATTTAAGCATACTTATAATATTAATTGAATTCTAGTCTGAGAATTAAATTGAGAGAGGGTGAGCATTTGTTCAGATATCTGTCTTTATGTAGAATGGCTTGTTGGCTCCTTCCCTATTTATCTGCAAGCAATATATGAATTCTGGGTGATTTGTAGTATGAAATTGATCACTTGGAGTGATGCAAGAGATCCTTTAAAACATCTGGAGATTTTTCTCTGAAGGTGACAAGTGAGATGTGTATGTATGTACTTTAGCTGGGGATTCACAGTACTTCTGTGATACTGATATCAGAGTGCAGATCCCTCAAAAAACTGTTTGATGGGCTTGTTATTCCAACCAGATTTTCTGCACACTTCAACTTGCTGTTCTTTAAGAAAGAACTCATACTGAGAATCCTGTTGAGCATTTGACATATCTGGTCTGAAGACAGTTATCTCTGGGTGGAAAAACTGTATTTTAACTTGTAACAGAATAATCTCTAATTCTAACAGTATATGTCATTTGCCCGTTCCTAAGTCTAGATGTTGTTTGGTAGGAGAACATAATCCTGTCAATTAAGATCCAGTTTCCTCCTCTAAATCAGAGTGCCATTAAATTATCAACTGTCATGGAAAGCACCTTGCAGAATCCAAGGTGCTACATAGACAGAAACTGGGGTTTTGTCAGAAGTTTAGGCTGTGATAATGCAAATGTCTGTGACAGATAATTGAAGTGAAAGATGCAATGGTTCTGAGAATCAAAACTTGTATTCAGAGCATCTGTTTGCTTGGCTTTCTTTAGCATTCTATTTTCTTCCACTATTTCCAATTTTCCTTTAGAAGTAGGGGAAGTAGCTAATGCAGTCATGACTGCAATGAGCCTGGAAAGTTCTCAGACAGAAGTCTTCTTAAGTCTGCCAAAACAAAGCTGGTGTCACTTAGTGTTCACCTCAGGGTGCTCTAGAAGGAGGAGCTGGAAGCTCTATTGCAGTGTGACGAAAAGTAAGAAACTAACTTGAAGCAGGAAAATTACTGCAGTTCTTGTTCTGAGAATTACCTGTAACACAGAGAGTACCTGTACCACGGGGTCCTCACCGAGGGGCTGGAGCTGGGCTGGGACCCAACTTGTCCCCAACTGCTGCCGTGATGCCAGTGGGCGCCAGGGGTGCTACCATGTTCCCCAGCTGCGCTCCTGCAGCCTCTCCACTGCCCCAGGGAAGGGCCGTTTCCTTCGGTGCCTGCTGCTAGCGGTGTTCTTGCTCTGGAAGAGGAGCTGTTGGCAAGCTGTCCCGGAAAAGCACTTGCTGGTGGCCATAGCTGGGCAAAGCCTCCCCTTCCCTGGGCCTGTGCGCAGCTCTTCCCAAGCCACCATGCCTCTGCCTCTGCGGAATGGAGGAAATGCATATATTTGGTGAGAGAACAGGCTTTCAGTGTTAGCAGTTTATTGTTGCTGAGGTTTGGTGATAAATGAAGGTCAGAAAATGGTGCAAGCAAACTGTTGGTCCCTACCCAGGCCCTGGCTGAGGTGCAGCCCCTGCTCAACCGGCCACACCAGGCACAGTGAGGAAGTGAGCTCTCACCTCCTTCCCTGTAGAGAGGCAGTCACCTCTGGCAAGGGTGGTGCGAGGGACAGGACCCCGTGAAACCAGCCTTGGTCCTTGGCAGCTGTGCTTGCAGACCTTGGGGGCTCAGGAGCAGGGTGGCTCGGCCCTCAGCCCGGTGAGTGCAAGTGTAGCCTGAAGGTGATGGGGCATGGGTGTCTGTATCCGAGGGTGAACGTGCCTTTCCTCTCCTGGGAAAGACCCTCCTACCTTTTTCCCCAAAACAAATTATTCCTGATGTGGTCTGTGTTTCTGATACTTCAGAAACTCTTGCTTTAGAGTAGCCTTATTCTTGGCAAAAACAGACCAACTGCCCAGGGATGATAAATGTACAAAACCATGTAATTTATTTACTATGGTAACATCTGTAAGGAACTACTAGCACTAGACCACACTTCTTCCTGGTTTCTTTTATGGCAATACATATTTATCTATACTTGGCAATGGTGTGATTTATAGCCATTGTAGCCATTCTCCGGAGCATTATCCTGACAGACAATAGTTCCTGTTTCTAACAAGCAAGGTTAAATGACTATAAAAGCAGCTATTTGACTTTATAGTACAAACTGAGATTTACCATGAAGTAACTAAGCTTTTGCCAAGCAAAGCCAAAATCACGTAAATACTGTGTTATTGTTTCAAAGTGTTGTAATGCTTGATCACATTTACTCAGCATAGGAATTTTTTCAACAGTTGTGTTTTAGAACAAATGTAGTAAATCTGTTTGTTGTTTGTTTTGTTTTCCTTTTGAATTGTAACATGCTTACACATGTGTGAGTTTTAGTTGTCAACCATTCATCATTCAGGGGGAAAAATGAAAAGAAATGCAAGCATTATTGCTTATGATTACAAGCCAAAACTAACAGCCCTGCTTTGGGCTTGGTTGTTTCTGGATCTACCTCTAGGCACAGCTCTCTTCCTGCTCCACCATTCCCATTTAGCCATCAGTGTCCTGGTGGCTCCTCAGCACTACGTGACCCAGGACACTTGGGTGTCAGTACACAGAAGTTGCCTAGAGATCAGGCTTGTGTGCTGCAGAATAGGCAGTGCCCCCAGCTTTTAGATGGCTCTTTGCAGCCTCTGGTTACTCACTTGTTTCAGTCTTTGCTCCCAACAGCAGGGAATTTTCTGAGCCCTTCAAAGGGAGGAGCATCCCTCACTCAGTGACTTGAGTAATTGATTTAATTAATTTGAAACTGTCACTGGTTAAACTGATAATCAAGAAGCCAATTACATGTTAATGATCGTAAGTACAAAGCAGCTGCAACAAAAGTGTTTCTTAAAGAAGAAACCTGGATTTCTTTCTGCTATCTCAGAGCTTTCAAATTGAGTTGTAAATACTATTTTCTTTTAAAAAAATAAAGACCCTATGGTGGAACATTTTATTGTTCAGAGTAATAAAATTGTGCATTTATTTCTGAAACTGCATTTAGAATTTTAACCTTTTCAATGGATTATGACCTGTATGACATAAATCTCAAGGCATGATGAAGTTTATTTAGGATTAATCCTTATTCATTTATGTAGCTGAAATCCTCAAGCAGCCCCAGGTTTTTAAATCAGAACATTTCCATTGCTATGTTGCAAGATGGCCTTGTGTACGCATTAAAAGTCTTATTCTAGGAATGTTATGTCTTTTATTGTGTAAACATTTCTATTTGTAAGAGGTAACGTAAAAGTTGTTCATACCAAAACATAGCTTTATTTTTTATTGCAACCGTTAATTATAAAGCATTTTGCAAACCCAAAAAAGTTCATTTAACAAAAACATTTAAATTATTTTAATAATGTATTTTCATTAAACTAGGTGAATTTTTTTCAGGTTTACAAAACAAATCAATTTAAAAAATGTGTTCAGAATGTGTGTCTAATCCTGTATACTTCATGACATGAAAGCGTTGGATGAGTACAGCAAACAAATCAATGATGTATGATGGCTTGTCTATGGCTAAGTACTTAATTGAATTAGATCATTACCCATTCATACAATATTTTTTTAACTTTTAAAATTCTGATCTGAGGGTGGTGAATAGGTGTTTTTTCCTGTATTAGTGATGGAGAGTCAACAATTTGATTAATCATGTAGTTTCAAGCACAAGTATTTCTATGCACATCCTTTAAAGAACGTGCCTTGATTTTTTTTTATTATTATTATTTTTTTTTAATTCCATGTGTATATAGATGTGTTTGTTTGATTTCCATGGAAGTTATTTAGAAGGGCCCGAAAGTAGATGGTATTTTAAGGTACTAATACATTAAGGTCCATCTCATCCCATATCTCCAGTTTCAATGTATACACATTCCAAGCTGCTAACCCCCCAATTTTGTTTCCAGCTTCACTGTCTGCTATAAGCATAGGCCTGTAGAACCCTGGGTAGGTGTTTACACCATTAGCAAAACCATTTAAGTTGCCAAAAAAGAGGTGATTAGAGAACAAGAAGTAAGCGCAATGAGGGCCAAATTCTGCTGCCACTTATTCCATTAAAGGATGAATTGTTTTACTGGTTAGCTGTTGGCCAAAATGTTGTTTAGAAGTAAAGATGGTCTGAGTAGTAGCACAGGTGGCAAATGCTAGTGCTGACAACCACAGGATACATAGACCCATAATCATGGGAAGACACATGTTAATCATACATTTAAGCTGTAAAATCTTAGGGCTAACAACAATACATACAGCATTTTCAGATGTAACTTTCAGGTTGATAATTTAATGAAACAGTATTTTTAGGTATCTTATGACACAGAGTGAATGAGCAAAGTGAATAAGCACCTGAACAAAATGAAGAGAATCTTTTTTCTGGAGTCAGCTTTTAACATATGATCTCTACTGCCAGCAGTGAATACATCAGATGTATTTACATTGTAGCTGTGCAAGAGGGTGTTTATGTATATGACATATGCTGCTCTGCACCCTTAAAACCTGCCAACTAGATTCTCTCTCTCAGTACCACGTGCATTTCTGTTGATTTCAAAAATATGCAATGCTGCAGGAATGAGCAAGGTTTAAGAGTCTAGATAGATCCATGGACATATGGACAGACAGATGGATTAAGGCAGACTTTGTCACTTTGTCCCTAAAAATCCTTTGTGACACTTTTTTTTTTTTTTTTTGTACACAGTGACACTAAGGTGTCAGCCCAGATAATTTCCCTTAACTTAGTAATGTTTTATGGATTTACATAAAGTTTTTACTTGAAAATGTGGAGGAGTGTGTGTGCACATTTTGCAGAAATGTACTGGTGCTAGTAATAGAAACCATTTTCATTCTGTTTTGAAAAACATTGTGAAGGTATAAATTATGTTTGAACTGGACAGAGATGATGATGTGGCATGTGACTGAAAATATATATTTTTTAATAGATGATTCAGCCGCAGAGAGTTTTAATGGCAATGAGACCGTGGGACACAGTTCCAATGCTTCAGGGGGAACACACTGCAGGGAGATGGCAGAAACCAACAGTAATGGCAAAACAAATCTGGAGCAGGATGAGCAGCCTCTGAACCTGAGTGACAGTCCCCTCTCTGCTCAGCTGACTTCAGAATACAGACTAGATGATCACAGCAGTAATGGAAAGAACAAATACAAGACTCTCCTAATTTCTGATCTCAAGATGGAACGGGAGGCAAGAGAAAATGGAAGCAAGGTAAGATGCTTCCACATGCTCCAGATATGAAGTGTGTAGCTTAGAAAAGGAAAACATCTTTGAGGCCAAACCAAAGGTTATTCCCAGCTAAGCACTTATGCCAATGTGTCTAACTTTTGTCACATCATTACTCAAATGCCATACATAGATTTGTATCCTCTGCTACACATATGCAATGCATACATACATTACGTGTATTTGGATGTACTTGGGTTAATACATAAATATAGGCTGAAACACTGACAAAAAACAGTGCAGTTCTCCATCAGACATGAATTTTATTGGTCCATTTATTGAGAACTGTCTACATTGCTCATTTAAAAAAAAAAAAAAGGTATATATCAACACATATATAATGTGATACATATATGTATGTATACTGAGATACATATATCTATGTATATTTATAGATGACCATCTCATTACATGTATTATGTATCTGTAGAATGAATCCTTATGAATGTTAAATGTGTATGCTCGAGCAAATTACTGCATGTGAATTACCAACATCTGAAAGGAACTGATTTTGTTCCTTCTTGATTGTTTATGTTATGCAGGCACCTAACCTGAATTAAAACTGACAAGTTTGCTTTAAGAAGCTGTAATCCCCTGAGGGCCTTTCTCTGTAGGTTCCATTATGTGGGTAAGAAGCAGCCAGAGTGGTTATATTGTAGATACAGACAGATCCTATAGATTAGGTAGCTAGCTTTCTAGGGAGGTGTTTGTCATGCAGGCGGGCTGTCTGGAGGGTGAAGAAATGTCCTTTATAAAAAAAAAGTATCCATTGATCTTTCTGATGACAAGTTCCTGGTTTTTATCTGGTATCTCCCAACTGGATTACCACTTTTACAGCAGCAGTAACAGGGTGTTAGTACTGGATCCAAATACTATTGATGCTAGTCACTAGCCTTCAGTAGCCCACTACAAAATGACCTGACAACATAGATATACTTTGAATGGCCACATTTTTTGCAGGGCTTTGAAATAGGAGTGATATGGAAAATAGCTTTTTCTAGGTATATCCAGAAAAGGATTGTACATGACTGATGTCTAGAGAACAATGTTTATTTATGCTAAAGTTTTAACTCCTGTATTCATTGCTTTATTTATAGCTAAGACAAGAACACAGCCTGATGCTATATTCCAATTTTAATCAGTTCCAAATCAGATGCAAAAAAAAAAATTATCAAAAAGTGTTAAAAATCTGTTCATCATGAATTGAGATGACAATCAAAGCCATCTCATTCTTTGTTATTCTACAAATTTTAAGAGGCCTGAATCATCCCCCACATTGGTATATTCTTTCATCACTCACTGTCATCCTACACACTCTATACTGCCAACAAAATGCAGATTTATCTCCCCTTTTTGTCCTAGTGAAACTCATGTTGATGTCTGCAGTTCATTTAAGTATATGATTTGTTAGGTATGCAATAAGGATTGTTAAATACATAGTGAAGACTCCAGGAAGAGCATAGTACAGGGATAAACAAATGTTTGTCAGATATTTGTAAACTGAATGTAGAGTAAAATAATGGTTTTATGGCCAATTTAATGTTTTACAGATTAATTCTCCTACTACTTTTTAAATTTTAAAAGAATTACAGAGTATTTTTAGAAGGAACAAAACCCACCAGTGTGTTAGAATAGAATGGGACTGTACAGCACCTCAGTGTTTCATATACATACATATACACTCATTTAAGTCATTACTATTATTATACCTGAAGCTGTATCTTACCTGCTAGAGTCAGAAAATGTTTTACAAGCCCTAGGCCTGATAAAGGAAGTCCTCTTGCCTTGCTCTGGTGATTCAGGTTACTGGACCTCTCCAGAGGAGTGTTCTGGCCATCACTGAGCTGATTGATTTTGAACAATGCAGAAAATCAAGCTCCTAGTTGGGTGCAGTATCCACTAGATGCGCTTGAGCAAGGGTATCACAAGGAACTAATTCTCTGCCAAAAAGAAAACAAAATAACAAGTAAGGTTAACAGAGCACTATAATTTACTAGGAACCACCTCTCACATATGCCTTTTTACCCAGAATACACCAAGTATGTGTGTTGTTTTTTGAAGTTGTCTAGGAATTCTCCCAGCGTTCTCACAGCATCTAACCTCCAGCCATTCACAGTTGTACAGTTACAAGATGTGATCAGACCTGACTAATGGCATCATTGGTAGCGATGGGTAAGCAAATGTGTTTAGGGCAACCTATTGTCATGTTTTCACAGGAAAAGTCATCTGCACTGTTCGCTGAATATCAAATGAATGTGGGAATTCTCAAAATGTACTATTCTTACAGTATCTTTATGTGGCAAAGAATTGAGAAAAGTAACAGGAGAAGTTAGTGAAGAAAATACCTCATTTCTAATGAAGGGAAATATATTTTAACTATTAGAGGAGCATTGCAGGAAGTAATATGTTATGCCTCCTCTAGCTTCTGCAATGGCCCTTTCAGCCTGCTGAAGATACTACTTTCTTAAAATGGCCAGAGCTCTGTGAAACACAGAGGCAGTGGGCTGGGAAGATCTGTTGACTGACATGTTCCCTACCTGCTCTGTTTAATTCTCCTTTTTGGATATTGCATCATATATGCTGTATTAAATTTGAAGCCACAGTTTCTCATGTCAACCTGAACACATTCTGACCTGACACAAGGTTTAAAGATGACTCATCACAGCTGAATCTAGCCACAAAAAGCCAAAATATCACTTTTTCTGACTGCAAATTATCAACGCATCATACCTCCTTCATCAAATCACAGATTTTTTTTAAGGGAGTTTAATTTTTCTGGGAACAAGCAGTTCTGTAGATATTTGCCTGTGCAACACTTTACAAAAGCTATACTTTCTTCAGTTGTGTAGTAGTGGGCTATTTGACAATACAGTTCTGATTGATAGTTTTGTACATGCTGTAGAAATATGTGAGTCTTTATAGATACACTTTTATTAAACTGATACTAGGGAACTGATCCTCTGGAATGATTCAGATGTTCACAGCAGCAGAACTTTCTAGAACCATTTAGGGCTAAATTGAACTCGGTGAAATCTTGTGTAGCTGCAAAAATATATACATAGATTTACCTTAACAAGGCTGAGTCTTTGTACTACAAAAGACTTATAAAATACTCATGTATAAATGCCATGCAAATGCAGTTGTATGAATTCTAATAGTTAAGTGTATGTATAAATTATTTTAGATAATTTTATACTTATGTGTGAGGCTGTTTGGTTTCTGTATGACCATAGTGAAGTCTCTGTAGCACTGAAATGTTTAATTTCTGATTATTGTATTATTGCTTTTTTCCATACAGTATATTTTATTTTGAAAACTCATTCTATAACTTTTTCTCTTCCATATAATTTATTTCATAAAACATAGCAAGCCCACTCCTTTTAAGTGATTTTGTCTCTTCTGCATTTGGATAACAATGTTATTATGATACCGTATTGGAAAACAGGTTTTTGAGCTGTCATTGTACTGTCTGTTTTACCTAGATAAAGAAATAGTTCATTATGTCTGTAACACATTCCTAATATCCAGATCTTCTCTTTGGGATTTCCCGTATAGAAACACATGCTACTGATCATGACTGTTTAGGAGATACATTAAAGTGAGGTAACAAGGAGGACACAAAACATGTGTCCATTTTGTCCAGATACCTACTAATTGCAAGCAGTTGGTTAATGTCTTCTTTCTTTCTACCAGACAAGATTTCTGATAGAAAAATTGGACACACCCAGGCCTTCTGGATATATGGTAGGCTAAATTAATATGCATTATGTTTAGCTCAAGTGTGTAATTGGCTACATGGAGAAGTGCACAAGATAAGTGATTTTTCTCTAAGCCTGAAAAAAAAGTGGTTTTAAAGGAGAGGACAGTAAATAATGATTGTTGCATACATTGATCTTCAATTATAATAGTGCATTCTTATGTGCATGTCATTATAGTAGCAGTAGTTCTCAACAAGGCAGAGCTTTCATGTTGTTTCAAAAAGGAAGTTCTTACTTTCTGCCACTTCTTTATTGCTGGGGTTTTGAAGTGTTTCTCAAGCTTTTTTCTTCAGCCTGATAAAAAAAACAGTGTTATTGTCATGGGCCACTGCCAGGAACTGCTCCCAACTACTGCAACTTCAAATGGTTTGTAATGGATGCAGTGGCACTACGGCAGGTTGGCCTGGTAGGCTGTCCACTTTTAGGGTAGGTCTGGCTCTGTAAAGGTATTTCAACCCTGTAAACTTGCATGGGATCTGAAAGCCAGAGCATATATGAGATCCTCTGTGAAGAGTCATTTGAAGTTCCTGCATGCTGCTCTAGTTTAAAACTTTAGTCATCTTTGGTGGTTGGTCCAGCTGTAGAGTCTTGTAGCATCTGCTTTGCTGGAGCACATCGTTACTGAAGGAAACTGGGTACAACCATCCAAGCAGCCTGACCTGAATAAACACATATACAGATATGCCTGTTGTAAGCTGATGTTGCATCATGAATTCCAGCTGGTTTCCAAAAGTGCACATGGATTTAGCCACAGATACCATAGATACTATATCTGAGGAGTGAGGTAGAGTTTCAATGTGTTTCTTTCTCACTCTCCTTGTTAAATATATGATTGTCCTTTAGTAAAAGATGAAAGGTCATTCCTCATATCAGTGAACATCATTACATCTGACATTGTTTCTCTGAGGCATGTGAAGTCACTGTCTGTCTACTTCCCCTCTGTCTGTACTTCTGTTTGCAGGTTTGCTTGGGGAAATACTCAGAGTATAAAGGGAGCATATAGCTTTTTCCAAAGAAGGTGGAGTACTCAGGAGTTACAGTGGGCTTTTATATAGACTTATGGTAGATTACTGAGTCACTTAGGGATCAATGTATTGAAAGTTTTCTTGATGAAATGTGAAACAGGTGTGCATCTACTTGAAGTGAGAGGTAAAATGGAGACAGCGGGAATTGGGCATGTTGAAGAACAATGTTAGAGACATTATTTACTTTTTTTCTTTCATCATCGTTAATTATTTATATTCAAGTAGCATAGATAGGTTTCAGCTGATTTGGAGCATTTTCATATGGTGCTTATGATTTGGTTATCTCAAGCTCTAAGCAGGAAAGAAAGCTGTAAAAGATAAGATAGAAGTGTCTCCTCTTTTGAGATTGTCCTTAAACTCTGTAGTCTGGCTGTTTTGGTAAAAAGAAAATACCCTTTTGTCCTTCTAGATTATGCTGCCAGTGCCCAAGTTACAGATAATGAATCTGGATTAGGAATTAGTTAAGCCTTTTAGAAAGGATTTTTTTACTCCAACTCCTCCTCTCCACAGAATTTCTCCCTCATATTGCTTGCTTGAGGGTGGATTTTACTACCCAGGTATAGAACAAGAGGAATCTACTTTGTTGTTGTTTTAATTGTTGTATTTTATTTCATTTCCATAGTCAGATATAGAATGTTAAAGCAATGCCATAATTTACTGACTGCTGTTTTGTTAATGCAAATATCTTAAGAGTCTGCAGTCCAGGTGTTTGAAAGCCTTATTTTATGACTTGGTTGTTAACACTAGCAAGAGACTTAGCATGAAATTCTGTTTGCTACTGTAATGAGTAACCTATGAGGAGGGAAGCAGGGACTGGTGAAAGTTATAGGCAGGACACATTACAACAGTGAGTGGCATACTAGATTTTGAGCAAACGACAACATAAGAGCAGGGCAGAATGCAAAAAGCCAGCATGACAGACACCCTGTGGAGCAGCAAGACACCAGCACAGACTGAGCTTACAGCTCAACAAGGGTCCAGCTTGCTTCCACCATTGCAAACACAGCACAAAGGAGAGAATGGTGACTTCTTCCAGCTTTGCCTTAATTTTTATCTGATGGATTCCATCATGGCTGCATTTCACTAAACCCTTGGAAATAGATTATTTTGAGATTCACAAGTGAAAATTATAAAAGAAGTGAACTGGAGATGAAATCCACCTCTGCTACCATCATGTGTAAGTGATCCAAGACTACAACATCCTTTGACTTTTATCTCATGTTTTTGGTGTGTGAAGACAGGCTCAACTGTTCTATTGAACTATGCATCTTTATCTTTCTCTGCTATACCTGGGAAATCTATTTCCTTGGGAGGCAGCTAAACTACAACAGAAGGACAAGCCTCTACAACAACAGAAGGAGAAGCCTCTTCTATGCATGAAGAACGTTAATGAAAGGAGAACAAAAGGTGTATATAAGGAGTTTTGTGATCTCATTTTTTCCTGCCCACTCACCTACACAAGGGTGAGACAAAGTAACCTGTTTTTCCCTGTTACTTCCTACTTCATACATAGGGTTTTATAGTTTGGTCTCATTGTAAAGACTGACCCCTTAATATTTTGCTTTCTCATTTTATCAAACACCTTGTCTTTACTTTCCCCTACTTTAAGAAAATGAGAAAACTGAGAAAATAACGATTTTCTAGCTCCAAAAGTCTGTTTACTGGTTGTTTGAAGAAAGCAATGTAGTTCTATGAAGAAATAAACATCTCTCTTCTTTTTTGCTACTTTTTGATAGTGGAATTTTTCTAGATCACTGAAAGGCTTTTCACACCGAAAAATTGATGTTAGCTTAATGGTTTAGTAAGGCTTTTCTTTGAAAAATAATTTGAATTTATAAAACACTGATTTTTTTTCCCCAGACTTGGATCTTCTGATTTCAGGAGTTATCTGTAATAGATAAATGGCTAAATAGGATGTTATTATGAAGAGAAACAGCTATAGGTGCATGAAAAAATCAGTGCAGTGCTTGTCAGAAAATACGAATGATCTAGAGTGCTCTAACAGTCACATTCATCAAAGTCCTTTGTCTATGATAATATGAGTTCTGTGTCTAATTCCTCCTGCTGGAAGTACATTTGGTAGCAGGTTTTCACGTTCAGTGGAAGCTCTTGAAAATGAAATTGGTTTCCTGCAAGGCATTCATTACAATGATGTAAATCCAGAACAATTAAACTGAAGTTGATGATGCTACTCCAGATTTACATATCTATAATGGAGAATACAATCTGGCTCTGTACTTACATGAAATCCCAGCTAACATAAAATAGGTGTGAAAGAGAATACTTTTACTGTGAACTTTTATACATTTTCTCAGAAGTTTTTTCCTAAGGAACAAGTGCACATTGGTCAGGTATCAGGCAGTGGTGCTGTTGATTCTAGATTGCATGTGTATTACTCACAGATCCAGCTGATTATCCTCATTCACCCTTACTTTGGAGTCATTGTTCCCTCATGCTGAAACAGAAGCAGTTGTACCTGGAGGGGATGCAGGACTCTGTCCAACTGGCTTTAGTGGCTGAACATCTGTTCAGACAACAGAGAAAGCTATCAAGTGCATCTGCAATCAGTGAGGTAAGGTGTATGAAATTACTACTTCCCCCCCTGTTTACAGCCAAAAATTTTTTATAACTTGACAGCCTGGGAGCCCAAGTCTGTATCTTTCAGGCAAATTCCTGTTGACTTCAACCAGTATTTGTTCTTGACAGATACCTTTGTATCCAATGAGTATATTCAACCCCAACTCTTACTTTTTTTTTTTTTGGTTTTCTTTTATCCTTAGGAAGGAAACTGTGTTGAAGTCCTACCAGATCATATTGTTCACTGCAGCTTTTTCTTCTCCTTCGGTTATCACATATGCAGCTCTTCTACCAACTATAAAAAGACTCAGAGCAAGTCTTGCTTTTGGAAGATCAAATACTATTTTATGGTAAATTGAGCAAGATATAATGAGACAGCAATAATTGCTACCTACTGCAATTGTACTTAGTCTTAATATTGTTTACAGTTAATGAACTGCCATTTTTATATTTTGCAGATGCAGAGGTTGAAGAGCTGATCCTCAAAAATAATCTGTGATGAATGGCTTGATAATTGGCCTCTTTCTACACAAGTTACACTCCTCCAAAACTATATTGTTATTCAAGAAGCTGATAATCCCAAAATGTTACCCCTAATTTTTTCTTCTGATATTGATTTATTTTCTGTATACCAAGACAGCTGCTGACAAAAGGGAGGAAAGAAGTAAAAGATTTCTCTTTTTCTTTTATTACTTTTATAACAACATATTGCTGAGGTTTTAAAATAAATATATTTTTATTATTTGTCATACAGACATCTCTCTTTCTAATTTTGTTTTTGTTGTAGAATGAATGCCAGAAGTCAAATTTCTTGCTGAATACTCGATACACCTTTAAACTGTACTTTTGTGCACTCTCCATTTTCCCTCTATAGTAATTGCTGGGAATAATTAGGGACACTCGAACACTGAATGCTTTTTATTAGGTTACTTAATTATTCATGTAACTGAATTTGAAGGTGATGTGAGCACTGAATAGGTAATTTTTTAATAGAAGAAGAAAGGAAAAGTAGAATTCTACTTTAAACCTATTTAACTGTTCTGTTCTCTTTCATCTTTTTGTTGCTAGTCTTTTAACCATCCTTTGCTGCTTCAGCTTTTTCTTTTAATTCTTCTCTGTTCTCCTCCATCTGCTTCCAAATAATCCCAGGAAGACATAGCTGACATTTATTTTTTTTAGGAACAACATGCTAGGTGTACATAATAACATCAATTACCAGAAAAGAGTACTGTAAGGAATCACCTCAATTACTGAGTCCAGTCCTCTGGAAATGACAAGCTAGGTAGTGGACATTTACTCCAAGAGGATCTGCAACAGTTCAGCTCACTAAATGTTGCAACATTCATGAACTTCTGATTAATAAACTTCAGCCTTATAGGAAACAACAATTGTACAGCTATTATATGCCACAGGAAAAAAGTGAGATACTGGAATCATCGTTGATGTCCTAGATCCCTGCAACAACAAGGGATTTGCTAGGTGGATTTCCCAGATGGTCTCTAGCAGTATCTTATTCCCTGCAGAAGAGGGAGTAAAAAAGAGCAACCTCCAGTAATCCCTGTCAGGCTGCTTGAGGTTTTATCTGCCATATGTTTCATTAAAACATCCTGCCTTGTATTTCACCACTAAAAGTGACTGATTTTGAACACTTCAATGAAACAATAAAAAAAGCAGCATCTACAGTAGTTATTGAGGCAGGGAGGGGATGGTTATGTAGTTAAGCATTGAAAACTGTGATGTGTGCTATGTCTATTAAACAGTTGAAAGACAGCAATGAAATAATTTTGCAAAATTACAGGTAATGAATAAGCCATTGATTGTTACAAATATTACAGAACAGTTTTCCTGTGTGATCAGCAAAAGATCCTGGAAACTAGTATTTGAGAATGGTGTAAGCAGTTGACATTTACTTTTCACTGGGCACTGATGAAAGAGTATAAAAACTTCAGCAAATATGAAAATATGCAGCTGAAGGTAGGGGTCTGTAACTGATGTGGGTTTTCATTCCACCCATATAAGATTTTAGTACTGGATAAATTCCATGTGCATCTGTACAGTTTTTACTAAGCTGCTGCTTCTTGGAGCTCACAGTGTTTTTATGAAATTCTGTGGCTGTTGCTTGGATCTTGACATGGTACAATGGAATATTTCCCATATATATAGTTGCTTCTTCTCATCAGCTGCTTTTGTCACAGACTGGCATTCTCAATGTCCCTTCACACCCATTTAGTCTATGTTATCTTAACTCTTCTTATCACGAATACACCATGAGCTACTCACTGGATCTGATGGGTAACAATATATGCTGTTCTCTTCAACTACATACGTACATACACACACTTCCAAAAAATGTATATATTTAAAAATATATTTGTATATATTTCTGCTTGTCTGATTAGAACAGTCATATGCAGTGACCATGACCCAAAGTTGTTGGAATCATACAGATAAATCGGGAACATACAAAGAGCTCGTATCTCTTGTTGTTGAGGCACCTGCACCCCATTTATATTTGAGTAGAGGTCATGAAGAAATGTGTTTCCTCCTCTTGTATCTCCCATGGTATTTGGGAATTATCTGACTCCATCAGAGAGACCCCTTGAAGAACTATTCAAAATTTCTGCCCTGTGCCTTCTGCCATTGAGCTGCTCGGCTGTGTAATTTCAGGATGGATAAAAGCCTGCATGAAAAGCAGGGAAAGGTAAGTTGGTTTCCTTGGAGTTTACCATGAAGATAAGTGCAATATGGCCTGCTCTTAGTCCTCAGAATTATACTATTAGCTCTATATCAGCCCTCAAAAAGACACATGGATATTTTTGGTCCTTTTGTACTGAGTCAGTGATACATAAGCTTTTTTTAAGACCCCCTCTGAATGCATGCATCTTTGTCTTGCTCTGTACAGTTAGTCACATGCTCTTAAAAAATCTTTTGCAGATGGAACCCCGTGGGACTGGACCTGTAACAAAAACTGTATTAAATGACTAAAATAAAAATTTTAAAAATTCCTGTATCCCCGAGTGTGTTGCTTAGAGACAGTATCTGTTTTCAGTGGAAGTCAGATGAGCCTGGGGCATGTGTGCCACCTCGTACTCTCCTGACTCAGCCAGGAGAGGGAGAGATGGAGAAACGATATTCTGGCATCTTTTGGAATATGCTCCTTGTGTCAATTGTGCCTTAAAGGTGACTGTCTCACAAGGTTGATGCGTCTGTATCTTTCACTAGATGCTTTTTAAAATCCACCTCTATGCATACTCATGCAATTAAGTGTCCATGCTGCCTTCAGGGAACATGTAATATACAGCTTTATGCAATATTGAGAAAAGATATTGGAAGCCATAGTGGATTTTGAATAAGTGACAAAATAAGGAGCTGAAAAACTTGCTACACAAAGAAGGAATTACCTTGTTAGAGATAAAGCAGTGTTGATTTCATCACATATCTCACTGATCCTTACCAATTAACAGATTGTCTTTTATTTTGGATGACTAAGTTATGAAAAGACTCAGCAGATGATTTTTTTTTTTTTTAAGTTAGGTTGGAATGGAGAGAAAACATTTTTACAATGATTGTATTCAACCATTCATAAGAAAGTTATTAATTATTGCACAAAACATTCTACGCAAGGTAGTTGTTATTTTTATATGCAAGTTATTTGGCATAACTGTGTTATTTAGGAGAACGGTGACAACTCTTTTGTTCTGTTCAGGAGTTACCAGGTGATGTTCTACAGTGCAGGCATTTTTTTCTGAGCTTAACATCTATGAATCTGCATAAATGTCCCGAATACTTAAAGAGCCAAAAAAGCTTTTAGCCTTTCAGACTGCCAGTTCCCTGGCATGGGCTTTTGAAAAACCTGGCCTAGATGTCTATATTTCATAGTCTTTGGTACTTAGCCCTGAATACATCTGGTTTGGGATTTAAGATCCTGGACAGGATATTTATTTTCACTGCACTCGCTATGCCAGTTCAAGATCATTCTTAATATAAGAGGTAAGTAGTTTTTTAAGATGATCTCTAAACTCTGTTGAGATCACTTTTTATCTTCCTTAGTTTTCCCTTTTGTTAATAGGAAGTTGGTGGGAAGTATGGTGCTTTGCTTTTGCTCTGTTCCATTTTATTTTATTTTATTTTATTCATATTTAATGCTCATTTTAAAATGAACTGTTTGGCTCCACATTTTATTATCTTTACTTAGTCAAGAGTTATGTGCTATACCTGTATATGATGCTGCAGTGTTTCTTTTTACATTTGTCATTTAATATCCATAATTCATATTTTTAATTCAAGTTTTAGGATCTACTGTTTCTAATTAAATAATACTGTGCATAATAACTTTATTCAACATGAATGATGTATTTATAACTTTACCAATATGTTAGTTGCCAGAGGTTCCTATATCTTAATTCTTTGAGTTTACATAGGATGCATGGAATTCTGAAAACGTAAG
This sequence comes from Apus apus, assembly GCF_020740795.1. Classification (NCBI taxonomy): domain Eukaryota; kingdom Metazoa; phylum Chordata; class Aves; order Apodiformes; family Apodidae; genus Apus; species Apus apus. The sequence continues at coordinate 112,718,727 of NC_067283.1, read as the reverse complement.
TAAAAATTAATCAGCTTAACACTGGATTGGCCCCGTGAGTCAGGCATATTCCATCACTGTCTATTGATTAATAAATACAGGCAAGACATAATTTATTAACTTTCTGAAAGCCAAACAATTTGTAGGAAAGCTGGAGAAGTAATTTCTTTCTGTTGTGCTATACCTGAACATTAATCACAGTACTAATCTGTATCTCCAGACATTACTGTTCAGTTAAGGTAAAGAAGCAGAGTCAACTTAAATTGAATAGGCATTGAAAAGTTTCCTCTGGTTTTATTAGCATAGCTAAAATTCAGAGCAGTTTTAAAACATGTCTGGTTTAATTTGTGCTTTGCTGGAACCATGACGATGACAATTTCACTCTTTCTCAATCCAGCTTTCATCATGAAAGTGTATATGTGTATACACAAGAGATCCTGTGAACTACATTGGTAATATGAATGGGAATAAACCTTAGCTGCCTTAAAGTTATATGCATACCTGAAATTTACTATTGTAGCTTCCCTATATAGTGTATTTACATAGTCCAGATGTTAGAAGCTGTGGCAGTTCATCCTGGTTTTAGGTAGCAGAATGGGATTCAGTTGCATAGAGATGGGCATTTGGTACCTTTGTAGGGACCCTGTGGTAATCTGTGCCCAGTGTACACCTCTCTAGAAGGATGTGTCTCTTACACTGGCCTTGTGTCATATTTCTCAGCACTCTACAGTGCTCCTGTTCTATCCTAAAATACCAGTGGGGTTCACTTGCCTTTCACCAAGTCATCTGGTTCCCTTTCAGACTGTTTTGCCCATCCACATAGGCTTCTTTTTTGACAGTTGAGTTGCTGTGAACTGCAGTTAATTCCACTTACACTGATGCTGTAGTTTATATATTTTTTTAATTCCTGGGGACAGGGGAGCAACATTTGGCCTCTGAACTTCTTTAAATGGGTCTCCAAGCATGAACGTGACACTAGCCTCGCAGAGTTGAAATGAATGCAGCCATTAATTTGCTGATTGGATCGTTAATTGAAGTAAGTCATGAATATGCAGCCAAAAATGAGAACTGCAGGATGATGAAACTGTAGAAGTGTCAGAATAATTGTCTGAAGCTGTGTAGCAGTGTGATTACTTCTGCTTAATTGTAAAGAAAAGTCAAAATAATAGCTCAAATCACTAAAGCACAGGGATTTAAATCTAGATTTTCAATTTATGTACAAAATATGAGTGTGAGTGTGCATTGTGTACCTGTAGCAAGCAAGTTGTTTAACTTCCTCCTCAGATAACTAATTTTTTACATACAATCCTTGTTTCACAGTGCTGGTATATATAGCTTGCTTGGCTGAGTGCTCTCCCAGTTGCTAAATTCACATCCAGCTTAATAGGCCTATGTACTTGCCATGTGTTTCTGGCAAGTGCTCTTGACAGCATGCCTTCATACACACCTTTAAAATACAGATTCTTTTACCAGAAGCCCATTTTCTGAAACTTATCTGCTTCAGCCACCAAAGCCTTACACATACCACTTTATTGGTGTTACAGCAGCTGGGCATTGTGTTTACAATTCATTGTTTTTTGGGCTATTGTTAACTGAGATGTAACATAGAAAACATAAAAAGATTGAAAATGTAAGAGTTTTTAAAATTTTAAATAGAAAGGAATAAACAGAGCTGAGGGCAAAATTTTACATCTTCTAGTGTTCCATCTCTTGTGGTGCTCTGCAAAGTTGTTCTGCTGTGGGTCTGAGGCTGAGTGTGCAATAGCTTCCTTCTTCCTTCCTTCTTTGAAATGGCTTTGTCACCAGGACATGACATTGCCAGAGCCATGCAGCCATTTTGGGCCCTCACCTAATCTGCCCATTCACCCTAATTGGGATAAATGACTTCTTATCTTATTACCTCTTGTCTCTTGTGTTGTTGAGAACTCTTCCTCGATCAGCCTTGCAAATTAATTTCAGTTTACTATGTTGTATTCTGCTACATAATTAGATATTGAGGGAATTCAGCTTGAAAAGTGGTTCCACTCTGGTGATCTTCTCTTCATACAGGATTATCCCAACAGATGATCTAATGAATTTTAGTATCCCTTCTTATGTTTGTGCCACAGCATAAGTTTTTTGTTGCTTCTGCTACAAAATATGAAGGCAAAAGCCAACAGAGGAGTCAGAAAGCTGCCCAGGTCACAGACTGAGTTTTACACTCCCTTAGTTCAGCGACATTTCATTTGCCTTATTAATTTCAGCAAAAATAAAAGCTCAGACAGACTATTTGTTGACTGGAGTAAGTGGTGAGATTAGCAAGAAGACATTCCCTATCTGATGTTGGGAGCACAGATTTCAGATCATTGCTTTACATTTAAGAAAGTATCAAAAGAGGGAAAATTTCTGAAACTGTGGAGAAAACTGTAATGTTATGGAAGCTTTTATTTAGCAAAAAGCATGCAAGTTGAAATTAATTGTATTTTCACAAAGTAGTTTTAGTGTAGAATTTGTTGAAAATGGGACTAGATTGGGTGTAACAGTAGTTTCATATGGTACTTTTGAAGAAGCTGTTCCAAAAGTTTTTCTAAGGAGAGAACAAGGAAGGAAATGACCGTGCATGAAGCAGTTCAAAAGCAAAACTGGCAGCAGATCACTGAAGGGAACTATTTTTGCAAGTGTCATGTCAGTACTTAGAGTAGATTTGATCACCAGCACTGTCGGGACTGCAGCAGGAGCAAAGCTCCTCTGTAAGAGAATGCCATCAGGGAGCTAAGTGGTGTCCATGACAGCTCCCTCTCTGATGCAGACATAGCCCCACAGCACCCCACTGCTGCTGGCAGTAGCAGGTCCCATTGACAGCCCAGTCACCAGGGGATAAGCAGGACCAGCTCAGTGCAGGAAGGACAGGCAGCAAGCCAGGAGCAGCCTGGGACTGCTCTGGCTCTCGCTTGCCCGCATGATAGCTCAGCTTCAAGTGGGGCTCCTGGGATACAGAAGTGGAGATTCCAGGAGAGGTGGCCAGAAAAAATAAGGCCCAATGGTTCACTCAAGGTCCTGATAAGGGTGTGAATTAATGATGCAAAATATAAGGGGGCTTTAAGTGGCAGTGGTAAAAAATGAAATGTTGCCTTCAGAGCCCATTCCTATCTCACATGGGGGAACTTGTGTTAACTCTGCAAGGGCAAATTTCCATGGGCTGTGGTCAGGCTACGACCAGCTATCTTTCACAATAGAGATGTTTACTTCTGTCTTTGGTGGAAAAGGAGAATCCAAGATACGGAAAAGCAAAAGGACTGCATTGAATTTCAAAAATTAACGGGCCTCACTAATCCTATCCTAAGGCCTTTCATCCTTCCAGAAAAGCAACATGTACTTACCTTGAATTAGTTAATTGAGGGCAGTGCAGTTTTCAGTGATCAGAGCAGGTGAAGCACTAACCAAGGTAAGTCACCTTGGCTGCACAAAGTTACGGCATAATGAGTGTTTCCATGGCTCCAGTAATTCAAAGCCTGGGGAACATGAGCTTTGCAAAATATAATACAGCAAAGCCTTAAGCTTGGTCCCTTGATGCTCCTGTCAGCTGTAGATTTTCAGAAATGGGCCAAACCGTGGATTTGCCTGTGGTCATTAGGATTGTGCTGGTTTGTTTAGAATCAAAAAATCATTTAAAAATACAGAAAATACATTTTAGGAACATTATTCACAAAGTGTCAGGTTGGGAGCTGATTTATTTGCACACAAAGAATGCTTGCAAGAAAGATAAAAAAGAGAAGATAAATAGGCTTTAAGTTTGTTTCAATGCTTTTTATACGACAGCTACTGAAATATTGACCTTGGAAATAGTGAGTGTCATCTACAAAGCAAAACCAAGAAATGTAGTGTTCCCTTTTCCAATGCTTCAGCACTAGTCATGGTGTGAATACAATTACACTATGTTTGCTTCTTAATTTAAACAAGATGAGAAGTATGGATTCTTTGCTCATTTGAGATATTAGCATGAACATTCTAGAAAACATTTTGGCAAAGTAACTCCTTGTGGTTAGTTTTCCATGTGAAGCCTCTGGCAAAGACTAGTGAGGGATCAGAACAGAAGCGTCTCCAGGGTCTTTGAAGTCTCGCAACCAAATGATTTTGCTCCATCTTTTTTTCAAGTTGATAGTAGGCCTGCCAGACTCCAGTGGTATTATTTGTAATTTGACTTCTGTTAAAGCACCATGAAGAGGAAGGTTGAAGAAAAAATAGCTTAAGGAGTTTTTCTGAGGGTCAGCTTATAGGGATTTCTTCTGCAAAGAGAGAATTTTGAGGTATTAAAAAGGGAGTGGTCTGGCAAAAAAAGGTGGTATGCTCTTGTCTAGTTTTCACACACTGATAATCCTTAAGGAGAGTAGATTGTGTCTTTTTCCCTGCCTTTTGGAAGGCTGAATGGTAAATGGTAGAAAATTTTGCTTTTAGCTTATACACTTGATTTTTTTTGTGGTTTTAAAGAAACCCAAGGTTTATGTGGAACTTTGATTAAGCATATTATGCATCATTTATAAGCAATTAAAAACTACTTGATCGTCCATTTGTCACACATAGTGTCTTAAGAGCAGGGCCTTGAAGGGCAGCATGTTAAAAAGAATGTGAATGTGCACAGACATATTGCTTCATACATTAGTTAACCTCTTAGAGGTTTATTAAATAAAATTAGCTACTTGGAAAATTGAATCTTTTTAAGAGCATCATCTTATCAAATCTTTTTCATGAAAGTTATTTCATGCATTCAACAGATTTTGTGTAACTATATTTCTTGCCTTCAGTCAAGCTGTGATGTTAAATTATTTTAAATAAATTAAAAAATATTATCTCCCAGCTTTATTCTGTATTGTGAACTACATAATAATGCCACAAAACATATTGATACTTGTGCATATATCCAGAAAAATAACAGTACATGCTCAAAGTGCAATGAAAGTGTCCCGTAAGTACTGGATGAATCTCTGTACAGATACCTCCCACATATTACTTTGAAATTCATTCTACCTAGAGGAAGATTTTGCACATATGTTTTAGATATTTTCAACGTATAACTTTAGATTTAGATGAAAAGTGTTATTTAGACATTTTATGCCACACTGTTCCTGTTTTACTCATGTCCCAGGTAAGAAATATTGTTTTGAAATCGTGGTTACAAGAGTCTTTTATCCAGAAAAAATACCTGTTTGCTATCTGTATGGTGTACTTTATTCCAGCAATGTGAGAAGATGTTGTAGTGCTGATCCTTGTATTTTTGTTTCCCAAGTGTTTTATGCTCTTTCAGTTTGTCTGTCCCTACTTAAACTTTTAAACAATGTATTTCAATTTAATTTGATAGGGTAGGAATCTTGACAATGCTGTTTCTACAAGTTCTGTTAAAATCTTCATTTGACTTGTGTAGAAAGACCCAGGTTCCTGCCTTCATGAGTGCCTTTCATTTTGAGAGGCAGAAGCTCCTTGGGCAATGAGTACTCACTCTCCCAGCCCTCAACAAGCTGTGAACTCTTGCCCTGTAAGAAGTGGGAGAGATGTGGAGTGAAACGGAGAAGACATGCCGGTGAGGACTTGGGATCTAGGACGTAAGTCAACAGGATGTCAGGCTTCTTCAGTTCTACTTTTTTGAAGATAAACGGGTTTAAGTATAATATATTGGCTATTTTGGTATAGGAGACTGAGCAGATATTAAAGCTACTCCTTTGCAGGACTTACAGAGATGAGCTAAGACTGCCAGATGGAGTCACATCCCTGTATTTAGTTTGTTGTCTATGGCATTGTTGAAAGTGCTTCCTACACAGAAAAAACAGTAGATTGAACCTATATAATCACATTCATTTAAAAGCAGTAGTACCAGAGTTGCAAAATTTCTTGGCTAAACTGAAAAGGTCATATTTACCATAGAAAACCAATATCTATATAATTTTGTTGCCTGCATGGTGTTACTTTTTTAATAGTGGAAAACAAAGCTATTTATGTCCTATACCACATGTAAACAGATACTTGTGTTCAAATAGAGCCCTTCTGTAGGAGTCATAGGCCCGGAGTCTAGAAAAGGAAATCCTGTTGTGTTAACTTTGTTGAGTAGAAGAATAACAGGGAGTTTAGCTTGTTGGTATGGGAAGAAAAATATGCAAAGTAACACTACAAATATAGCCTTGCAGTCAAGTAAACTTTACTGGTTTATAAATCCTGGCATTGCAAATCTGGATTGTATATATACCTTTTAAAATTGCACTGGTACGTATGTATTTCAGGAAACTTCTATCTTGGGACTATTTTCTGATTCATAAAGTTTTCATTTTGATTTTAGAAAATCAGCCTGTAATTCCTTAGCTACAAAATAAATACACCGTAGCCTTTTCAGATGCCCTACAAAATCCTTCTGCTGAGCTGAGTCACAGTTTCATTGCAAAATCTTGTGTTTTGAGACTTGTGGCTCCTAATGTCCAGTGTTTAGATACCCAGCTGAGATGCTTTCTAAATGCACATCAAGGGATCTCAAAAACTCCTCCGTGCATAAATCAGTAAAACAAGAAGAGCAGATGAGTTTGTTTTCTGTATTGTGCAGCTATCTTTAAATCTACAGAGCGTAGACTGTACCCTAACCCTTAGCACACATACTGTTGACTTAATTGATTGTAAAGAACACATAAAGATCTTGGGATAAAAACTCTTGATGTTTTCTTGGTATGTAGACCAAACTGCAAATCCTGGCAGCTAAACCAGCTTCAGGTATATGAGTGCTTTTTTAACCCCTGTGACCTTCTGCTCTATGCAATCAGCTCTGAGCTGATCCCTCATAAAAACTCACTAGGCAGAAAGCAGGTTTCATGCAGGAAAGTGTTCAGAGAGCTGCAGAGATGCCAGTGCCAGCTGATGGTGCTGGGTGTGTGCAGCAGGTCTGGCACACTGAGGGAAAGACTGCACAGACAGTGTGTGTGCAAAAGAGATCATTCTACTTAGGTTCATTAAATCTGATTACTCACTAGGTAAGGGGATCTGTACTAAAGTTATCCTTGCCTTCCAGTTTTTAAAATTACTTCCTACTTACTGGTTTCCTGGTCTGGGCCTGGCTGTACAGCAGAGCAGAGTTAATGCCACTTCCAGTGACAAGGGCAGGGGATGTTCACAGAAAACACTTCTGTTCCTCACGTTGTTGCATCTTGTGTTTGGGTTTAGTAAATACAACAGATGAGGGTTAAGTTACCCGTTTGTACTCCAAGAAGATCTCTTGGCCTGTAGATCACAACACTGCATGTCTTGAACTCAGGTAGAGCTCTGTGAAAAGGGAGAATGGGTGAGCACACAGTGTAGGCAGTTGCTACATGAGAGAGGGGCCTCTTTCTTAAACTAGACACATGGATGGCTTATTTAAAAAAAAGAAAAAAAAAAATTTGTTTTCCTGTATTCTTTCAGTCTATGAAAGCTAAGGATAAAGCAGTAGTCATATAACATAATAAAACAAATAGAAACAGACACAAACTTTTAGAACTTTGGGCCAGTTCAGACCTGGATGTGAACTTTTTCAGCTAATTCTCTTCATGCAGTAAATTTAGTATAGGATCAAATCCCTTTTCCCTGAATTGGAAGGAAGGGTGTAAGGAAAAATAATTTGGTTTGGAGCAAGATAAAGAACAGTATTTATAGGTGTTCACTGCCTTATAGTCAGGCATTGAGTTGTGGTATCTCTATGAGACAACGCACTTCGTGCTCTGATTTATTCAATTTTTCTGATATACTTCTGTCTGGTTTCCTCCCAGAACTCTTCCTCTACAACAACGTAGATTGAATGTGTTTTTGGAGGAAGTGAAGTTTTGCCAAATAGGATTTTCTATACTGCTAGGGGAATTCTGCATTGCTAGATGGTGATTAGAGCTGAGCCTTGTGCACTGATTTAGTAAGCTAAAGTGAATGCATGTAACAAAGTTGTCCCTAGAATTTACAACTGAAAATATCTCTCCTAATAGAAGTTAAAAATATTGTTTGTCGCAAATGAGTTTGAGTTTTTATAGACCAAGTCTATTAGACAATCTTGAAAACTTCAGTGGTGCTTGATGGATGTATGGTTGCCTCTAACTGAGCTCTAAGTACCAATGTGACAGAAACATTTTGCAGTAAACAAAGATTATGCAACTGCAAGAAATCAGAGAGTACTGGAGTACAGAGTCAACTTCAGAAGTGGAATTTTCTGTCCAAACAGCAGCTGTTCTGGGAGCTTAAGCTATGCTGTGCTATCCTGGAGGGAGCAGGATGATTCTGTTCTCACAAGTCTGAGAGTTTTACAGGCTGCATGTAAGATTCCAGGGCTCATATACAACCAGGCCACCCAAAAGATCTAGCTCAGTTTTGTATCAAATATATACTAATGTTGTACAAGTTAGAAAGTGCTGTATCATCTTGAGCAGACAAACTTAAAGTAGATCACCATGGGAGTTTCTGGTTTCTTCAGGGTGGTACCGTGAAAGCTATGATCCAACAGAGATACTTAATGATATTGGTAGAGATTTTGGAGGCTACTGTGATCTCTTTGATTTTTCTCAGGAAGAGCATTTGCTCTTCAACACAACTTTGGTATTTGCTAGAACTGGCTCCCTGAATAGTAATTGGGAATTTCCTTTTAGGAGTAATTTTAAATGCTTTATATAGTATTGTCCTGTATCCTCCACTCCCAAAACATCAGAATGTACCTTTAGCAGTAGCACAGATAGCATGGCTTTAGGACTGAAAGCTTCTCATATTGTTTCTCAGTGTTCTTTTTGTATCAATACTAAGGATGAGTTGGTCTGAAGGACTAGTGGCTAGAAATTGCCTTTACGGGGAATTCTCCTGCAATATTCTTATGGTTGCTGTCATGTGCTAACCTCAAGCAATAAATCTGGCTTACTCATTTGATAAATGCTTTATTCCTCCTTCCCTAAACAAGGAGGGTCAAACAACAAACACTTCTCACAAATCAGTCTAAAGATTAATTTGTGGTAGATAAGTAGTGAAATAATCAGTAATCTACTCTGTCATCTTCGGCTACAGGCATCTCAGCTGCTCCCCTGTCACTCAGACTATTGCAAACCAGGAACAACCCCCCCTAATTCATGAGCCCTGTCTTCATTTGTCCCCTCTTGATTGGTTTCAAGTTCTAAACCTCCCCACCTGGTCCCTGAGCAGTAATTAAGGCAATTAGTCTCTGCCTCCCAGGGCTAGTTGCTAACACAATCCAGCTGATTTACCTCCAGAGATGTTTTGTAACGCTCAGCAAAGAAAAAAATGTTGCTGCTATAAGCAGATGGAGGTAAAAGGTAGAAAGGAAAAGCAAAAACAAGCTAGTCATCCATTCTGTAATTGTGCCCTATATTTCTCTGTAAGCAATATGCTCCTCTCTTGCATACGCAATAAATTTGTGTGGTGCCTCTGTTGCATTCCTTGCTTTCCCCAAAAGAAATAAATGTGTAATAATGTCATCTTATTATCAGGACCAGTTGTAAGTGGCTGTTTGGTACTGAACAGACTATCTTGGGTTACATGCATGTCATTGATTTGCTTTGGTTTTTTGCATGAGTCTGTATCTCAATATGCTACCATTACTGTCTTATTTCTTCTAATCTGTACTTCTGAAGATGTAAATTATCAGTCAGACTCTCATGATCAGAAGAGGAGTGACAGGATTGTGCCCTCTCACCTAATCTGACATATGACTGTAGTGACCAAGCAACACAAAGTGAAGGAGGGAGAGGTTAAATTTGTCTCAAACAATGGGGACAGATAAACTGGAGTTCCCTCCTTCACTGCTTCCACCAATTGATTTTTAATCTCCTTCCTAAACACTGGCACTTCTGCCATGCTCAGATTGGAAAGGAAAAAGGTGGGAAAACCTCTGAAATGCTACTGGGTAGGAATGACATAGGAAGAGGAAATCAGCACAGGGAAGAGCTTGTAATAAATTCAGAAAGAACACACCAAAAAGGGTCATTGTTAAACCGTTTTCCTCTCTCATCACAATCATTTTCAGTTTTTCATTATTTCCTGCCTTTTTTCAATGCTCTGTGTGCTTCTTACTCGTATGAGTTAGGGTAAAAAATGCTGCTCCTCCTTCCTTATTAGAGAAGACGGGTCGACAGCTCGGCATATAACCAGTTGTTTAATAAGTCCAGCTGCTGTGTAGCCTTAGGCAGACTTTATAGAAAGTTGCTGAGTTCCTGGACCTCGAATAGCACACTCTTGCCAAGATCCTGGCAAGAATGGGACAGAGGCATCCCTCAACTTTGTTGCTTTCTTTCTTTTTACCTTGTGAAAACAAATGCTCCTTTCTTTTTCTGCTGCTGCTCTTGCAACACACAAACCCTTCAGTGCTGTATTACTGTCTCTACATCTGTCTCTGCTGTTACTCTCTGGACGTTTCTTTTGAGACTTTGTACAACCTGGAAGCCTCTTGCCTATCTTCCATCTCCAGCTTTTCTGAGATACACAAAGACAGGGGAGTAAGGTGAAAGTGTCAAAAAACCTTTCTTACCTCCTGACTTCTCAATGTAACTTGAACTCTTTCACATGCAAACATGTTTACTCCTTGGGAAAATTGATGTGCAGATAGAAAAAGCTTCCATATACCTGGAGGAGTAGCAAACTCACAGCAAAGAGTGAGAGGAAGAAAAGGTTAGTGGGGTAAAGGGGTAGGTACAAAGTCTCAAAGTTCTATGGGGTTATAGTTATCTTAGTAAGGGCTTCACCTGTAGCTGGCAGTTGTAGACTCCAGGGGTGTTGCTCACAAATAAGCATGTGATTTCCCAGTACAGATTCATGCTTTGGGACTTGAGAAAATAGCCTTATGTTTCACGGTTGTAACTGAAGAAGAAAACAGGTTATTGAACCCTTTTGCTGTCACAGCTTTAATTTATGGCAAGAAGGAGCAGAGAGATATTTAGGGAGGAAGATGCGAAGGAAATAAGATGAGAGTCAAGAGAACAATGCAAGAAGAGAATGAAGCAATAATAAGAACTAAAGCATAATGAGTTCAAAGTGAAAGAAAAGAATGAAAGATTTCAGGAGGAAGCCACTTAGAAAAAATGGTTTAAACGGAATCAAGGTGCATTAACAGAAGGAATAGCAAAGGAGGGAAAAAAAGAACAGAGAACAGAGATTGTGGCAATTTTCTAGTTCATTGCAGCTATTTGACAAGGGACCTATGACTAAATCAGTGAATTGCATGTAGTTTGTACTTCTCACTGCTAAGCTAAGGAAGGGGATTCTTCTACTTAGGTAGACACCATTTTGAGAAGACAAGTTGTTCTTTTCTATTTAAAGTAACATTCTTTTCCTTCATACAGATATCCCTAAGAAATTAAAATCCTAGAAATAAAACAGCAAGCTCCTGTATCTCAGTTCCTGTTTTTGCTGACAGTAACTTCATACTGAAGTCAGACTTCAGAGGCCATGACTACACTTATTCAGCACTTCCTACTTTTGTTTTGAAAGCTAACAGCAGTTTGGGATAATTTTTAACAATAAGGGTAGCACTGTTGGCCAGTAAGTGCAGTCTTTGAAATATAGATTGGGTTTTGTCAGGAGTTCTGCTGTTCCCTTTTGGAGAGTTGCTATGAAACTCAACTACTTGTTATACCCCTGCTGATGTGCTCAGTTATGTCTTACTCTTTTGTTGCTTAGTTGAGGACAGGCTGCAAAGACAGGAGTGGGAGTCTCGAGGCTTGCATTGTCAACCTGATATTCA